>NC_135804.1:46851944-47162359 GCF_964213995.1 Mustelus asterias | reverse complement strand
TCAGGTTACTTTCTACCACTGATTCACCTCTTGCTGTGAGGGTAACATGGCTTTGAGTCAGGAATTCTCCAAGGGCTGCATGGTGCAATAGTGTGGCAGAAATCCTGATTTCATTGGCATGGCATCTGTTTGGCTTTGCCTTTATTTAGATAATAAGTTTCGTTTTGCTCAGTGCATCATTCGGCAGTTACATTAACCAAACAGTAAGAGAGCCCCTCTATCATTTGTTTGCAGTTGGAGTGTTCAATCTTATTTACAATGTAACTAATATTTCAATTCTTACATTAATGCTGACAATGTTCGGCTTTGCAAATTAAGGATAAAATAACAGTGACAGGACGGAATTGTGCTCTCTTACTGGTTATCGCTTGTTGCGTTGCCTTTCCTTTACACAGGAGGGCAGGATCTTTCACAGCTCATTGTCCCTCCAATGACTAGATAACTGGGGTGCTTTTGTTAATTGATTACATCATCTGACACTTAACCCACTGAGAAGGTTCTATGGTTCTATAGATTTGATAGAGGTGTATAAGATTTTGATGGGTATAGATAGAGTGAATGCAAGCAGGCTTTTTCCACTGAGGCTAGGGGAGAAAAAAACCAGAGGGCATGGGTTAAGGGTGAAAGGAGAAAAGTTTAAAGGGGATATTAGGGGGGGGCTTCTTCACGCAGAGAGTGGTGGGAGTGCGGAATGAGCTGCCGGATAAAGTGGTAAATGCGGGGTCACTTTTAACATTTAAGAAAAACTTGGACGGGTTCATGGATGAGAGGGGTGTGGAGGGATATGGTCCAAGTCCAAGTCAGTGGGACTAGGCAAAAAATAGTTCGGCACAGACAAGAAGGGCTAAAAGGCCTGTTTCTGAGCTGTAATTTTCTATGGTTCTATGGTAAGGAGTCCGTTCATTATCCTGTGGGAAAATAGGGAAAGCTGCATTGAAAACAGAGGAACTTCAAATTCAATCAAGAATTGATGGTTGACGCAATACTAACCATACAAGCAGCCTGCTTATGAGTAAATCACTTTCATTGTGACTTAAACATCCAGGTTTATCAATCACATTCATACTCTGTATTTTAATAATGAGTTAAGATGCGCACCATGCTGATTTTGTTGCTGCGTTGTGGAACTGCAAGTTAAAAAGAGGAAACACAGTGTTTCTTTCTCCCTTTAAAATGTTTTTGAACTTTAAAACTGCTGATTTCCTTTTTGGTTTGTGTTATTGAAGTAACAACCTTTATAGACTTAGACTATCAGTAAGCTGCCATATTGAACAGAAATAACCTCCATGGATCCAGACTTTATTACGTTGGGTTAACAATTGCCATATATTGAAGTAAATGTGGAATTATTATAGGGAATTCTAATGCTTCAATACTGAAATCTTTGGTAGAGTATTTGTTGTGTTTGTACGTGGATTGTGCTGATATATTTACCTGTTTTGCCAAAAAGACTAATAATCTTGTATGCTAATTATTCATGCACAATGTTAATGAGGAAAACAGAGCATGCAAGGAGTACAGATTTATAGTCAGGACGGAAAGCAATATCCTCAGAATGAAATTGGTAATACCTGTATGTCAGCATTGGTTTATAAACCTTTCAACACATGCTGCCGGCATGAAATGAGAACAAAGGGTTAATTCAAGCAATTTATCCCCATGGAATAGAAGCATGAAATCCCCACAGTGTGAAAGGAGACTATTTGGCCCATCACACTTGCATTGACTCACTAAAAGAATCTCTTACCCAGGCCCACACAGGCACGGGGAGAATGTGCAAACTCCTAACAGTCACCCAAGGTCGGAATCAAACCTGGATCCCTGGTGGTGTGAAGCAACAGTGCTAACCACTGTGCCCCTGTGCCGCTCCTTGTGTGCAGGGGCAGTGGCTCAGTTGTTGTGATTGAGAAGGTGCTGTCTCGTTTCCTCATCACATCAGTGGCTGCACTTGGTAATTGCTTAATTGTCTGGAAAGTGCTTTGCGGCATCCTGACCACATGGAAGATGAAATATAAATGCAAGTCCTTCGTTCTCGCACGGCACGAAAGTACAATAGAGATTTAGGAGATTATATAATTTTTGAACTGAAATGGAAAGCCGAATTTGACAAAGTTGCTATTTTGTGGAGATAAAATATAATTTTCTGTTTGACTTTAATTGTGAGTGCAGTAAAGATTAAGTAAAGTGCAAGTAAAGATTAATTTCAGTGTAACTTATACGGTGGCTTCTTGTCTTATTTTGAAGATGTGCTTTTACTCGAAATGGGATACGGTGTTATAGAAACATCTTGCATATTGTTAGATCCAGTACAGCATGCGCAATAATTTTATACATACAACAGTATGGTCCCCCAATAAGATTTCAGCTAATTGAAACTATTCTTTAATACTTCCCACTTTATTATTGTGCTACAATAATAAATACTGTCACAGATTAATGCATCTGTTGATGGGTATGGTAGCGTACCAGACCAGAGACCCCGAGGTATATTATGAACAGACCCTAACATTGCATTGATGTGAGAATAAGTTGTTTCACTCCAGGCACGATTCTACTGACAAACTGGGGAACTTTTATCAAAACAAACTTTATTTCAACACATAGTTTAACTATAACAAATGAATTAGCTTAACGATTAACAATTGAACAGTGCTTAAACATGGCAAATACAATTCTTAACTCCTACCCATGACTAGCACTTCCAATCAAGCAATATTCCTCTTATAGATTTAAACCTCTGTTGAAAATTAGTTAGCAAGGCACATGCATACAAGCTTGTCTCTGGTTAACAGTATCTTTTGTTTTGATTTGAAATGATTTATTATTGTCACGTATTGGTGTATGTGACAATAATAAATCAATAATAATAAATTGTTTTTTGTGCACTGTACTGACAATGCACACTGTTCATAGAGTTGGAGGAGGAAAGAAGCAGGTGCATAATGTAGTGCTACAGTCATAGCTACTGTGCAGAGAAAGGTCAACTTTGCGTCAGGCCCTTGATTATACTGGCTGCTTTTCCAAGGCAGTGGGAAGTGCAGACAGAGTCAATGGATGAGAGCTGGCTTGTGTGATGGACTGGGCTACTGGAGATATTGAAGCTACTGGGCTATTGGAGCTTTCAGAAAGTCCCTGGAGAGAGAGACACAGAGAAACAATTCTTTCTTCCAACAGCTCCAGGAAGCAACTGCTCTTGGTTTGAAATGAAACCGAAACTGTCCCTTCCTTGGAGCTTAGCTCCTCCCGTTAACCACATGACTGTCCCTGTCGATCATTCTGACTAAACTCACATGACTCTGTATACCTTGTCTGAAATCCCAGGAGAATGTAAATAAACACAAGGTCCATGAACTCTAGAAAGTAACACAATCCAGTTAAAATCAGTTAGTATTCTGGATTCTCAGCATCTGTTGCATGCTTCCCAGAAAATTGACTCTTGGAACTAAACACTGCCTCTTAAAGCAGCCCCATGTTAAATATAAAATATAGCAAAATAGAACAGCGTAATCATGTGTATCATTGAAATTGGATCCCCGCCTCTATTGGTGGGCAGCTACTCAAAATCCAACCCCACCACCTGGAAGCAACCTCCACAGCGGAACAGTATGAGGGAGCTGTCCTAACATGGCTGCCAGCTATTTTCCAGGCTCTCCTATCTCCTAGTCTACCTTTCCAGGGCCAGGAAAATCAAGCGCTTTACTTCTCTACTCCAACCCTTTGCTGCAAACATACTTTTCACCTCACAGTTCTCTTCCCTGTCACTACCCTTTTATGTCTCTGGTAAATGTTCAGCTTTTTATGGTGGTGGTGATTTTCAATTGTTAGCTGCCCATATTTCACCAGAAAATGCATGAAAAAAAGAACGTAAGTAAAATGAGTAAAAGGGGACCATTCAGCCCTTCAACCCTGCTCCACCTTGCAACATGATCATGGCTGATTTTCTACCTCAGATTTCCCAACCTTTTCCTATATCCCTTGATTCCCTGAGAGGTCAACGAACTCAGTGTTAATTATCTCAGCCTTAAACAATGGGGAATCCACAGCCCTCTAACTGAAGACATTTCTCCTCATTTCAGTCTTAAAAATTGACCCCTTTTCCTGGGGCGGTGCCCCATGACTTTTTAATGCAGTTACAGGATGTGGGTGTCGCTATCTAGATAGACCAGCATTTATTGCACATCCCTAGTTGTCATTCAGAAGGTGGTGGCGAGCCTCTTTCTTGAATTGTTGCAGTTCCTTAGGTGTAAGTGCACCCACTGTGCTGTTAGGGAGGGAATGTCAGAATATTGACCCAGTGACAGTGAAGGAACCATGGGATATTTCCAAGTAAGGATGGTGAATGACTTTGAGGGGAACCGCCAGGTGGTGGGGTTCCCAGGTATCTGCTTCTCTTGTCCTTCTAGATGGTTGTGGTCATGGGTTTGGAAGGTGCTGCTTAAGGAACATTTGGAAGTTCCACCAGTGCATCTTGTAGACAATACACATGGCTCCATTATCGTCAGTGGTAGAGGGATTGAATGTTTTTGGCAGCGTTACTAATCAAGTGGGCTGCTTTGTCCTGGATGGTGTTGAGTTTCTTGAGTGTTGTTAGAAACACACTAATCCAGGCAAATGGAGAGTATTCCATTACACTCCTAACTTGTGCTTGTAGATGGTGGATAGGCTTTCGGGAGTCTGGAGGTGATCCAGTTTCTATGTCCATGTCTCTCCTATTTAGCACCTTCAGAACCTTGTGTGTATTACTCAATTCAGCTTTCATTCTTCTAAATTGCAGAGAGTATAGGTCCAGTTTATTTAGCCTCTCCTTTTAGATAGTATCTGCTAATCCTTCACTGTACTGCCTCCAGAGCAGTGCATCCATTAGATATAGAACATAGAATAGAACAGCACAGAACAGGCCCTTCGACCCACGATGTTGTGCCGAGCTTTATCTGAAACCAAGATCAAGCTATCCCACTCCCTATCATCCTGGTGTGCTCCATGTGCCTATCCAATAACCGCTTAAATGTTCCTAAAGTGTCTGACTCCACTATCACTGCAGGCAGTTCATTCCACACCCCAACCACTCACTGCATAAAGAACCTACCTCTGATATCCTTCCTATATCTCCCACCACGAACCCTATAGTTATGCCCCCTTGTAATAGCTCCATCCACCCGAGGAAATAGTCTTTGAACGTTCACTCTATCTATCCCCTTCATCATTTTATAAACCTCTATGAAGTCTCCCCTCAGCCTCCTCCGCTCCAGAGAGAACAGCCCTTGGTCCCTCAACCTTTCCTCATAAGACCTACCCTCCAAACCAGGCAGCATCCTGGTAAATCTCCTCTGCACTCTTTCCAGCGCTTCCACATCCTTCTTATAGTGAGGTGACCAGAACTGCACACAATATTCCAAATGTGGTCTCACCAAGGTCCGGTACAGTTGCAGCATAACTCCACGGCTCTTAAACTCCAACCCCCTGTTAATAAAAGCTAACACACTATAGGCCTTCTTCACAGCTCTATCCACTTGAGTGGCAACCTTTAGAGATCTGTGGATATGGACCCCAAGATCTCTCTGTTCCTCCACAGTCTTCAGAACCCTACCTTTGACCCTGTAATCCACATTTAAATTAGTCCTACCAAAATGAATCACCTCACATTTGTCAGGGTTAAACTCCATTTGCCATTTTTCAGCCCAGCTTTGCATCCTGTCTATGTCTCTTTGCAGCCTACAACAGCCCTCCACCTCATCCACTACTCCACCAATCTTGGTGTCATCAGCAAATTTACTGATCCACCCTTCAGCCCCCTCCTCTAAGTCATTAATAAAAATCACAAAGAGCAGAGGACCAAGCACTGATCCCTGTGGCACTCCGCTAGCAACCTGCCTCCAGTCCGAAAATTTTCCATCCACCACCACCCTCTGTCTTCGATCAGACAGCCAGTTACCTATCCAATCGGCCAACTTTCCCTCTATCCCACACCTCCTTACTTTCATCATAAGCCGACCATGGGGGACCTTATCAAACGCCTTACTAAAATCCATGTATATGACATCAACTGCCCTACCTTCATCAACACACTTAGTTACCTCCTCAAAAAATTCAATCAAATTTGTAAGGCACGACTTGCCCTTCACAAATCCGTGCTGACTATCCCGGATTAATCCGCATCTTTCTAAATGGTCGTAAATCCCATCCCTAAGGACCTTTTCCATCAATTTACCAACCACCGAAGTAAGACTAACCGGTCTATAATTACCAGGGTCATTTCTATTCCCTTTCTGAAACAGAGGAACAACATTCGCCACTCTCCAGTCCTCTGGCACCATCCCCGTGGACAGTGAGGACCCAAAGATCAAAGCCAAAGGCTCTGCAATCTCATTCCTTGCCTCCCAAAGAATCCTAGGATATATTTCATCAGGCCCAGGGGACTTATCGACCTTCGGTTTATTCAAAACTGCCAGTACATCCTCCCTCCGAACATCTATTTCCTCCAGCCTATTAGCCTGTAACACCTTCTCTTCCTCAAAAACATGGCCCCTCTCCTTGGTGAACACTGAAGAAAAGTATTCATTCATCACCTCGCCTATCTCTATTGACTCCATACACAAGTTCCCACTACTGTCCTTGACCGGCCCTAACCTCACCCTGGTCATTCTTTTATTCCTCACATAAGAGTAAAAAGCCTTGGGGTTTTCCTTGATCCGACCCGCCAAGGACTTTTCATGTCCCCTCCTAGCTCTCCGAAGCCCCTTTTTCAGCTCATTCCTTGCTAACTTGTAACCCTCAATCGAGCCATCTGAACCTTGTTTCCTCATCCCTACATAAGCTTCCCTCTTCCTTTTCACAAGACATTCCACCTCTTTCGTGAACCATGGTTCCCTCACTCAGCCATTTCCTCCCTGCCTCACAGGGACATACCTATCAAGGACACCCAGTATTTGTTCCTTGAAAAAGTTTCACTTTTCATTAGTGGAACCAAACTGCACACAATCTACAACCTCATGGCCTGACATATCCCCCACTCAATCATTACCATCAAGCCAGGCGATCAACCCTGGTTCAATAGAAAATGCAGGAGGGCATGCCAGGAGCAGCACCAGGCATACCTCAAAATGCGGTGTCAACCTGGGAAGCTATCAAACAGGACTACTTGCATGGCAAACAGCATAAACAGCAAGTGATAGAGCTAAGCAATCCCACAACCAACGGATCAGATTTAAGCTCTGCAGTCCTGCCACATCCAGTCGTGAATGGTGGTGGACAATTAAACAATTCACTGGAGGAGGAGGCTCCACAAATATCCCCATCCTCAGTGATGGAGGAGCCCGGCACATCAGTGCAAAAAATAAGGCTGAAGCATTCACAGCAATCTTCAGCCAGAAGTGCCGAGTGGATGATCCATCTCGGCCTCCTCCTGAGGGCCCCAGCATCTCAGATGCCAGTCTCCAGCCAATTCCATTCACTCTACGTGATATCCAGAAACAGTTAGAGGCACTAAGTACAAGAACAAACAAAGAACAAAGAACAATACAGCACAGGAACAGGCCCTTCGGCCCTCCAAGCCCGCGCCGCTCCCCGGTCCCGGATTGAATCCTGAATCCAGGATCCCCGCCCATTTTTCCAGCCTATCTACATACCAATATCCTATCCACCGAGCTGTCCCTCACAGCTACGATGCTTTGTTCATCACAACCTATTAACTCACCCCCACCCCCCCATTCCAGACCATGTGATCTCCAGGGAGAGGCGAAAACCCAGAGTGAAAACCCCAGGGCCAATATGGGGAAAACAAATCTGGGAAATTCCTCTCCGACCCCCTGAGGCGATCGAAACGAGTCCAGGAGATCACAATGGCCCTGATCGGAAAATGCTTCCCAACCCTAGTCATTTCCACTTCCACGAACACCATATGAATTCCCTGCCCCCAAGACAGGTTCCCAACTATCCGCAGTCTCGCTCTGTACTGGCACCAGCAAGATGATCATAGAATGAAGCCTTGAAACGAGAAACAAGGAACAATTAGCCCGCGCCGCTCCCTGGTCCAAACTAGACCACTCTTTTGTATCCCTCCATTCCCACTCCGTTCATATAGCTGTCTAGATAAGTCTTAAACGTTCCCAGTGTGTCCGCCTCCACCACCTTGCCCGGCAACACATTCCAGGCCCCCACGACCCTCTGTGTGAAACATGTCCTTCTGATATCTGTCTTAAACCTCCCCCCCTTCACCTTGAACCTATGACCCCTCGTGAACGTCACCACCGACCCGGGGAAAAGCTTCCCACCGTTCACCCTATCTATGCCTTTCATAATTTTATACACCTCTATTAAGTCTCCCCTCATCCTCCGTCTTTCCAAGGAGAACAACCCCAGTTTCCCCAATCTCTCCTCATAACCAAACCCCTCCATACCAGGCAACATCCTGGTAAACCTCCTCTGTACTCTCTCCAAAGCCTCCACGTCCTTCTGGTAGTGTGGCGACCAGAACTGGACGCAGTATTCCAAATGCGGCCGAACCAACGTTCTATACATCTGCAACATCAGACCCCAAGTACTGCAAAGGCAGTGGGTCCTGATTACATTCCGGCAATAGTACTGAAGACTTGTGCTCCAGAACTTGCTGCTGGCCTAGCCAAGCTTCTCCAGTACAGTTACAACACTGGCATCTATCCGACAATGTGGAAGATTGCCCCACTATGTCCTGTACAATAAAAGCAGGACAAATCCAACCCGGCCAATTACCGCCCAATCAGTCGACTCTCAATCATCAGTAAAGTGATGGAAAGGATTATCAACACTGCTATCAAGCAGCACCTGCTCAGCGATGCCCAGTTTGGGTTTCGCCAGGGTCACCCAGCTCCTGACCTCATTACAGCCTTGGTTCAAACATGGACAAAAGAGCTGAATTCCAGAGGTGTGGTGAGAGTGACAGTCCTTGACATCAAGGCCGCATTCAACTGAGTGAGACATCAAGGAGCCCTCGTGAAACTGGAATCAATGGGTATCAGGGGGCAAACTCTCCGCTGGTTGGAGTCATACTTGGTTCATAGGAAGGTGGTTATGGTTTTGGAGGGTCAGCCATCTCAGCTTCACGACATCTCTGCAGGAATCCCTCAGGGTAGTGTCCTAGACCCAACAATCTTCAGCTGCTTCATCAATGACCTTCCCTCTGTCATAAGGTCAGAAGTGGGGATGTTCACTGATGATTGCACAATGTTCAGAACCATTTGTGACTCCTCAAATACTGAAGCAGTTCATGTCCAAATGCAACAAGATCTGGACAATATCAGGCTTGGGCTGACAAGTGGCAAGTAACATTTGCGCCACAAAGATGTCAGGCAGTGACCGTCACCAATAAGAGACACTGCAACCACCAACCCTTGACATTCAATGATGTCACCATTACTGAATCTCCCACTGTTAACATCCTTGGGGTTACCATTGACCAGAAATTCAATTGGACTCACCACATAAACACAATGGCTACAAGGGCTGGTCAGAGGCTAGGAATACTGCGGCGAGTAACTCACTTCCTGACTCCCCAAAGCCTATCCACCATCTACAAGGCACAAGTCAGGAGTATGATGGAATACTTCCCACTTGCCTGGATGGGTGCAGCTCCAACAACACTCAAGAACCTTGACACTATGTTGGACAAAGCAGCTCGCTCGATTGGCACCAGATCTACAAACATCCATTTCCTCACCAACACTCCATTGTAGCAGTGTGTACTACTTCCAAGCAGCAATTCACCAAAGATCCCTAGACAGCACCTTCCAAACCCATGACCACTTCTAGAAGGACAAGGGCAGCAGATACGTGGGAACGCCACTAACTGCAAGTTCCCCTCCAAGCCACCGTCCTGACTTGGAAATATATCGCCGTTCCTTCACAGTTGCTGGGTCAAAATCTTGGAATTCCCTCCCTTATGGCATTGTGGGTGTACGTATGCCACATAGACTGCAGTGATTCACGAAGGCAGCTCACCACCACCTTCTCAAGGGCACTAGAGATGGGCAATAAATGCTGGCCAGCCAGCGATGCCCATGTCCCACGAATGAATAATAAAATGACAAAAGTGTGCTCTCAGCAAAGTAACTTACAGCCATAGCAAGAATGACTGTTTTTGTGCTCCGGTCACCTTTCAAGAAAGGGGAACTTGACCTTTGCCTTTTTTAATTGCATTGCAGTTCCCACATGCCAAATTTCTCTGTTGCTTGTATGAGTGCAGCCACGTTTCTCTGAACATCAACATTTAAAAGTTTCACACCTTTTCACAAAATATTCTGCTGGTGACACTGCTGAGCAATGACAGCTGCCAGGCGCGAGCATCTGATTGGCCGGCAGCAGTGAAGGGGTGGGATTTCTGCCCCAGGGTCCTTGATCCCAGGCATGGCCTGTAACCCCTCAAACCCCTCTTCATTCTCATTACACAATCTGATGCTGCAGGTGATGGAACCATGCACCTCCTACTTTTCATCCATCTTCCCATTTCCCTTATCCAAACCCTTCCCTAGTACATAACCACTTTCAGAGAGCCAAGAACAGCCATCTGGTCAAGGCTCAGCGGGAGATGTGACTTCTGAGTAAGAAACATCAACGCTTCTTCTGATACTTTCCACCAGCAGCTCAGACACTGGAGCCACGTGAATCTTAGAAGGTTGAGTGTAGAGGTGGAATGAGCGTCTGGTGAGTTACTGGCCATGGATAGGCTGCAGCAAAGCCCGGGATAAAGGAAAACACACGTGCCATCTCCATGGAGGGTGAGGTCACCCGTGGGTTCAACTGCAGAGGTAAGGAGGAGGACACTCATGGGCGAGGATACTCGTGGAGAGGAAAAGACTGATGGTTGTGCCCCTTGATTGACACCTTGGCAGGCCAACCAGGGAGCTTGCAGCCACTGTGAAGGAGCAAGTGTGAGGAGTCCAGGTTAAATAAAGCATCGGTAGCTCCCTGCTGCATGAACCTGCTCCGGCTCTCAAGATGACAGCATTTGTGTTCCTAATACTGCCATTAATCAGCCATGATGTGGAGATGCCGGCATTGGACTGAGGTAAGCACAGTAAGAAATCTCACAACACCAGGTTAAAGTCCAACAGGTTTATTTGGTAGCACAAGCCACAAGCTTTCGGAGCGCTGCCCCTTCATCAGGTGAGTGGGGGTTCCGTTCACAAACAGGGCATATAAAGACACAAACTCAATTTACAAAATAATGATTGGAATGCAAGTCTTTATTCGCGCATTCCAACCATTATTTTGTACATTGTGTTTGTGAACGGAACTCCCACTCACCTGATGAAGGGGCAGCGCTCCGAAAGCTTGTGGCTTGTGCTACCAAATATACCTGTTGGACTTTAACCTGGTGTTGTGAGACTTCTTACTATTAATCAGCCAGCTCAGATTACTGCCACCCATTCCGAGGTGGTACAATTCAAAGCTGAGCTCTCAAGGCCCAGAGCTGAGTAAAGATGAGGCTATCTACCATCTTCCCAATTGCAAGTAAGCCGCCGCTTTCTGCCAGCCATGTTGCAGCCATTGGGATCAGTCCCCAGAATCACAGATACCAGTCTTCAGCCAATTCGATTTACTCCATGTGATATCAAGAAATGGCTGAAGGCACTCTATACTGCAAATGCTATGGGCACTGACAACATTTCAACAATAGCACTGAAAACTTGTGCTCCAGAATTAGCTGTGCCCCTCGCCAAGCTGTTCCAGTACGCCAACAACACTGGCATCCGGCCAGCAATGTGGTAAAGTACCCAGGTATGTCCTATCCAGAAAGAGCAAGACCAATCCAACTTGAGTAATTACCGGCCCATTAGTCTACTCTCGGTCATCAGTGATGGAGGAGGTCATTTGCAGCGCTATCAAACCGCACTTACTGAGAAACAGGCTGCTCACTAATGCTCAGGTTGAATTCTGTCAGGGCCACTATGCTCCTGAATACATTACAACCTTACTTCAAAGATGGACAAAAGAGCTGAAGTCAAGTGGTGAGGTGTGAATGATTGCCCTTGACATCAAGACAGCATTTGACCAAGTGTGGCATCAAGGAATTTGATCAAAACTGAAGTCAATGGGAATCAGGGTGAAAAATCTCCACTGGTGAGATTCATACCTAGCACGACGGAATATGGTTGGAGTTGTTGAAGATCAATCATCTCAGTTCCAGGACATCACTGAAAGAGTTCCTCAGCGTAGCGTTCTATGAGATAAGTGGACCTCCTAATGCCTTGGTTGATCGTCGCCCTCCCCTTCAATTGGTTCTAACCTCTTACATGACTGATGCATGACCATCTTGGCTCTGCTGAACGAACAGTACCAGGATTTCATCCCTGGCCTTTTGGATTAAGCCCACCCAACAATTTACGTCTTTCCACTACCGCGCGGCTCTCTTGGCTCTGCTTACAGACAGGTAGCGAATTCCATTATCGCCCCCTCCGCTTTAAGCGCAGTTTCTTTATTGTGTGACACTGCCTTCGCGACCCCAAATGATTGTTCGGATAGGTCAATGTACGGATCTGACAACTTGATGCATTTCTCCCACTAAGTAGCTCGGGTGGTGATGTAAAAATACTCACCCTTAGGAGACCATCAGAGTCTGGTGACTCTATCCCGTTGCTCATCGCCAAAAATACTGTTGGCGGGGCACCCGAGGTGAGCGGTACTGCCTGAAGTTTAAATAATACAAGACTCACGAAGCCAGTATCTCTGTGTTAAAGACATAACTTTACTAAAACCAGTGGCCACCAGGAGTTCATCAAAGGGTTAAGTAGCTTGGCATAGAGCAGTAACATTTCTCCGATGAATTTAACATATACAATCAAAAACAGATCAATTATAGATCTTTCTTATCAATCATTCCTGCCTTTCAGTAACTTTAAATCAATCATCTTCAAGACACACAAATCAACAATAATGCCAATCGCATTCCACTCCTCAACGTAACGCTATTTTATTAGTCCGTGAAATCAGGAAGCTGATTCCTGTTTTGGCTGATCCCATTCCCCGGGGCCGAGTAGCCTAAAACGCTCAGCCCAGAGTTCAAATAAATGTTCTCACGGGCTCCCTTAAAGGTCACTGTCTAACCAGACGACTCATGACACCCTGTCTGGGCACCAGTCCATCTCGTTCAGACAGTGAATAAACCCTATTCATGAAATGTGATTAAGTGTTCTATATGTTCTTTCCATCTGAAACGTTACTGATAAAACTTGCATATTTCCAAGGCCCAAATATTCTCTTGAAATATGTCTTTGGCCTAATGACTTTTACCATGATGCTTTGTGGTAAAATGCATTTTGACTAAAGTGAACAATATTCCTTAAAATCAAGAATACATTCAAATTATCAGTGTATGTGTTTTACAATCATAATCATTTGTTTGAATTAATTACTGCATCTCATCTGTAAATTGCTTCTTGTTAGCTTATAAACTTATTTTAAAAGTCATTTAACTGAATGCTGCTAGTTCTGTCAGTACCTTAATGTCCACTGGCTTAAAAATCTTACCACCCCATTCGGGGTTCCACTTACAAGAACTCAGAAGGTTTGGCAGCATCTGTGGAGAAATAAAAAGTTCACGTTTTGAGTCAAAGATGCCTTTTCTTCATTCTTACAGGATTTTGATTCTACTGCCCAATAACTTTACATGAGGAAGCCTCCCAAATGACTGCTTCCACATCTGCTGTCAAATTAAGGATGGTGGGTGGACCACTGAAGCATGCAGTTTGAAAGGAGAATCCATAGCAATCTACAGAGGGAAGCCCCAAAGGACGAGGTGATCGCTGCTGGAGATGGGGGAGACCCGGGGGTATCTCAAAATGGAGGCACTCAGGAAGACCTGCTTCTTCATTGGTGAAAAAGATGACAAATTATACCGTGAAGGGCACCAGGGTAGAGGGCTGCCAATTAACGTAGGCACCCAGGGAACACTAGGTTTTTAAAGTTTATTTTTATTAGTCACAGATAGGCTTACATTCACACTGTAATGAAGTTACTGTGAAAATCCCAGTGAGAAGCTGCCTCTGCAGCGTTACCAGGCTCTCAACCAAGCAGGGGCCGATGTGATGCGAGGAATGTTACAATGCCACACTGCTGCCACTAACCTGGTTAAGGTAACCATATACTGTGCAAACCAAGAGATCCAATCTGTGACTTCCCTATTCTGTACAATTCACAACTCTAAGGGTATCACATTTCCAAGTTGTCCACCCTCTGTACCGCTGTAATATGCTCCCTAACCAGCATTGCTACTCCCCCACCTCTCCTAACCCCTTGTCTGTCTCGCCTAAAACACTTATACCCTGGAATATTCAGCTTCCAGTCCTGTCCTTCTTTTAACCAAGTCTCCATCACTGCAACCACATTCAAGTTCCGCGCAAGCATTAAGGCTCTAACCTTGTCTGTCTTGCCCGTGACGCTCCTTGCATTGAAGCAGATGCACTCCAGACCTCCAGGCCCACTGAGGTCATCCTCCCCCAGAATGCTCTTCCTCTTAGCTAGCCTTGTCTTGGCCCCAACCTCGTCCCCAGCCTCTATGCTTATTGACCTATTGTTCTGATCCCCACCCCCCTGCCACATTAGTTTAAACCCACCCGAACCACACTAGCAAAACTCCCAGCTAGGATATTCGTGCCCCTCCAGTTTAGGTGTAACCCGTCCTTCTTGTTCAGGTGCCATCCTCTCTTGAAGACTTCCCAGTGATCTACGAATTTGAAACCCTCCCTGCTGCACCAGTCCTTTAGCCACGCGTTCAGCTGTGCAGTCTCCCTGTTCCTGGCCTCACTAGCTTGTGGCACTGGGAGTAGGCCAGAGATCGCTACCGTAGAGGCCCTGCTTTTTAGCCTACTACCCAACTCCCTGAATTGCTCTCGCAGGACCTCCATGCTCTTTCTGCCTATGTCATTTGCACCAATGTGGACAATGACGTCTGTCTGGTTACCCGTCCCTTTTAGGATGCTTCCTACCCGCTCAGAGACATCCAGGACTCCGGCACCAGGGTGGCAGACTACCATCCTGGAGTCTCATTCGCGCCCACAGAACCGCCTGCACTTACATTAGTGCTGGCAACGTTCAGCTTTGCAAATTAAGGATAAAATAACAGTGACAGCATGGAATTGTGCTCTCTTACTGGTTATTGCTTTTGTTGCTTTGCCTTTCCTTTACTCAGGAGGGCAGGATCTGTCAGAGCTCATTGTTTATAAACCTTTCAACACATGCTGCCAGCATGAAATGTCAACAAAGGGTTAATTCAGGCATTTTTTTTTCCATCGAATAAAACCATACATTCCCTACAGCGTAGAATGAGGCTATTCAGCCCATCATGTCTGCACTGACTCACTAAAAGAGCATCTTACCCAAGCCCACCCCTGAGGTAACTCATGCAGACAGGAGGACAACATGCGAACTCCACATAGACAGTCACCCAAGGCCAGAATCGAACCTGGATCCCTGGCACTGTGAAGCGACAGTGCTAACCACCGTGCCATCCCCTGTGTGTGTGAGGGTAGTGGCTCAGTGATTGTTAATGAGATTCCCACAGCAGGCAATCTCGGCTGATGCTTCAGTGCAGTACTGAAGATGTGTTGCATTGTCAGAGGGATCGTATGAAAGGTGAGCTGGTAAATTAAGGCACTGCCCTCCTTCTCAGATCCTCCAGCCCTTTATTTGATCCAGAAGAATTGGGGAGTTAAATAATTATCATCAACCTAAATCACTAAAGCAGATTATCTGGTCGTTCATCTCATAGCTAATTTTGGGAGTTTGCTGTGCAGTAAAAGGGGCTGTTTCATTTCCTCATTATATTGGTGACTGTTCTTGCTAATTGCTTCATCAGCTGGAATGTGCTTTGCAGCATCCTGACGTCACGAAAGATGAAATATAAATGCAAGTCTTTCGTTCTCACACGGTGTGAAGGTACAATAGAGATTTAGGAGATTATATAGCTTTTAAACTGAAATGTAAAATACATGGAAAGCTTCATTGGACGAAGTTGCTGTTTGAGGAGAAAAAATAAAATTTGTGCTTCATTTTTATTGTGATGCCAACAAGTGCAAGTAAATAAATTTCAGTGTAATTTATACCATGGCTTCTTGTCTTTTTTCTGAAGATGTGCTTTTACTCGAAATGGGATATGGATCTTGCATGTTGTTAGATCCAGTACAGCATGGTCCCCCAGTAAGATTTCAGCGAATTAAACTATTCCTTAATATTTCCCACTTTATTTATTGTATTACAATAATAAATACTGTCACAGATTATAACATTATTGCATTGTTAAGGCAATAACTGTTGATGTGTATGTTAAGGTACCAGATCAGAAACTACAAGGTATATTATGAAGCCAGACTAGACCCCATCATTGCATTGATGTGATGATAAGTTGTTTCACTCCAGGCACGATTCTACTGACAAACTAGGAACTTTATCAAAACAAACTTTATTTAACAATGCAGTTTAATGATGACAAATGAATTAACGTAATGTTTAACAATTGAAGAGTGTTTGAACATGGCAAGATACAATTCTTAACTGCTACCCTATCACTAATAGTTCCAATCAAGCAATATTTCTCTTACAGACTTAAACGTCTGTTTAAAATTAGTTAGCAAAATACATGCGCACATGCTTGTCTTAGATTAACAGTATTTTTTGATTTGATTTTTTATTGTCACATGTATTGGTATATAATGAAAATTATTGTTTCTTGCGAGATATACAAAGCATACCATTCATAGAATACATGGTGGAGAAGAAAAGAGAGTGCAGAATGTAGCATTACAGTCAAAGCTAGTGTGCAGAGAAAGATCAACCTCATATAATGTAGGTCCATTCAAAAGTCTGATGGCAGCAGGGAAGAAGCTGTTCTTGAGTCAGTTGGTACGTGATCTCAGACTTTTGTATCTTGTTTCCAATGGAAGAAGGTGGAAGAGAGTATGTCTGGGATGCTTGGGGTCCTTGATTATGCTGGCTGCTTTTCTGAGGCAGTGGGAAGTGCAGATGGAGTCAATGGATGAGAGGTGGTTTGTGTGATGGACTGGGCTACTGGAGCTATTGGTGCTCCTGGGCTATTAGAGCTTTCTGAAAGCCTCTGAAGAGAGCTACAGAGAGACAATTCTTTCTTCCATCAGCTCCAGGCAGAAACTGCCCTTGGTTTGAAATGAAACTGAAACTGTCCCTTCCTCGGAGCAAATCTCCTCCCATTAACCACATGACTCTGTCCCTGTCAATCAACTTGACTAAACTCACATGACTCTGCATACCTTGTCTGAAATCCCAGGAGAACTTAAATAAAAAAAGGTTAATTAACTCTGGAAAGTAACACAGTCCGAGCTAAAATCAATTAGTATCCTGCATTCTTCGCATCTGCTGCATGTTTCTCATACAAATAGATTCTTGGAACAAAACACTGCCTCTTAAAGCAGTCATACCTTAAAAATAAAATATAACAAAATAGCACAGTGTAATCACATATATCACTGAAATTGGCTGCTCAAAATCCAATCCCACCATCTGGAAGCATCCTCCACAGTGGAACTGTATTAGAGAGCTATCCTAACACGGCTGCCAGCTATTTTCCAGGCTCTCCTACCTCCCAGCTAATCATTCCAGGGCCAGGAAAATCAAGCGCTTTACGTCTCTACTCCAACCTTTTGCTGCAAACATACTTTTCACATCACAGTTCTCCTTTCTGTCACTACCCTTTTATATCTCTGGTAAATGTTAAGCTTTTTATAGTGGATGTGATTTCCAATTGCTAATTGCCCATATTTCACTAGAAAAGGCATGAAAATAAGAACGTAAGTAAAATGAGCAAAAGGGGACCATTCAGCCCCTCAACCCTGCTCCACCTTGCAACATGGGGCGGCACGGTAGCACAGTGGTTAGCACTGCTGCTTCACAGCTCCAGGGACCTGGGTTCGATTTCCGGCTTGGGTCACTGTCTGTGTGGAGTTTGCACATTCTCCTCGTGTCTGCGTGGGTTTCCTCCGGGTGCTCCGGTTTCCTCCCACAGTCCAAAGATGCGCGGGTTAGGTTGATTGGCCATGCTAAAATTGCCCCTTAGTGTCCTGAGATGTGTAGGTTAGAGGGATTAGCGGGTAAATATGTAGGGATATGGGGATAGGGCCTGGGTGGGATTGCGGTCGGTGCAGACTCGATGGGCCAGATGGCCTCTTTCTACACTGTAGGGTTTCTAGGATTCTATCATCACGGCTGATTTTCTATCTCAACTTTCCCAACGTCTCCCTATATCCCTTGATTCCCTGAGAGGTCAAATATCTCAGTCTCAATTATCTCAGCCTTAAAGAATGGGGAATCCTCAACCCTCTAAGTGAAGACATTTCTCCTCATTTCAGTCTTAAAAATTGACCCCTTTTCCGGGGCGGTGCCCCATGTTTTTTTACAGGATGTGGGTGTCGCTCTGTGGACCAGCATTTATTGCACATCCCCAGTTGTCATTCAGAAGGTTGTGGTGAGCTTCTTTCTTGAATCATTGCAGTTCCTTAAGTGTAAATGCACCTGCAGTGCTGTGAGGGAGGGAATGTCAGAATTTTGACCCAGCGACGGTGAAGGAACAATGAGATATTTCCAAGTCAGGATGGTGAGTGACTTGGAGGGGAACCTCCAGGTGGTGGGGTTCCCGGGTATCTACTTCTCTTGTCCTTCTATATGGTAGTGGTCATGGGTTTGGAAGGTGCTGCTTAAAGAACATTGGTAAATTCCATCAGTGCATCTTGCAGACAATGAACCTGGCTCCACTACTTGTCGATAGTGGATTGATTGAATGTTTTAAGCAGGGGTAGCAATCAAGCGGGATGCTTTGTCCTGGATGGTGTTGAGTTTCTTGAGTGTTGTTGGAGAGGCACTCATCCATGAAAGAGGAGGGTATTCCATTACACTCCTAACTTGTGCCTTGTAGATGGTGGATAGGCTTTTGGGAGTCTGGAGGTGATTCAGTGTCTATTTCAGTGTCTATCCTGTTTAGCCCCTTCAGAACTTGTGTGTATTACTGAATTCAGCTTTCATTCTTCTAAATTGCAGGGTCCAGTTTATTTAGCTTCTCAGTTCAAGCAGTATCTGCTGATCCTTCACTGTGCTGCCTCCAGCATAACACATGCACACAAGCTTGTCTTAGGTTAACAGTAGTTTTTGATTTGATTTTTTATTGTCATGTGCATTGGTATATAATGTAACTTGTTGTTTCTTGCCCACTATACAGACAAGGCATACCATTCATAGAATACATGGTGGAGAAGAAAAGAGAGTGCAGAATGTAGTATTACAGTCAAAGCTAGTGTGCTGAGAAAGATCAACCTCATATAACGTAGGTCCATTCAAACGTCTGATGGCAGCAGGGAAGAAGCTGCTCTTGAGTCAGTTGATACGTGATCTCAGACTTTTGTATCTTGTTTTCAATGGAAGAATTTGGAAGAGAGTATGTCTGGGATGCTTGAGGTCCTTGATTATACCGGCTGCTTTTCTGAGGCAGTCGGAAGTGTAGACGGAGTCAATGGATGAGAGACTGGTTTGCGTGATGGACTGGGCTACTGGAGCTATTGGAGCTACTGGGCTATTGGAGCTACTGGGCTATTGGTGCTTTCAGAAAGCCTCTGAAGAGAGAGATACAGAGAGACAATTCTTTCTTGCATCAGCTCCTGGCAGCAACTGCCCTTGGTTTGAAATGAAACTGAAACTGTCCCTTCCTCGGGGCAAATCTCCTCCCATTAACCACATGACTCTGTCCCTGTCAATCAACCTGACTAAACTCACATGACTCTGCATACCTAGTCTGAAATCCCAGGAGAACATAAATAACAAAAGGTCCATTAACTCTAGAAAGTAACACAATCCTAGCTAAAATCAGTTAGTATCCTACATTCTTAGCATCTGCTGCATGTTTCTCATACAAATAGATTCTTGGAACAAAACATTGCCTCTTAAAGCAGCCCTACCTTAAAAATGAAATATCACAAACTAGCACAGTGTAATCACATATATCACTGAAATTGGCTGCTCAAAATCCAAGCCCACCATCAGAAAACATCCTCCACAGCGGAACTGTATTAGGGAGCTGTCCTACCATGGCTGCCAGCTGTTTTCCAGGCTCTCCTGCCTCCCAGCTTATCATTCCAGGGCCAGGAAAATCAAGCCCTTTACTTGTCTACTCTAACCCTTTGCTGCAAACATACTTTTCACCTCACAGTTCTCCTTCGTGTCACTATCCTTTTATATCTCTGGTAAATGTTAAGCTTTTTATGGTGGTGATGATTTTCAATTGCTAGCTTTTCACCGGAAAAGGCATGAAAATAAGAATGTAAGTAAAATGAGTAAAAGGGGACCATTCAGCCCTTCAACCCTGCTCCACCTTGCAACATGATCATGGATGATTTTCTATCTCAACTTTCCCAACCTCTCCCTATATGCCTTGATTCCCTGAGAGGTTAAATATCTCAGTCTCAATTATCTCAGCCTTAAAGAATGGGGAATCCACAACTCTCTAAGTGAAGACATTTCTCCTCATTTCAGTCTTAAAAGATTGACTCCTTTTCCAGGGATGGTGCCCCATGTTTTTTTAATGCAGTTACAGGATGTGGGTGTCACTGTCGAGATAGACCAGCATTTATTGCCCATCCCTACTTGTCATTCAGAAGGTGGTGGCAAGCCTCTTTCTTGAATCATTGCAGTTCCTTAAGTGTAAGTGCACTCGCAGTGCTGTGAGGGAGGGAATGTCAGAATTTTGACCCAGTGACGGTGAAGGAACAATGAGATATTTCCAAGTCAGGATGGTGAGTGACTTGGAGGGGAACCTCCAGTTGGTGGGGTTCCTGGGTATCTGCTTCTCTTGTCTTTCTATATGGTAGTGGTCATGGGTTAGGAAGGTGCTGCTTAAAGAACATTGGTAAATTCTTGCAGACAATAAACATGGTTCCAATATTTGTCGATCGTGGATTGATTGAATGTTTTAAGCAGGGATAGCAATCAAGCGGGATGCTTTGTCCTGGATGGTGTTGAGTTTCTTGAGTGTTGTTGGAGAGGCACTCATCCATGAAAGTGGAGAGTATTTCATTACACTCCTAACTTGTGCCTTGTAGATGGTGGATAGGCTTTCGGAAGTCTGGAGGTGATTCAGTGTCTATTTCAGTGTCTATCCTGTTTAGCCCCTTCAGAACCGTGTGTGTATTACTGAATTCAGCTTTCATTCTTCTAAATTGCAGAGAGTATAGGTCCAGTTTATTTAGCTTCTCAGTTCAAGCACTATCTGCTGATCCTTCACTGTGCTGCCTCCAGGGCAGTGCATCCTTTAGATATGGAACCAAACTGCAGACATGACAAAAATGTGCTCTCAGCAAAGTAACTTAGAGCCATAGGAAGAATTACTATTTTTGTGCTCCGGTCACCTTCCAAGAAAGGGGAACTTGTCCTTTGCCTTTTTTAATTGCATTGCAGTTCCCACATGCCAAATTTCTCTGTTGCTTGTATGAGTGCAGCCACGTTTCTCTGAACATCAACATTTAAAAGTTTCACACCTTTTCACAAAATATTCTGCTGGTGACACTGCTGAGCAATGACAGCTGGCAGGCGCGAGCATCTGATTGGCCGGCAGCAGTGAAGGGGTGGGATTTCTGCCCCAGGGTCCTTGATCCCAGGCATGGCCTGTAACCCCTCAAACCCCTCTTCATTCTCATTACACAATCTGATGCTGCAGGTGATGGAACCATGCACCTCCTACTTTTCATCCATCTTCCCATTTCCTTTATCCAAACCCTTCCCTAGTACATAACCACTTTCAGAGAGCCAAGAACTGCCATCTGGTCAAGGCTCAGCGGGCGAGGTGACTTCTGAGAAAGAAACATCAACGCTTCTTCTGATACTTTCCACCAGCAGCTCAGACACTGGAACCACGTGAATCTTAGAAGGTTGAGTGTAGAGGTGGAATGAGCGTCTGGTGAGTTACTGGCCATGGATAGGCTGCAGCAAAGCCCGGGATAAAGGAAAGCACACGTGCCATCTCCATGGAGGGTGAGGTCACCCGTGGGTTCAACTGCAGAGGTAAGGAGGAGGACACTCATGGGCAATGGAGAGGAAAAGACTGATGGTTGTGTCCCTTGATTGACACCTTGGCAGGCCAATCAGGGAGCTTGCAGCCACTGTGAAGGAGCAAGTGTGAGGAGTCCAGGTTAAATAAAGCATCGGTGGCTCCCTGCTGCATGAACCTGCTCCGCCTCTCAAGATGACAGCATTTGTGTTCCTAATACTGCCATTAATCAGCCAGCTCAGATTACTGCCACCCATTCCGAGGTGGTACAGTTCAAAGCTGAGCTCTCAAGGCCCAGAGCTGAGTAAAGATGAGGCTATCTACCATCTTCCCAATTGCAAGTCAGCCGCAGCTTTCTGCCAGCCATGCTGCAGCCATTGGGATCAGTCCCCAGAATCACAGATACCAGTCTTCAGCCAATTCAATTTACTCCATGTGACATCAAGAAATGGCTGAAGGCACTCTATACTGCAAACGCTATGGGCACTGACAACATTTCAACAATAGCACTGAAGGCTTGTGCTCCAGAATTAGCTGTGCCCCTAGCCAAGCTGTTCCAGTACGCCAACAACACTGTCATCTGGCCAGCAATGTGGTAAAGTTCCCAGGTATGTCCTATCCAGAAAGAGCAAGACCAATCCAACCTGAGTAATTACCAGCCCATTAGTCTACTCTCGGTCATCAGTGATGGAGGAGGTCATTAACAGTGCTATGAAACCGCACTTACTGAGAAACAGGCTGCTCACTAATGCTCAGTGTGAGTTCTGTCAGGGCCACTATGCTCCTGAATACATTACAACCTTGGTTCAAAGATGGACAAAAGAGCTGAAGTCAAGAGATGAGGTGTGAATGATTGCCCTTGACATCAAGACAGCATTTGACCACGTGTGGCATCAAGGAATTTGATCAAAACTGAAGTCAATGGGAATCAGGGTGAAAAATCTCCACTGGTGAGATTCATACCTAGCACAATGGAATATGGTTGGAGTTGCTGAAGATCAATCATCTCAGTTCCAGGACATCACTGAAAGAGTTCCTCAGCGTAGTGTTCTATGAGATAAGTGGACCTCCTAATGCCTAGTCTGATCGTCGCCCTCCCCTTCAATTGGTTCTTACATGACTGATGCATGACCATCTTGGCTCTGCTGAACGAACAGTACCAGAATTCCATCCCTGGCCTTTCGGATTAAGCCCACTCAACAATTTACGTCTTTCCACTACCGCGTGGTTCTCTTGGCTCTGCTTACAGAGAGGTAGCGAATTCCGTTATCGCCCCCTCCGCTTTAAGCGCGGTTTCTTTATTGTGTGACACTGCCTTCGCGACCCCAAATGATTGTTCGGATAGGTCAATGTACGGATCTGACACCTTGACGCGTTTCTCATTCTAATTTGCTTGGGTGGTGATGTAAAAATACTCACCCTTTGGAGGCACGTCCCGCCATCAGAGTTCGGTGACTCTATCCCGTTGCTCATCGCCACAAAGACTGTTGGTGGGGCACCCGAGGTGAGCGGTACTGCCTAAAGTTTAAATAATACAAGACTCACGAAGCCAGTATCTCTGTATTAAAAACATAACTTTACTAAAACCAGTGGCCACCAGGAGTTCATCAAAGGGTTAAGTAGTTCTGGCTTCGAGCAGCAACACCTCTCTGATGAATCTAACATATACAATCAAAAACAGATCAATTATAGGTCTTTCTTATCAATCGTTCCCACCTTTCAGTAACTTTAAATCAATCATCTTCAAGACTCACAAATCAACAATAATACCTGTCAAATACCTCAGCCAATTGCATTCCACTCCTCCAACATAACGGTATTTTATTAGTCCGTGAAATCTGGAAGCTAACTCCTGTCTTGGTTGACCCCATTCCTCGGGGCCTAGTAGCCTAAAACGCTCAGCCCAAGAGTTCAAATAAACATTCTCACGAGTCCCTTAAAGGTCACTGTCTAACCAGACGAACTCGTGGCACCACATCTGGGCACCAGTCCATCTCGTTCAGACAGTGAATAAACCCTATTCATGAAATATGATTAAGTGTTCTATATGTTCTTTCCATCTGAAACGTTACTGATAAAACTTGCATATTTCCAAGGCCCAAATATTCTCTTGAAATATGTCTTTGGCCTAATGACTTTTACCATGATGCTTTGTGGTAAAATGCTTTTTGACTAAAGTGAACAATATTCCTTAAAATCAATAATACATTCAAAATATCAGTGTATGTGTTTTACAATCATAATCATTTGTTTGAATTAATTACTGCATCTCATCTGTGTAGACTGCTTCTTGTTAGCTCATGAATTTATTTTAAAAGTCATTTAACTGAATGCTGCTAGTTCTGTCAGTAACTTAACGTCCACTGGTTTAAAAATCTTACCACCCCATTAGGGGTTCCACTTACAAGAACTCAGAAGGTTTGGCAGCATCTGTGGAGAAATAAAAAGTTCACGTTTTGAGTCAAAGATACCTTTTCTTCATTTTTACAGGATTTTGATCCTACTGGCTGATTAACTAGCAGTGAGTGAGAGGCTAGTCACAGCTTATTTGACTTCCTGCTGCTGTTCTACTGAGTGGAGCTCCTGGGATGAGTCTCCATATGTTCTTTGGGTCTGACCTTAACCCATTCAAAACCCATTCACTTCAACAAAGTTTAAATTGGGCCTCCTGCATCTGGACTTCTCTTGGTTGGTGATGCAGAGGGGGAAGAGACTGGTACTTTTTGAACTCAGATCTTTCTTCTCTGAGAGCGACAGCTTGATACCAGGATTTAGGCGATTAAATTATGAGGGTAGGTTGCATAAATATGCATGTAAATGATTGTGGGGTGATATGGGTGAGTTCTTTAAAAAGCTGAAAGGATTCCACAGAGGAGATGTAGAGAATCATTTCCTCTGCTGGGGAACAAGGAGATGGAGACATACGACTGCTAATTTTTCTCGTAGGCGTTGACAGGCTCTGATGGGGCCGTATGCGGGTCCTGTGCATGGCCTCAGCTTGCCTGCCCAATAACTTTACATGAGGAAGCCTCCCAAATGACTGCTTCCGCATCTGCTGTCAAATTAAGGATGGTGGGTGGACCACTGAAGCATGCAGTTTGAAAGGAGAATCCATAGCAATCTACAGAGGGAAGCCCCAAAGGACGAGGTGATCGCTGCTGGAGATGGGGGAGACCCGTGGGTATCTCAAAATGGAGGCACTCAGGAAGACCTGCTTCTTCATTGGTGAAAATGATGACAAATTATACCGTGAGGGGCACAAGAGTGGAGGGTTGAACCCTCCAGAAGAGTGCCTGCAGCTTGTCTGGACCCACCTACAAATTGTGCCCACCTCTGCCAATTAATGTAGGCACCCAGGGAACACTAGGTTTTTAAAAGGGGCAAGGTTTAAAGGAGATGTACGAGGCAACTTCTTTACACAGAGAGTAGTGGGTGCCTGGAACTCGTTGCCGGGGGAGGTAGTGGAAGCGGATACGGTAGTGACTTTTAAACTAATAAAAGTTTATTTTTATTAGTCACAAATAGGCTTACATTCACACTGTAATGAAGTTACTGTGAAAATCCCAGTGAGAAGCTGCCTCTGCAGCGTTACCAGGCTCTCAACCAAGCAGGGGCCGATGTGATGCGCGGAATGTTACAATGTCACACTGCTGCCACTAACCTGGTTAAGGTAACCATATACTGTGCAAACCAAGAGATCCAATCTGTGACTTCCCTATTCTGTATAATTCACAACTCTAAGGGTATCACGTTTAGTCCGTACATAATACTTCTGTAGAACTCGGTACAAGAAAGTCTTTTTATTTTATTATTTGATGAGTTTCACATTTTCTGTCAAAGGAGCTCCTAAAGTCCATTGACCCCCGAAAATCAGAACAACTCTGGCAGCTGTACGAAGGAGACACTGTCAGCCTTTTTGAAGTATTTTTCATCATGCTGTTTAAATGAGGAAGTTGCTCTTGTAGAAAACTAGAAAACGAACTGTTTGCTTAGCGGAGTTTAAGACAGCTGCAATGGAGTTGGGTAACAACGGGACAGATGAGCCTTTGGGACCTGAACGTACAGTGGCGAGCATCATCCTGAGCCTGGCTTGTCTCCTCGGAGTACCGGGAAATGCACTGGTCATCTTGATCATAGTTTTTGCCATGAAGAAGGAAAGATCCCCCACCGTGCTGCTGATCCTGAACTTGGCAACAGCCGATATGCTTGTTCTGATCACCTTGCCTCTGTGGATCTATGCATTTGTGCACAGCTGGACCTTTGGAGAATCATTTTGTAAAATCCTGACCTATGTCATTTACTGCAACATGTATGTAAGCATCTTCCTCATCACCGCGATGAGTGCTGAGCGCTTCATGGCTGTCATCTACCCGTTTGCCACCCTGCGATGGCGCATAAACAAGGTGATCAGGAAGATGGTGCTCGCTGTCTGGATACTGGCCTTGCTCTTTGCCGTTCCGGCGCTGCTTTATAAGCTGGTGGATGTCGATGATGGTGGACGGCAGCAATGCGTGCACATGGAATTCAACACCAAGGAGCAGGAAATCTCACACATGATGTTACAAATTGTAGTTGGTTTTGTAATTCCCTTTTCAGTGCTGTCTATTTGTTACTTTTGCATTGGGAGAAAAGTGAAAGACTTGCGTTTTCCAACTAAGAACAGAACTGGGATGGTGATTGGCAGAGTGGTGATTGTGTTTTTCATCTGCTGGGCACCTCACCACGTTTTAAATCTTATTTCAATCATTGCACTGATGACATCTGACCGAACCACGTCAGACACCTTAAATGCTATCTGTCGTGCTGGCATGCCAATCACTGCAGCTCTGGCTTTCATCAACAGTTGCATCAATCCTGTATTATATGCCTTTGCTGCCCGGAATATTCGTAGTCGTTTTCGGCTATTGGACCTGGCCATGTTATTTGACCAGATGACACATTCTCTTAAAGAAGAATCTGTAAAAGGATGCATGGATACCACAAGAAAAGACACAAGTGTCACAATGGATGCGATGCATTCTCTGCAGGATATTTAAAGAGATATTTGTCTTTTTCAGTAAAACAAATTCTGCTAAATCCTTTTCTCCCCGCGTTTCAACTCTCCGTCCCTGCCTTCTTTTTCCCTCCGTCCATCACCACTGCACCCCACCAAGTCACATCTATCGCCAAGACAGGAGGAAGCTTCTGGGTCTCCTTCTGTGTAGGATGGAGGGAAATAGGCCTGAGGTAACGGTCACAAATGTTCACCCCCCTTTTGTTGAACCTGCCACAAAACAATGAAGCTGTGGTAGAGAAATAAGTGGTGTGGGCACTTACCCCATGGTCCCAGTCACCCAATATGCCGTGCCATGCTATTCTCATAGGTGATTTGCCCTAAATAATTTTCTCTCTAATATCCTCAAGGAAGTTAGATAATTGAAATTAGTATTAAGATTCTGGAGGGGGTTTTCTTTTGAACTTTGACATTTGACCCTTTCAGGTTGATTTCTACCACTGATTCACCTCTTGCTGTGAGGGTAACATGGCTTTGAGTCAGGAATTCTCCAAGGGCTGCATGGTGCAATAGTGTGGCAGAAATCCTGATTTCATTGGCATGGCATCTGTTTGGCTTTGTCTTCGTTTAGATAACAAGTTTCTCTTTGCCCAGTGCATCATTCGGCAGTTACATTAACCAAACAGTAAGAGAGCCCCTCTATCATTTGTTTGCAGTTGGAGTGTTCAATCTTATTTACAATGTAACTAATATTTCAATTCTTACATTAGTGCTGGCAATGTTCGGCTTTGCAAATTAAGGATAAAATAACAGTGACAGGACGGAATTGTGCTCTCTTACTGGTTATCGCTTGTTGCGTTGCCTTTCCTTTACTCAGGAGGGCAGGATCTATCAGAGCTCATTGGCCCCTCCAATGACTAGATAACTGGAGTGCTTTTGTTAATTGAGTACATCCTCTGCCACTTATCCCACTGGGAAGGACTCCGTTCATTATCCTGTGGGAAAATAGGGAAAGCTGCATAGAAAACAGAAGAACTTCATATTCAATCAGGAATTGATGGTTGACGCAAAACTAACCATACAAGCAGCCTGCGTATGAGTAAATCACTTTCATTGTGACTTAAACATCCAGCGTTATCAATCACATTCATACTTTATATTTTAATAATGAGTTAAGATGCCAATTGTATTGCTGTGTTGTGGAACTGCAAGTTAAAAAGAGGAAACACAGTGTTTCTTTTTCCCTTTAAAATGTTTCTGAACTTTATAACTGCTGATTTCCTTTTTGGTTTGTGGTATTGAAGTAACTACCTTTATAGAGTTAGACTGTCAGTAAGTTGCCATATTGAACAGAAATAATCTCCATGGATCCAGACTTTATTACGTTAAGTTAACCATTGCCATATATTACAGTAAATGTGTAATTATTAAAGCGAATTCTAATGCTTTAACACTGAAATCTTTGGTAGAGTATTTGTGTTTGTATGTGGATCCTACTGATAACTATTACGTGTTTTGCCAACGAGACGAATAATCTTGTATGCTGATTATTCATACACAATGTTCACAAAAAAAATGGAGCATTCAAGGAACACAGATTTATAGTCAGGATGGAAGAAAATATCCTCAGAATAACCTCAGAATACAGGTAATTTCTGTATGTCAGCATTAGTTTATAAACCCTTCAACACATGCTGCCGGCATGAAATGACAACAAAGGGTTAATTCGGGCAATTTATCCATGGAATAGAACCACACATTCCCTATAGTGTGGAATGAGGCTATTCAGCCCATCATGTCTGCACTGACTCACTAAAAGAGCATCTTACCCAAGCCCACCCCAGAGGTAACTCTTGCAGACAGGAGGACAACATGCGAACTTCACATAGACAGTCACCCAAGGCCAGAATCGAACCTGGATCCCTGGCACTGTGAAGCGACAGTGCTAACCACCGTGCCATCCCCTGTGTGTGTGAGGGTAGTGGCTCAGTGATTGTTAATGAGATTCCCACAGCAGGCAATCTCGGCTGATGCTTCAGTGCAGTACTGAAGATGTGTTGCATTGTCAGAGGGATCGTATGAAAGGTGAGCTGGTAAATTAAGGCACTGCCCTCCTTCTCAGATCCTCCAGCCTTTTATTTGATCCAGAAGAATTGGGGAGTTAAATAATTATCATCAACCTAAATCACTAAAGCAGATTATCTGGTCGTTCATCTCATAGCTAATTTTGGGAGTTTGCTGTGCAGTAAAAGGGGCTGTTTCATTTCCTCATTATATTGGTGACTGTTCTTGCTAATTACTTCATCAGCTGGAATGTGCTTTGCAGCATCCTGACATCATGAAAGATGAAATATAAATGCAAGTCTTTCGTTCTCACACGGTGTGAAGGTACAATAGAGATTTGGGAGATTATATAGCTTTTAAACTGAAATGTAAAGTACATGGAAAGCTTCATTTGACGAAGTTGCTGTTTGAGGAGAAAAAATAAAATTTGTGCTTCATTTTTATTGTGATGCCAACAAGTGCAAGTAAATAAATTTCAGTGTAATTTATAGCATGGCTTCTTGTCTTTTTTTTTGAAGATGTGCTTTTACTCGAAATGAAATTTGGTGTTATAGAAACATCTCGCATATCGTTAGATCCAGTACAGCATGGTCCCACAATAAGATTTCAGCGAATTGAAACTATTCCTTAATATTTCCCACTTTATTTATTGTGTTACAATAATAAATACTGTCACAGATTACAGCATTAATGCATTGTTAAGGCAATAACTGTTGATGTGTATGTTAGGGTACCAGATCAGAAACCACAATGTATATTATGAAGCCAGACTAGACCCCATCATTGCATTGATGTGATGATAAGTTGTTTCACTCCAGGCACGATTCTACTGACAAACTAGGAACTTTATCAAAACAAACTTTATTTAACAATGCAGTTTAATGATGACAAATGAATTAGCGTAGTGTTTAACAATTGAACAGTGTTTGAACATGGCAAGATACAATTCTTAACTGCTATCCTATCACTAATAGTTCCAATCAAGCAATAATTCTCTTACAGACTTAAACCTCTGTTTAAAATTAGTTAGCAAAGTACATGCCCACATGCTTGTCTTAGATTAACAGTATTTTTTGATTTGATTTTTTATTGTCACATGTATTGGTATATAATGAAAATTATTGTTTCTTGCGAGATATACAAAGCATACCATTCATAGAATACATGGTGGAGAAGAAAAGAGAGTGCAGAATGTAGCATTACAGTCTAAGCTAGAGTGCAGAGAAAGATCAACTTCATATAATGTAGGTCCATTCAAAAGTCTGATGGCAGCAGGGAAGAAGCTGTTCTTGAGTCAGTTAGGACGTGATCTCAGACTTTTGTATCTTGTTTCCAATGGAAGAAGGTGGAAGAGAGTATGTCTGGGATGCTTGGGGTCTTTGATTATACTGGCTACTTTTCTGAGGCAGTGGGAAGTGCAGATGGAGTCAATGGATGAGAGGTGGTTTGTGTGATGGACTGGGCTACTGGAGCTATTGGTGCTACTGGACTATTGGAGCTTTCAGAAAACCTCTGAAGAGAGAGATACAGAGAGACAATTCTTTCTTCCATCAGCTCCAGGCAGCAACTGCTCTTGGTTTGAAATGAAATTGAAATTGTCCCTTCCTCGGAGCAAATCTCCTCCCATTAACCACATGACTCTGTCCCTGTCAATCAACCTGACCAAACTCACATGACTCTGCATACCTTGTCTGAAATCCCAGGAGAACTTAAATAAAAAAAGGTTAATTAACTCTGGAAAGTAACACAGTCCGAGCTAAAATCAATTAGTATCCTGCATTCTTCGCATCTGCTGCATGTTTCTCATACAAATAGATTCTTGGAACAAAACACTGCCTCTTAAAGCAGTCATACCTTAAAAATAAAATATAACAAAATAGCACAGTGTAATCACATATATCACTGAAATTGGCTGCTCAAAATCCAATCCCACCATCTGGAAGCATCCTCCACAGTGGAACTGTATTAGAGAGCTATCCTAACACGGCTGCCAGCTATTTTCCAGGCTCTCCTACCTCCCAGCTAATCATTCCAGGGCCAGGAAAATCAAGCGCTTTACTTCTCTACTCCAACCTTTTGCTGCAAACATACTTTTCACATCACAGTTCTCCTTTCTGTCACTACCCTTTTATGTCTCTGGTAAATGTTAAGCTTTTTATAGTGGATGTGATTTTCAATTGCTAATTGCCCATATTTCACTAGAAAAGGCATGAAAATAAGGACGTAAGTAAAATGAGCAAAAGGGGACCATTCAGCCCCTCAACCCTGCTCCACCTTGCAACATGGGGTGGCACGGTAGCACAGTGGTTAGCACTGCTGCTTCACAGCTCCAGGGACCTGGGTTCGATTCCCGGCTTGGGTCACTGTCTGTGTGGAGTTTGTACATTCTCCTCGTGTCTGCGTAGGTTTCCTCCGGGTGCTCCGGTTTCCTCCAGGTGCTCCGGTTTCCTCCCACCGTCCAAAGATGTGCGGGTTAGGTCGATTGGCCATGCTAAAATTGCCCCTTAGTGTCCTGAGATGCGTAGGTTAAAGGGATTAGCGGGTAAATATGTAGAGATATGGGGATAGGGCCTGGGTGGGATGCGGTCGGTGCAGACTCGATGGGCCCAATGGCCTCTTTCTGCACCGTACGGTTTCTATGATTCTATGATCATGGCTGATTTTCTATCTCAACTTTCCCAACCTCTCCCTATATCCCTTGAATCCCTGAGAGGTCACATATCTCAGACTCAATTATCTCAACCTTAAAGAATGGGGAATCCACAACCCTCTAAGTGAAGACATTTCTCCTCATTTCAGTCTTAAAAATTGACCCCTTTTCCGGGGCGGTGCCCCATGTTTTTTTACAGGATGTGGCTGTCGCTCTGTGGACCAGCATTTATTGCCCATCCCTACTTGTCATTCAGAAGGTTGTGGTGAGCCTCTTTCTTGAATCATTGCAGTTCCTTAAGTGTAAGTGCACCTGCAGTGCTGTGAGGGTGGGAATGTCAGAATTTTGACCCAGTGACGGTGAAGGAACAGTGAGATATTTCCAAGTCAGGATGGTGAGTGACTTGGAGGGGAACCTCCAGTTGGTGGGGTTCCTGGGTATCTGCTTCTCTTGTCTTTCTATATGGTAGTGGTCATGGGTTAGGAAGGTGCTGCTTAAAGAACATTGGTAAATTCTTGCAGACAATAAACATGGTTCCAATATTTGTCGATAGTGGATTGATTGAATGTTTTAAGCAGGGATAGCAATCAAGTGGGATGCTTTGTCCTGGATGGTGTTGAGTTTCTTGAGTGTTGTTGGAGAGGCACTCATCCATGAAAGTGGAGAGTATTTCATTACACTCCTAACTTGTGCCTTGTAGATGGTGGATAGGCTTTCGGGAGTCTGGGGGTGATTCAGTGTCTATTTCAGTGTCTATCCTGTTTAGCCCCTTCAGAACCTTGTGTGTTACTGAATTCAGCTTTCATTCTTCTAAATTGCAGGGTCCAGTTTATTTAGCTTCTCAGTTCAAGCACTATCTGCTGATCCTTCACCAGGGCAGTGCATCCTTTAGATATGGAACCAAACTGCAGACATGACAAAAATGTGCTCTCAACAAAGTAACTTAGAGCCATAGGAAGAATTACTATTTTTGTGCTCCGGTCACCTTCCAAGAAAGGGGAACTTGTCCTTTGCCTTTTTTAATTGCATTGCAGTTCCCACATGCCAAATTTCTCTGTTGCTTGTATGAGTGCAGCCACGTTTCTCTGAACATCAACATTTAAAAGTTTCACACCTTTTCACAAAATATTCTGCTGGTGACACTGCTGAGCAATGACAGCTGCCAGGCGCGAGCATCTGATTGGCCGGCAGCAGTGAAGGGGTGGGATTTCAGCCCCAGGGTCCTTGATCCCAGGCATGGCCTGTAACCCCTCAAACCCCTCTTCATTCTCATTACACAATCTGATGCTGCAGGTGATGGAACCATGCGCCTCCTGCTTTTCATCCATCTTCCCATTTCCCTTATCCAAACCCTTCCCTAGTACATAACCACTTTCAGAGAGCCAAGAACAGCCATCTGGTCAAGGCTCAGCGGGAGATGTGACTTCTGAGAAAGAAACATCAACGTTTCACCTGACACTTTCCATTTCAGAGGGTTGAGTGTAGAAGTGGAATGAGTGTCTGGTGAGTTACTGGCCATGGAAAGGCTGCAGCAAAGCCAGGGATAAAGGAAAGCACACGTGCCAGCTCCCTGGAGGGTGAGGTCACCCGTGGGTTCAGCTGCAGAGGTAAGGAGGAGGACACTCATGGGCAATGGAGAGGAAAAGACTGATGGTTGTGCCCCTTGATTGGCACCTTGGCAGGCCAACCAGGAAGCTTGCAGTCGCTGTGACAGAGCATGTGTGAGGAGTCTAGCTCCAACTTGGCACAGGGGATTATGCAATGCTTGGAGCCAATCCTCTCCAGTGTGAAAGCAATGGCAGTAGTATATAAGGGGTAGTATAAGTATAGCTCCCAGCCTGGACTTGTATAAATTGTTCTAGTAGTTAACAAAGACTTACAGTTAACCTACTGAGGAATATGAAGACTTCTTTAAGACAGAGCGTTCTGTAACCAACACCCTCTTAAAATGTTGGCAGCAGAAAACGCTGAAGTAAATTCATCCATCCTGCATGAAACAAGCTGGAGTCGCAACAAACACTGATCAACGTGACAGACGAACTGACCTAGTGCGGTTCAACATGAAACCAGGGATGAAAAGAATGCAAGCATATCCAAATGCTGGAACAATCTCCAAGGAACAGGAAGAACAAACCCATAGAGCTTACCAGCCTTCCGACAGAACAGCACACAAGATATGGAACAGTAATAGGGCTTCCAGACTGCTTGAACCCTTAAATTCAAGGCCTTGAAGGGGGAAGGTGGGGTAACAGTGATAATATTGCAATAGTGCTAAAATAGTAATAGGAATAAAGTAGTAACAACAATGTAAATGTATAAAACCAATAGCAATGTAACACATGAAGTAAACTCGTAGAACTCCATATATATGGAGTGGAAAACGTGCAGCCTGCAGGTGAGAGTGAAACAGTGTGGTCCCACGGCCCCCCTCCCCAGCTTACTCCTTGCAAATGTCCAGTCTCCGGAAAACAAGCTAGACGAACATGGAGCCAGACTCACTTTCCAAAGAGAACTGAGAGACTGCTGTGTGCTCTGTTTCACAGAGACGTGGCTCACTCCTGCTTCACCGGACTGTGCTCTACAACCAGAGGGCTTCTCAATCCATTGAATGGACCGCACAGTGGCTTCAGGCAAGGCATGGGGAGGTGGGGTCTGCTTCCTAATCAACACCTCATGGTGCCTAGACTTAGCAACACTGGCAACTTTCTGCTCCCCAGACCTAGAATACCTCACGCTAAAATGCTGCCCCTACTACCTTCCGCGGGAGTTCACCTCCGTTATCCTGATGGCAGTTTACATCCCACCCCATGCGGACATGAAGATCGTACTGGATGAAATATACACCACTACGAATAGCCTTGGGATGAAACATCCCGAGGCCTTGTTCACCGTGGCTGGGGACTTCAATCAGGCCAAGCTCAAGAGTGTACTATCAAGTTACCACCAACACGTCTCCTGCTCCACCAGAGGCCCAAACATCCTAGACCACTGCTACACAAATATCAAACATGCCTACCGCTCTATCGCCCGCCCACACTTTGACAAATCAGACCACAAGGCTGTGCTCCTGCTCCCGGCTTACAATCAAAAACTGAAACGGGAGAATCCATCAAAGAGAGTCGTGCAATGTTGGTCTGAGGAATTGGATGATCTCCTATGGAGCTGCTTGGAGTCAGTGGACTGGTCAGTATTTAAAAACCCTGTGACCAGCCTGAACGAGTACGCCACAACAGTAACTGACTTCATTAGTAAGTGTGTAGAAGACTGTGTGCCAAAGACGCAAATCCGTGTATTCCCCAACCGGAAACCATGGATGAACAGGGATATCCACTGGTCTGAGGCGTTCAAGTCAGGCGACACTGACCTATACAAGAAAGCCAGATACGATCTAAGGAGATCCATCAAAGATGCCAAAAGACAATACTGGACCAAGCTAGAGTCCCAGGCTAGCCACACCGACCCCCGTTGACTATAGCAAGGTCTGCAAGACATAACAGGCTACAAGATGAAGGCATGTAAAATCGCCGGCTCCAATGCACCCCTTCCTGATGAGCTCAATGCATTCTACGCCCGTTTTGAGCAAGAGGTCAGCGAGAGCCCTCCATTCTGGAAGCCCTGGATGAACCTGTATCTGGGGTCACCATTGCAGATGTCAGAGCCGCTTTCTTGAAGGTCAACCCATAGAAAGCAACTGGCTCGGATGGGGTACCCAGACGTGCACTCAGATCCTGCATGTATCAGCTGTCAGAGGTATTCACAGACATCTTCAACCTCTCTTTACAACAATCTGAGATCCCTTTCTGCTTCAAGAAGACGACCATCGTCCCGGTACCTAAGAAAAACCAAGTAGCGTGCCTTAATGATTATTGGCCAGTGGCTCTGGCATCCATCATTATGAAGTGCTTCAAAAGGTTAGTCATGGCACGAATCAATTCCAGCCTCCCGGACTACCTGGATCCACTACAGTTTGCCTGTCACCGCAACAGGTCCACAGCAGACGCCATTTCCCTGGCTCTGCACTCAACCCTGGAACACCTAGGTAACAAGGACACATATGTCAGACTTCTATTTATTGACTACAGTTCAGCCTTCAACACTATTATTCCCACGAAACTCATCTCCAAACTCCATGGCCTTGGCCTTGGCACCTCCCTCTGTGACTGGACCCTGAACGTCCTAACTCACAGATCACAATCAGTAAGGATAGGGAACAACACCTCTTCCACGATCATCCTCAACACCGGTGCCCCACAAGGCTGTGTTCTCAGCCCCCTACTATACTCCTTATACACATATGACTGTGCGGCCAAATTCCCCTCCAATTTGATTTTTAAGTTTGCTGACAACACCACCGCAGTGGGTCAGATCTCAAACAATGACGAGACAGAATCCAGGAATGAGATAGAGAATCTGGTGAACTGGTGCGGCAACAATAATCTCTCCCTCAATGTCAACAAAATGAAGGAGATTGTCATCGAATTCAGGAAGCGGAAAGGAGAACATGCCCCTGTCTACATCAATGGGGACGAAGTAGAAAGGGTCGAGAGCTTCAAGTTTTTAGGTGTCCAGCTCACCAACAACCTGTCCTGGTCCCCCCATGCCGACACTATAGTTAAGAAAGCCCCACCAATGCCTCTACTTTCCCAAAAGACTAAGGAAATTTGGCATGTCAGCTACGACTCTCACCAACTTTTACAGATGCACCATTGAAAGCATTCTTACCGGTTGTATCACAGCTTGGTATGGTTCCTGCTCTGCCCAAGACCTCAAGGAATTACAAAAGGTCATGAATGTAGCCCAATCCATTATGCAAACCAGCCTTCCACTTCCTGCTGCCTCGGCAAAGCAGCCAGCATAATTAAGGACCCTACTCACTCTGGACATTCTCTCTTCCACCTTCTTCTTTCGGGAAAAAGATACAAAAGTCTGAGGCCACGGACCAGCCGACTCAAGAACAGCTTCTTCCCTGCTGCTGTCAGACTTTTGAATGGACTTACCTTGCATTAAGTTGATCTTTCTCTACACCCTAGCTATGACTGTAACACTACATTCTGCACTCTCTCGTTTCCTTCTCTATGAACGATATGTTTTGTCTGTATAGCGCGCAAGAAACAACACTTTTCACTGTATGTTAACACATGTGGCAATAATAAATCAAATCAAATATGTTGGATAAAGACTTGGGGACGGTGTAGTAAAAGGGTCTGTCACATGCAGTGTTAATGTGGGACTTAGTACGGTATTATGCACATAAAGATGTAAGAAGGCACATGACCCAGACTCAGGGATCAGTGTGCTGTTGAGCAGAGACATGTAAAGATCTAGGCACAGAGATAACTCTTAGCCTGTATCCTTAACCGTATATGTGTAAATACTTCTAGTACTTAAGCCTTCGAGATATTCTGTTGAAGATTACAAATATTTCTTTAAGACACACTGTTCTGTAATCACCATCCTCCCAACAGTTGTCCACTCCATCAGCACACTGGGTACTCAGCCATGATGCAGAGTCTGATAGCCAATGCTTCAGCTCCCATTGAAATACAGACAGAAGTCATGCAAGTGAATGAATCAAGGTAGTACTGAGGGATGACATAGGCTCTGAGGAACAAAACGTGGAATCATTATGGGTAGAGATGAGGAATAGTAGAGGGAGAAAGACACTAGTAGGTGTGGTATATAGGCCCCCAAATAATAATGTTGAGGTAGGGAGGGCTATAAACAAGCAGATAAGGGATGCGTGTAAAAACGGAACGGCAATAATCATGGGGGACTTCAACATGCACATTGACTGGCAGACTCAAGTCGGTAAGGGTGGAATGGAGGAAGAGTTCTTAGAATGCTGTCGGGATAGTTTCCTTGAACAGCATGTTTCGGAACCGACGAGGGAACGAGCTATTTTGGATCTGGTATTGTGTAACGAGGTAGGTAGAATTAAGGATCTTATTGTGAAGGACCCTCTTGGGTCTAGTGACCACAATATGGTCGAATTTCTGATTCAGATGGAAGAGGAGAAAGTTTGGTCCCAAACCAGTGTCCTCTGTTTGAACAGAGGGAAATATGATAGGATGAGGGATGAATTGGCTAAGGTAGACTGGGAGAGCAGGCTGGCAGGTAGGATAGCTGAGGAACAGTGGAGGATTTTTAAGGAGATCCTTTTCAGTTCTCAGCAAAAATATATTCCAGCAAAAAACAAGGATTGTAAGAAAAGGGAGAACCAGCCGTGGATAACGAAGGAAATAAAGGAGAGTATTAAAATAAAAACAGCTGCGTACAGAGTGGCCAAAAATAGTGGAGAAACAAGTGATTGGGAAAAATTTAAGAAACAACAAAGAGAGACTAAGAAAGCGATAAAGAAAGGAAGGATAGACTATGAAGCTAGGCTAGCAATTAATATAAAAAATGATAGTAAAAGTTTTTATAAAAATATAAAAAGGAGTAGAGTGGCTAGAGTGAATGTTGGACCCTTGGAGGACGAGAGGGGGGAGTTAATAGTGGGAAATGAGGATATGGCTGAGTCTTTAAATAAGTTTTTTGTGTCGGTCTTCACGGTGGAGGACACAAATAGTTTGCCAAATATTAACGATAGAGGGTTGGCAGCAGGAGAAATACTTAATACAATTAATGTTACCAGAGAGGCAGTGCTGGGTAGACTAATGGGACTGAAGGTGGACAAGTCCCCGGGTCCGGATGGAATGCATCCCAGGGTATTGAAAGAAATGTCAGAGGTAATAGTGGATGCGTTAGTGATTATTTATCAAAACTCGTTGCATTCTGGGGTAGTGCCAGTTGATTGGAAAACGGCTAATGTTACGCCGCTGTTTAAAAAAGGAAGGAGACAAAAGGCGGGTAACTATAGGCCGGTCAGCTTAACGTCTGTAGTAGGGAAAATGCTGGAATCCATTATTAAAGAGGAGATAGCAGGGCATCTGGATAGAAATGGTTCGATCAATCAGACGCAGCATGGATTCATGAGGGGAAAGTCGTGCTTGACGAACATGTTGGATTTTTATGAAGATGTGACTAGGGCGGTTGATGGAGGAGAACCGGTGGATGCGGTGTTTTTGGATTTCCAAAAGGCGTTTGATAAGGTGCCCCATAAAAGGCTGCTGAAGAAGATTAGGGCACACGGAGTTGGGGGTAGTGTGTTAAAGTGGATTGGGGACTGGCTATCCGACAGGAAGCAAAGAGTCGGAATAAATGGGTGTTTTTCCGGTTGGAGGAAGGTAACTAGTGGCGTGCCGCAGGGATCGGTACTCGGGCCGCAACTATTTACCATTTATATAGATGATCTGGAGGAGGGGACGGAGTGTAGGGTAACGAAGTTTGCAGACGACACAAAGATAAGTGGAAAAGTGAATTGTGTGGAGGACGGAGAAGATCTGCAGAGAGATTTGGACAGGCTGAGTGAGTGGGCGAGGATATGGCAAATGGAGTATAACGTTGATAAATGCGAGGTTATACACTTTGGAGGAAATAATAACAAATGGGATTACTATCTCAATGGAAACAAATTAAAACATGCTACCGTGCAAAGGGACCTGGGGGTCCTTGTGCATGAGACGCAAAAGCCCAGTCTGCAGGTACAACAGGTGATCAAGAAGGCAAATGGGATGTTGGCCTATATCGCGAGGAGGATAGAATATAAAAGCAGGGATGTCTTGATGCACCTGTACAGGGCATTAGTGAGGCCGCAGCTGGAATACTGTGTGCAGTATTGGTCCCCTTATATGAGGAAGGATATATTGGCATTGGAGGGAGTGCAGAGAAGGTTCACCAGGTTGATACCGGAGATGAGGGGTTTGGATTATGAGGAGAGGCTGAGAAGATTGGGTTTGTACTCGTTGGAGTTTAGAAGGATGAGGGGGGATCTTATGGAGACTTATAAGATAATGCGGGGGCTGGATAGGGTGGAGGCGGAGAGATTCTTTCCACTTAGTAAGGAAGTTAAAACTAGAGGACACAGCCTCAAAATAAAGGGGGGTCGGTTTAAGACAGAATTGAGGAGGAACTTCTTCTCCCAGAGGGTGGTGAATCTCTGGAATTCTCTGCCCACTGAGGTGGTGGAGGCTACCTCGCTGAATATGTTTAAAGCGCGGATGGATGGATTCCTGATCGGTAAGGGAATTAAGGGTTATGGGGATCAGGCGGGTAAGTGGTACTGATCCACGTCAGATCAGCCATGATCTTATTGAATGGCGGGGCAGGCTCGAGGGGCTAGATGGCCTACTCCTGCTCCTATTTCTTATGTTCTTATGCAACAACTGAGTGCTGCAGTAGAAGATCAGACCAAGGTTCATAGAATCATAGAATCCCTACAGTGCAGAAGGAGGTCATTCAGCCCATTGAGTCTGCACCATCAGCAATTCCCACCCAGGCCCTATCCCGGTAACCACACATATTTATCTCACTAATCTTCCTGACACTAAGGGGCAGCTTACCATGACTAATCAACCGAACCCGCACATCTTTGGAGTGTGGTAGGAAACTGGAGCACCCGGAGGAAACCCACGCAGACATGGGGAGAATGTGCAGACTCCACACAGACAGTCACCCAAGGCTGGAATTGAGCTATGGTTCCTGGCACTGTGAGGCAGCAGTGCTAACCATTGTGCCACCGTGCTGCCCCTAGGTTGCCATGTACACCCAGTCTGTGGCAGACCTCAGTACTCAGTGCTGCCTCTCACAACAGACCGGCAATCTCTGCACCAGCAGATTACTAGGATTGCTCTGGTGCTGTTCTGTGGGAGTGACAGTGGCTTTATGCTGCATGAACCAGCTCCGCCTCGAGATTACAGCATTGCAGTACCAAATATGGGAGGCAATTCTCCCGGCCCACTGCGCTGCTTTAGCAACGCAACTGGCAGAAATCGGTGGAGGCTGCTTAGTGGGCTCTCCATTGGGCTCTCCATGGCCTCCCCGTGTCTCCAGGGACAGGATTTCTGGGAGTCATCAGCTCCATGCCAGAAATCGGCACGGAGCTGATTTAAATATTAAAATCCAAATTTGAATCCCATTAGTGGGTTCGGGACTGAGGTCTCTGGGTCTGCTGGCATCTCCACCTCCTCCCATCCCCTCCCCCTCCCCCCGCCGCCCCCCCCCCCCCCCCAATCCCAGCCAGGTGTGGTTCACTCCAGCGGGGTTTAGAACACCTCCCCACTGGTAGGGAACTGGCGGCTGACCCTTCTGGGGTGAAGGCTCAGTTGCCAAGGAGGTCGGGGTTAAGCAGGGGCTGCCCTCTGGGCAGTGCCAGCCTGGCTCCTGGCACTGCACAAGGGGCAAATTGGCAACGTCCAAGGGGTACCTTGGCATGTGTCAGTGCTGAGATTGGCACATGCGCAGTGGCCCGCTCAGCACCATGCTGCCAACCTCTCAAGTGGGAAGAGGCACCGTCCACAGATTTTCATCGTGAATCCCTCTGAGGTACTCTGCAGCGCTCAGAATGTAGGAGATTAATTTTGAAAATCCCGCTGAAAAACCAGTGGGCATCACTCGAGTTCTTACACCAATTCGGCACTTAGAATTTGTTTTGGGAGAATCGCCCCATGATTTTGCATAGGATTCTTTCATACAGGTTTGCTGCTTCCCGAGTTCTGTCCTAGGCTGTGTGCTGACCAAGAACTACATCGTTTATACTGCGGATGGTGTTACTCTCCAATCCTTTGTTGATCTTTAGTCTATAATGCCTACAAGTACCATCATCACCATAGACCACAGTGTTATGTCTTGACAGCTTATTCACAAACTCGGTCCTATTGGTCTATTTCTGGTACTTGGATCATGTGATAAAGTTCCTTCACTGTCTAGCATTTCTATTCGGCATCTTTGCCATCGACCGTTTTATCCTATTGGTTCTTGTGCATTTCTATTAGTGTGATCAATTCAGCAATCTTGTTCTGGCATGTAATCCCAGCTTCAATTGCTGCTTTGTCTGGATCTCTCTGGCACAACTCCTTCAACTGGGTGGCTTCATTTTCCAATCTCTTCCTTTCATCTTCTACCTCAATCAACCTTCTGCGTGGACCTGATCAATTCTTTAATTAATCTTCTCCTCTGCCTCTATTTTGTGCTCCACCAGTTGCAGTTAAGTCTGAGCCATTTCCAGCTCCACCTATTGTAGTTGGGTTTTTTTTAGTAACTCTTTTCCTTTATCTTGATATTTAGCTGAAGTACCCTTAGAGGAACTGACAATTTTAAGTGGTTCCTCTTTGTTAAGTGAGTTCATTGCAGTGAATGCAGTCTTCAAGCTGTTTCCGAATTTGTTCTAACTTTTCTTTATTTTCCAATTGTCGCCTTCCCAATTTCTCACTCAATTGAGAACTGATTTGTTTGGATTCACCGATTAAGCTGTTCTTTTTGGTTTTTGATTCTCATTCTCAGTATATGCAAGTTTGACTCTGAGCCCATTTGTCTCATGTAAATGTTGCTCCATCAGCATTCCAACCTTGACTTCCAGCTCTTTGCAAGAAATTTCCAGTCCATTGACATTTTTCGCCAGTTTAACACTCTTGTCAGAATAACTTTCTCTTGTCAAAGAGAATCACAGTTGTTCTTTAGTCCATCGCTCAGCTTTTGCAATCCATTCCATTTATCCGTTTTTGAATTCCTTCCAAGGTGAATCCACCATTCTCTTTTAACGACATTTGATAACAATCTCTTCCTTCCCATGTTTTGCATGTCCTCAGAGAACTGACACATTCGTTTTGTTGTGGTTGCAACAAACTCTACTTCTATATTCATCATTTATTCCTTCGTCGTTACATTTATTAGGCAATTTTCTTGAATTGCAAACTTGATCCAACAGTTCTGTTCTCTCTTTGTGTTTATTGCTAATTCCTCCTCAGCATCCCCCAATACTGGACAGCTTTTGCCTCTCTGCAGAATGCCAATTTCTCCAGCTCATTTGTGTCTTCCACATGACTGGCAGTTTGACCATTCAACTGGATCTCTAGAGAATTCCCTATAATGATCAGGCCAAATTTATGCATCAACAGTAGCTTTTATGCAGCTGGGCACAACTTTATTCTGAATTTTCTATTTGCTGTAGTTCTCAGTGATGTTTATCCAACACTTTTTCCTTCACACTTACTCCTTCCGCTGTGGCATGTCTTACTTTCCGACTAATTACAGCTTTTTTTCGTTTCTTTTAGTTCATTGCTAAAACTTTCAAGGAGGTTTTCATCAAAGTACAAAAGGATGGGATGCAATTGAGTCTTCCTTGCTTTCAGCTCTTAATTCAGTCATTTAGGGTCTTTCAGTGCCCTTCTGCTGGGAAATCTTTCACTGCCTACTCTGAGTCTGGCGTTGCCTCTTCCATGAGGGTTGATTACCTCCTCAGACCTCCAGCTACGTCTCTTCTTTAGGTCTTAATTTCCTCCGCTGAGATCTTGCATTGTTTAGGGACCCCTATTTAAAAGGTTTCATCAGTATGGGTTCTTTCGTGATTTTCCTGTACTCGTCCTTTGTTCCTTCTTGTGGTTTTGCAATAAATGTTGTACAACTTTAAATGCATTACTGCTTTAAGACTATCAACTTTTTAACTGCCACAGCTTCTGTTTCTCTCTTTCTGTCAGTGTTTTTCCCGCACTTTGGCGGTTTTGGTGGGAAGCTGCAGCTCATCTTTTTTGGATCCTTTTTTACACAGTAAACTTCTCTTTGTTCATGTTCGAAGACTTCCACGCCGATTTCTACAATTGTTTTGGCTGGTAGAAGAGTCCATTTTTCTCTCCCTCGGCTTATGCTGTCCTTTGTGCTAATTTCACTAGTAGCTGCCGCTCTCTCCAGCATCTTAAAAAAACCCATTGTAGCTTATTTTCTTTTCTTTTCAGCAGATAGAAGACTTCTTTTGTTCCAAAACTACCAATCTTGAGTGGCTGCAGTCCCGCAGTGCTGGGTTGCTTCCCGGGAACTCTGCAGGTTCTGCTCAGTTCGCGAGATGGGGAAATCTCAGCTTCTCACATCCCTGCATTTTCTGGGACAAACCCGGCAACTTCCCTTTTTCTCTTTTCGGCCTCTGAACTTATCTAACTGCAGTAAATCTCTGCATTCCATACAGATTTCTTCTTTTTAAATCTGGACCGCAGCTCTCTTCTAGATGGCGCTATCTTCTTCTTACTTCAAACACTCCTGCCCTTTTCTCTTTAACTCAGAGGGTGGTGAGTGTCTGGAACAAGCTGCCAGAGGTTGTAGTAGAGGCGGGTACAATTTTATCTTTTAAAAAGCATTTAGATAGTTACATGGGTACGATGGGTATCGAGGGATATGGGCCAAATGCGGGCAATTGGGATTAGCTTAGGGGTTTTAAAAAAAAAGAAAAGGGCGGCATGGACAAGTTGGGCCGAAGGGCCTGTTTCCATACTGTAAACCTCTATGACTCTATAGCTTGAGTTTTACTTCATCCATTGGGGTAATCATTCACTCTCAGTTCCCATTGAATGCTCAAGTCAGCTGACCCTCTTCAGCTGTGCTGTCTTAAAGAGACACACACCACAAACACTACACCTTTCAAGTTACTCACCATCCAGACTTGGAGCTAAATCGCTGTTCCTTCGCTGTCGCTGGGTCAAAATCCTGGAAATCCCTTCCTGACAGCACTGTGGGTGTACCTACATCACATGGACTGCAGCGGTTCAAGAAGGCAGCTCACCACCACCTACTCAAAGGCAACTAGAGATGGGAGATAATTGCTGGCCTTCTTAATGATGCCCATGTCCCACAGAACAAAAAAAAAATTCAAGGCAACAGTAGAAAAGAATTTGAACGAGACAGGTGGGGAGGGAAGGTGAGAAGGAAAGTGGGAGGGGAGTTAATTTCCGCTGCCTGTGCAATATTTTTGGAATGGTTCACCTGCCTGTTGTAGAACCCGCCCAATTCTTCTTACCAGTGAACTGTTTGTTTCAGCCTGGACTCTTGTGGTCGACACCATTGGATCTGGAGGAGCAGCTGGGTCACAGAATACTGAGATAAAAGCAAAATACTATGGATGCTGTGTCAGGAAACAGAGGTGGTTTTAAGTAATCTGTATTAGTATTTGTGGGTATAAGAAATAGGGTATCGCTTTAAGTGAGTTTAATTTTGTATTTCTGTTGTGTGCTGAGAAAGGGTTAAAACTTCAGTTCGCTCATGTGAAACGAAGGTCCCTCCATGTCTGTGGGTTCCGGTTTTATTTCAAACTGTGCCTGCATTGTAATTAAACAGTTTATGACATACAAGTAAACAGAGTTAAAGACTAGACTGTTGCTTAGCAACCAGGAGCCACTTTAGTTTAGATTGAACTTTTGAGTTTAGTTTTAAGCAGGTCGCCGAAGCAGCAGGACAGGGCCAGGGAACTGCAAAAAGCAGACATCCCAAAACAAGACCAGAAATTCCAGAAATCAGGAACCAGCGATTAGAGACAAAATATATGTCGCAGGAAGACAGTTAAGTTAAAGGGACAAAGAACAAGAAGTTGAAAAGTGTCCTGTTGGGTGAAGGTAAATTAAAAAGCAGAGAAAGTGTTCTGAGTTAAAGAGACAGCTACAGTAACAGATTTAAAGTGGGAAATCAGGCATCACAGGTAAATCAAAGATTTGGTAACCTCTTACTTCAGCCTGTGAAGCAGTGGTTTTCTGTTGGCATGGCTGGGACCTGAGAGACTATGTGGAAGTTTGAATGCACATGGCAATCCAAGGCAGAGGAATACTGAAAGGAGAAATTGAAATCCTGGAAGTGGATCCTTGGTGAAGGCATCTGAGAGGAATCCTTATTTGGGAAAAGATTCTAAGTTGTTTTTCGAGAATGGAATTTAGAAACATTTGTGTGGAAGTCAGAGTTCCAATGAGAGCATCTGGGGGGGTTTGATGAGAAATCTACAGAGGTTGTGGAGCTTATTAACATGACTTGACTCAATATCATTAGCGAATTCGGCATGCATGCTTTCCCCTCCCACATGCTTCCCCCCTCTCCGGCGAGATGTCATGTTGGCATGAATCACTACTGATCTCCAATAGTACAGACCTGGTGACCTGATCATGCCAGTGAGCTCAGAGTCAATCAAAGTCCCCAGATGGTCGGGGCATGGCTGGATAGTGCTCATTGGGCAATGCCCACCTGGCAGTGGCCACCAGGCACCCCAGCATGCCCACCTGGCAGTGCCAACCAGATACCCTGGCAATGGACATCAGGTACCGCTGGTAGTTTAATTATGAGGTTAGGTTGCATAACTTTGCTTGTAAATAATTGTGGGGTGATATAACTGAATTATTTAAAAAGCTAAAAGGATTCCACAGAGGAGATCTAGAGAATTATTTCCTCTGCTGGGGAACAAGGAGATCATAGAATCATAGAAACCCTACAGTGCAGAAGGAGGCCATTCGGCCCATCGAGTCTGCACCGACCACAATCCCACCCAGGCCTTACCCCCACATATTTTACCCACTAATCCCTCTAACCTACGCATCGCAGGACTCTAAGGGGCAATTTTTAACCTGGCCAATCAACCTAACCCGCACATCTTTGGACTGTGGGAGGAAACCGGAGCACCCGGAGGAAACCCACGCAGACACGAGGAGAATGTGCAAACTCCACACAGACAGTGACCCGAGCCGGGAATCGAACCTGGGACCCTGGAGCTGTGAAGCAGCAGTGCTAACCACTGTGCTACCGTGCCGCCCCTATGAGATGGAGACATACGGCTGATAATTTTTCTCACAGGCATTGACAAGGCTTTGATGGGGCCATATGTGGGTCCTGTGCATGGCCTCAGTATGCCTGTCCGATAACTTTACAAGAGGAAGTCTCCTAAATGACTGCAATCTACAGAGGGGAGCCTTGCAGGAAAACGTAATCACTGCTGGAGATGGGAGAACCCGGGGTTATCTTCAACGGAGCCACTCAGGAACACCTCCTTCTTCGTTGGTGAGAAAGATGATAAATTATACTGTGTGGGGCACCATGGTGCAGGGTTGAACCCTCCAGAAGAATGCCTGCAGCTGCTCCTGGATACTCAAAACAATTGTGTCCACCTCTGCCAACCCTGCCAATTAATGCAGACCCAGGGAACACTAACCTCCCAGTGAGAAGCTGCCTCCGCAGCGTTACCAGGCTCCCAACCAAGCAAGGGCTGATGTGATGTGAGGAATGTTGCAATGCCACACTGCTGCCACTAACCTGGTTAGGATAATCATATATAGTGCAAACCAGAGATCCAATCTGTGATTTCCCTATTCTATACAATTCAAAACCTTGGGTATCACATTTAGTCCGTACATAATATTTCTGTAGAACACTGGACAAGAAAGTCTATTTATTTTATTATTTGATGAGTTTCAGATTTTTTCCATTACTCCCTATCTAATCAAAACAACTCTGGCAGCTATACGAAGGAAATATTGTCAGCCTACATGAAGAAAGAATAATTTTTTGTACTTGATGTATTTCGCAAGATTCAATTTAAATGAGGAAGTAGCTCGTGTCGGAAACTATAAAACTATTTGCTTAGGTTGGAAAGGAGTTTAAGACAGCTACAATGGAGTTGAGTAACAACGGGACAGATGAGTCTTTGGGACCTGAACGTACAGTGGCGAACATCATCCTGAGCCTGGCTTGTCTCCTCGGAGTACCGGGAAATGCACTGGTCATCTTGATCATAGTTTTTGCCATGAAGAAGGAAAGATCCCCCACCGTGCTGCTGATCCTGAACTTGGCAATAGCCGATATGCTTGTTCTGATCACCTTGCCTCTGTGGATCTATGCATTTGTGCACAGCTGGACCTTTGGAGAATCATTTTGTAAAATCCTGACCTATGTCATTTACTGCAACATGTATGTAAGCATCTTCCTCATCACCGCGATGAGTGCCGAGCGCTTCATGGCTGTCATCTACCCGTTTGCCACCCTGCGATGGCGCATAAACAAGGTGATCAGGAAGATGGTGCTCGCTGTCTGGATACTGGCCTTGCTCTTTGCCGTTCCGGTGCTGGTTTATAAGGTGGTGGGTGTCGATGATGGTGGACGGCAGCAATGCCTGTACATGGAATTCAACACCAACGAGCAGGAAATCTCATGCACGGTTTTAGAAATTGTAGTTGGTTTTGTAATTCCCTTTTCAGTGCTGTCTATTTGTTACTTTTGCATTGGGAGAAAAGTGAAAGACATGAGTTTTCCAACTGAGAACAGAACTGGGACGGTGATTGGCAGCGTGGTGATTGTGTTTTTCATCTGCTGGGCACCTCACCACGTTTTAAATCTTATTTCAATCATTGCACTGATGACATCGGAGCAAACCACGTCGGACACCTTAAATGATGTATATAGTATTGGCATCTTAGTTACTACAGCTCTGGCTTTCATCAACAGTTGCATCAATCCTGTATTATATGCCTTTGCTGCCCGGAACATTCGTAGTCGTTTTCGGCTATTGGACCTGGCCATGTTATTTGACCAGATGACACATTCTCTTAAAGAAGAATCTGTAAAAGGATGCACGGATACCACAAGAAAAGACACATGTGTCACAATGGATGAGATGCATTCTCTGCAGCATATTTAAAGTGTTATTTGTCTTTTTCAGTAAGACAAATTCTGCTAAATCCTTTTCTCCCCACGCTCCAACTCTCTGTCCCTGCCTTCTTGTTCCCTCCGCCCATCACCACTGCACCACACCAAGTCGCAGCTGTTCTTTTTTAGTTTATTTATTAGTGTCACATGTTGGCTTACATTAACATTGCAATGAAGTTACCATGAAAATCCCCTAGTCGCCACACTCCGGTGCCTGTTCGGGTACACTGAGCGAGAGTTTAGCATGGCCATTGCACCTAACCAGCATTTCTTTCGGACCGTGGGGGGAAACCGGAGCACCTGGAGGAAACCCACGCCGATGGGGAGAATGTGCAAACTCCACACAGACAATGAGTGACTCAAGTCAGGAATTGAATCCAGATCCATGGCGCTGTGAGGCAGCAGTGCTAACCACTGTGCCACCGTGTCACTAATGTGCCACCATGTCACTAATGCCAGGAGAGGAGGACATTTCTGGGTCTCCTCCTGTGTAGGATCGAGGGAAATAGACCTCAGGGAGCTGTCCCAAATGTTCACCCTCCTTTCTTTGAATCTGCCATAAATCAATGAAACTGAGGCAGAGAAATGAGTGGTGTGGGCACTTACCCCTGGTCCCAGTCACCCAATAAGCCATGCCATTGCTATTTTATTTGTATATGTTATTTGCCCCAAATTGTTTTCTCGCTAATACAGTCAAGGAAGTTAGATAATTGAAATTAGTATTAAGATTCTGGAGGGGGTTTTCTTTTGAACTTTGACATTTGACCCTTTCAGGTTGATTTCTACCACTGATTCACCTCTTGCTGTGAGGGTAACATGGCTTTGAGTCAGGAATTCTCCAAGGGCAACATGGTGCAATAGTGTGGCAGAAATCCTGATTTCATTGGCATGGCATCTGTTTGGCTTTGCCTTTATTTAGATAACAAGTTTCTCTTTGCCCAGTGCATCATTCGGCAGTTACATTAACCAAACAGTAAGAGAGCCCCTCTATCATTTGTTTGCAGTTGGAGTGTTCAATCTTATTTATAATGTAACTAATATTTCAATTCTTACATTAGTCTTGGCAACGTTCAGCTCTGTGAATTAAGGATAAAATAACAGTGACAGGACGGAATTGTGCTCTCTTACTGGTTATTTCTTGTTGCTTTGCCTTTCCTTTACTCAGGAGGGCAGGATCTGCAGAGCTCATTGTCCCTCCAATGACTAGATAACTGAGGTGCTTTTATTGATTGAGTACATCCTCTGCCACTTATCCCACTGGGAAGGATTCCGTTCATTGTCCTGTGGGAAATAGGGAAAGCTGCATAGAAAACAGAGGAACTTCAAATTCAATCAGTAATCGATGGTTGGCGCAAAACTAACCATACAAGTAGCCCGCTTATGAGTAAATCACTTTCATTGTGATTAAATATCCAGCGTTATCAATCACATTCATTCGTACTTTAATAATGGGTTAAAATGTGCACCATGCCAATTTTGTTACTGAGTTGTGCAACTGCAAGTTAAAAAGAGGAAATACCATCATTCTTTTTCCCTTTAAAATATTAACTTTCACAGATTTCCTACAGTGCAGAAGAGGCCATTCGGCCCATCGGGTCTGCACTGTCTCTCTGACAGAGCATCTTACTCAGCCCGTGTCCCCTGCCTTAACCCTGTAACATTACACATTTCCCATTCCTAATCCATCTAACCTAATCAGTTTTGGATGGGGCAATTTAGCATGGCCAATCCACCTAAGCTGCACGGCTTTGGAGTGTGGGAGGAAACCGGAGCACCCGGAGGAAACCCACGCAGACATGGGGAGAATATGCAAATGCCACACAGTCACCCAAGGCTGGAATTGAACCCAGGTCCCTGGCACTATGAGGCAGCAATGCTATGCTAACTGCTGTGCCACCGTGCTGCCCACTTTAAAACTTTTGATTCCCTTTTTTGTTTGCAGTGCTGAAATTACAACCTTTATAGAGTTAGGCTATTAACATGCTGTCGTATTGGAGAGAATTAACCTGCATGGAACCAGACTTTATCCTGTTTGTTTAACCATTGCAATATATTGAAGTAAATGTGGAATTATTATAGGGAATTCTAATGCTTCAATACTGAAATCTTTGGTAGAGTATTTGTTGTTTGTATGTGGATCCTACTGATAACTGTTACCTTGTTTTGCCAAGAAGACTAATAATCTTATATGTTAATTATTCATACACAATGTTAATGAGGAAAACAGAGCATGCGAGGAATACAGATATATAGTCAGGATGGAAGGAAATATCCTCAGAATGAAACTGATAATACCTGTATGTCAGCATTAGTTTATCAACCTTTCAACACATGCTGCTGGTATGAAATGACAACAAAGGGTTAATTCAGGCAATTTATCCATAGAATAAAACCATACAATCCCTATAGTGTAGAAGGAGGCTATTTGACCCATTGTGTCTGCACCAACTCTCCAAAAGAGCGTCTTACCTTGGCCCACCAGGAGGAAACCCACGAAAACACGGAAAGATTGCGCAAACTCCACATCGGCAGTCACTCAAGGCCAGAATCGAACCTGGGTCCCTGGCGGTTTGAAGCAACAGTGCTAACCACTGTGCCACTGTGCCGTTCCCTGTATGTGGGGGTAGTGGCTCAGTGGTTGTGAGCGAAAAGGTGGTAAAAGTTCACGTCCCACAGCATGTAATCTAGGCTGATACTTCAGTGCGGCACTGGAGGTATGTTGCATTGCCATAGGTGTCGTATTAATGATGAGCTGGTAAATTAAAGCTCTGCCCTCCTTCTCAGATCCTCCAGCCTTTATTTGACCAAGAAGAGTAGGGGAGTTCAATAATTATCATCAACCTAAATCACTAAAGCAGATTATCTGGTCGTTCATCTCATAGCTAATTTTGGGAGTTTGCTGTGCAGTAAAAGGGGCTGTTTCATTTCCTCATTATATTGGTGACTGTTCTTGCTAATTGCTTCATCAGCTGGAATGTGCTTTGCGGCATCCTGACGTCATGAAAGATGAAATATAAATGCAAGTCTTTCGTTCTCACACGGTGTGAAGGTACAATAGAGATTTGGGAGATTATATAGCTTTTAAACTGAAATGTAAAGTAGATGGAAAGCCTCATTGGACCAAGTTGCTGTTTTGAGGAGAAAAAATAAAATTTGTGCTTCATTTTTATTGTGATGCCAACAAGTGCAAGTAAATAAATTTCAGTGTAATTTATACCATGGCTTCTTGTCTTTTTTTGAAGATGTGCTTTTACTCGAAATGGGATATGGTGTTATAGAAACATCTCGCATATCGTTTGATCCAGGACAGCATGTGGAATAATTTTATACATACAACAGGATGGTCCCCCAAAAAGATTTCAGCTCATTGAAACTATTCTTTAATACTTCCACTTTATTTATTGTGTTACAATAACAAGTATTGGCAGAGATTAAAGCATTAATGCATTGTTGAGGCACTAACTGTTGATGTGTATGTTAGGGTACCAGATCAGAAACTCCAAGGTTCTTTACAAAACCAGACTAGACTCCAACCTATTTTTCTATTTTATCATTAATGTGAGGATGTGATGTTTCACTCCATGCATGATTGTACTGATGCAATCGGAATCTTTTATGAAAACAAACTTTATTTCACAACACAGTTTAACGATAACAAATGAATTGATTTAATTTTTAACAATTGAACAATGTTTAAACATGGCAAGATAGAATTCTTAACAGTTAACATATCACTATTAGAAGGCACCGGGGTTCCTGAGACTGCACTTATTGGCTGTGGCACTGGCTCACAATTTCCTGAAGGCAGTCTCCTAATTGGCCACCTCAGGGACATCTGACCGATTGAGGGGGATGGGTAGGTTGCCGAGTCTGCCACTCCAATCAGCAGGTCAGCAGTTCTGTAACCTTGCCAGCCCCAGTGGGAGGGCTGGTCACTTGCTGGGACAGCTCAGAAATCAGGAGAGTACATGAGGCAAGTAAAGACATGAAGATCATAGGGGCACAGCAGCTGGGCCCATTTAGATTTCCCCTTCTTTGGAACATGAGCCTCCAGCGCTAATAGGAGCCTGAATAGCTGTAGGGAGATGGCCTCCATGCTAAACTGTTAGCAGCCCACTGAATCAATCCTAACAGGATCCCCAAAAACATCGAAATTAGCTGCCTGCCTCCATTCAGTGGGTAGCTGATCAAAATCCAACCCCACCATCAGGAAACATCCTCCACAGCGGAACACTATTAGGGAGTTGTCCCAACATGGCTGCCAGCTATTTTCCAGGCTCTCCTGCCTCCCAGCTTACCTTTCCAGGACCAGGAAAATCGAGCAGCACGATGGCACAGTGGTTAAGGGTGGCATGGTGGCACAGTGGTTAGCATTGCTGCCTCACAGTGCCAATGACCCAGATTCAATTTCAACATTGGGTGACTGTGCGAACTTTACGCTTTCTCCCTGAGTCTGCGTGGGTTTCCTCCGGGTGCTCTGGTTTCCTCCCACGGTCCAAAGATGTGCAGGTTAGGTGGATTGGCCATGCTAAATTGCCCTTTATTGTCTCAATAGGTCAAATGGCACAGTAGGAATTCTATGATTCTCTACTCCAACCCTTTTCTGCAAACATACTTCCCATGTCACGGTTCTCCTTCCTGTCACCAACATTTTATGTCTCTGGTAAATGTTAAGCTTTTTATGGTGGTGATTATTTTCAATTGCCGCCCATATGTCACCAGAAATGCATGAAAATAAGAACATAAGAAAAATGTGCAAAAGGAGACCATTCAGCCCCTCATCCCTGATTTGCCTTGCAATATGGTCATGGCTGATTTTATACCTCAACTTTCCAACCTCTCCCCATATTCCTTGATTCCCTGAGAGGTCAAAGATCTCAGCCTTAATTACTACAGCCTTAAACAATGGGGAATCCATAACCCTCTTAGTGAAGAAATTTCTCCTTATCTCAATCTTAAAAAAAGACCCCTTTTCCTGAGGTGATGCCCCACGCATTATTTTTAAATTCATTGAAAATAGGCATTGCTGGCGAGACCAGCATTTATTGCACATTCCTAGTTGCCATTCAGAAGGTGGTGGTGAGCCACTTTCTTGAATCGTTGCAGTACCTGAGGTGTAAGTGCACCCACAGTGCTGTTAGGGAGGGAATTTTGGAATTTTGACCCAGGGACGGTGAAGGAATGGTGATATATTTGCAAGTCAGGATGGTGAGTGACTTGGAGGCAAACCTACAGGTGGTGGTATTCCCAGGTATCTGCTGCCCTTGTCCTTCTACATGGTAGTGGCCATGGATTTGGAAGGTGCTGTAAGGAGCCTTGGTACGTTCCAACAGTGCATCTTATAGATGGTACACACGGTCGCAATGTTCGCTGGTGGTTGAGGGATTGAATGTTTTTGAAAGGAGTAGCAATCAAGCGAGTGTTGTTGGAGCTGCACTCATCCAGGCAAATTCAGAGTATTCCATTACACTTCGGACTTTGTCTTGTAGGTGGTGGATGGGTTTTGGGTAGTCAGGAGGTGATGCTCCAGCCAGGGCGAGCAACCTTTCAGTGTCTATCCTGCTTAGCCCCTTCAGAATCTTGTATGTATTACTGAAACCACCTTTTATTTTTCTAAATAGAAGGCGGCACGGTAGCACAGTGGTTAGCACTGTTGCTTCACAGCTCCAGGGATCTGGGTTCGATTGCCGGCTTGGGTCACTGTCTGTGTGGAGTTTGCACATTCTCCTTGTGTCTGCATGGGTTTCCTCCGGGTGCTCCGGTTTCCTCCCACAGTCCAAAAATGTGCGGGTTAGGTTGATTGGCCATGCAAAAAAAAGAATTGCCCTTAGTGTCTTGAGATGCGTAGGTTAGAGGGAGTAGTGGGTAAATATGTAGGGATATGGGGGTAGGGCATGGGTGGGATTGTGGTCGGTGCAGACTCAATGGGCCGAATGGCCTCTTTCTGTACTGTAGGGTTTCTATGATTCTATGATTCTATAAATTGCAGAGAGTATAGGTCCAATTTATACAGCCTCTCATTTCAGGCACTATCTGGTGATCCTTCACTGTACTGCCCCCAGGGTAGTGTATCCTCCTTTAGATATGAAACCAACATTGAGCACATGACAAAAGTGTGCTCTCAGCAAAGTGGTTTACAGCTATAGCAAGAATTACTCATTTTGTACTCCTGTTCCAAGAAAGGGGAACATGCCCTTTGCTTTTGATTTGATTTGATTTATTATTGTCACATGTCACATGTATTAACATACAGTGAAAAGTATTATTTCTTGCATGCTATACAGACAAAGCATACCATTCATAGAGAAGGAAAAGCTTACAAAAGGTCCAGGAAGCTAGGTAATGTTAGAGATCTAGAAGAGTATACGACTAATAGGAAGGATCTTAAGAAGGAAATTAGGAGAGCCAGAAGGGGTCGTGAGAAGGCCTTGGCAGGCAGGATTAAGGAAAACCCCAAGGCATTCTACAAGTATGTGAAGAGGAAGAGGATAAGAAGTGAAAGAATAGGACCTATCAAGTGTGACGGTGGGAAAGTTTGTATGGAACCGGAAGAAATAGCAGAGGTACTTAATGAATACTTTACTTCAGTATTCACTATGGAAAAGGATCTTGGTGGTTGTAGTGTAGACTTGCAGCGGACTGAAAAGCTTGAGCATGTAGATATTAAGAAAGAGGATGTGTTGGAGCTTTTGAAAAGCATCAAGTTAGATAAGTCGCCGGGACCGGATGAGATGTACCCCAGGCTACTGTGGGAGGCGAGGGAGGAGATTGCTGAGCCTCTGGCGATGATCTTTGCATCTCCCCATAGCCCTTAATTGAGGAATTAAGGGCTATGGGGAGAGAGCGGTAAATGGAGTTGAAATCAACCATGATTGAATGGTGGAGTGGACTCGATGGGCCGAATGGCCTTACTTCCGCTCCTATGTCTTATGGTCTTATGGTCTTATCAATGGAGACGGGAGAGGTTCCGGAGGATTGGAGGATTGCGGACGTTGTTCCTTTATTTAAGAAAGGGAGTAGAAATAGCCCTGGAAATTATAGACCAGTGAGTATAACCTCAGTGGTTGGTAGATTGATGGAGAAGATCCTGAGAGGCAGGATTTATGTACATTTGGAGAGGTATAATATGATTAAGAGTAGTCAGCATGGCTTTGTCAAAGGCAGATCATGCCTTACGAGCCTGGTTGAATTTTCTGAGGATGTGACTAAACACGTTGATGAAGGAAGACCAGCAGATGTAGTATATTTGGACTTCATCAAGGCATTTGATAAGGTGCCCCATGCAAGGCTTATTGAGAAAGTGAGGGGGCATGGGATCCAAGGGGACATTGCTTTGTGGATCCAGAACTGGCTTGCCCACAGAAGGCAAAGAGTGGTTATAGATGGGTCATATTCTGCATGGAGGTCGGTCACCAGTGGAGTGCCCCAAGGATCTGTTCTGGGACCCTTACTCTTTGTGATTTCTATAAATGACCTGGATGAGGAAGTGGGGGGATGGGTTGGTAAGTTTGCTGATAACACAAAGGTTGGAGGTGTTGTGGATGGTGTGGAGGGATGTCAGAATTTGCAGCAAGACATTGATAGGATGCAAGACTGGGCAAAGAAGTGGCAGATGGAGTTTAACCCAGATAAGTGTGAGGTGGTTCATTTTGGCAGGTCAAATAGGATGGCGGAATATAATATTAATGGTAGGACTCTTGGCAGTGTGGAAGATCAGAAGGATCTTGGGGTACGGGTTCATAGGACGCTCAAAGCAGCTGTGCAGGTTGAGGCTGTGGTTAAGAAGGCGTATGGTGTACTGGCCTTCATCAATCGAGAAATTGAGTTTAGGAGTCGTGAGATAATGTTGCAGCTATATAGGACCCTGGTCAGACCACACTTGGAGTACTGTGCCCAGTTCTGGTCGCCTCATTACAAGAAGGATGTGGAAGCCATAGAAAGGGTGCAGAGGAGATTTACAGGGATGTTGCCTGGGTTGGGGAGCATGCCTTATGAGGATAGGTTGAGTGAGCTCGGCCTTTTCTCCTTGGAGAGATGAAGGATGAGGGGGTGACCTGATAGAGGTGTATAAGATGTTGAGAGGTATTGATCGAGTGGACAGTCAGAGGCTTTTTCCTAGGGCTGAAATGGTTGCCACAAGAGGACACAGGCTTAAGGTGCTGGGGAGTAGGTAGAGAGAAGATGTCAGGGGTAAGTTTTTCACTCAGAGGGTGGTGGGTGCGTGGAATGGGCTGCCAGCAATGGTGGTGGAGGCGGATTCGATAGGGTCTTTTAAGAGACTTTTAGATAAGTACATGGAACTTAGTAAGATAGAGGGTTATAGGTAAGCCTAGTAATCGCTAAGGTAGGGACATGTTCGGCACAACTTTGTGGGCTGAAGGGCCTGTATTGTGCTGTAGTTTTTCTATGTTTCTATGAAACAAGAGAGTGCAGAATGTAACGTTACAGTCATAGCTAGGGTGTAGAGAAAGATCAATTTAATGCGAGGTAGGTCCATTCAAAAGTCTGACAGCAGCAGGGAAGAAGCTGTTCTTGAGTCGGTTGGTACGTGACCTCAGACGTTTTGATATTTTTCTTGATCGAAGAAGGTGGAAGAGAGAATGTCCAGGGTACATGGGGTCCTTAATTATGCTGGCTGCTTTGCCAAGGCCACGGGAAGTGTAGACAGAGTCAACGGATGGGAGGCTGGTTTGCGTGATGGATTGAGTTACATTCACAACCTTTTATAGTTTCTTGCAGTCTTGGGCAGAGCAGGAGCCATACCAAGCTGTGATACAACCAGAAAGAATGCATTCTATGGTGCATCTGTAAAGGTTGTTGAGAGTTGTAGCTGACATGCCAAATTTCCTTAGTCTTCTGAGAAAATAGAGGCGTTGGTGGGCTTCCTTAACTATAGTGTCGGCATGGGGGGACTAGGACAGGCAGTTGGTGAGCTGGACACCTAAAAGCTCGAAGCTCTCAACCCTTTCTACTTCGTCCCCATTGATGTAGACAGGGGCATGTTCTCCTTTCCGCTTCCTGAAGTCGATGACAATCTCCTTCATTTTGTTGACATTGAGGGAGAGATTATTGTTGCCGCAGCAGTTCACCAGATTCTCTATCTCATTCCTGTACTCTGTCTCGTCATTGTTTGAGATCTGATCCACTGCGGTGGTGTCATCAGCAAACTTGAAAATCGAGTTGGAGGGGAATTTGGCCGCACAGTCATAGTTGTACAAGGTGTATAGTAGGGGGCTGAGAACACAGCCTTGTGGGGCACCGGTGTTGAGGATGATCGTGGAGGAGGTGTTGTTGCCTATCCTTACTGATTGTGATCTGTGAGTTAGGAAGTTCAGGATCCAGTCTTAATTTTCTTAATTGAATTGCAGTCCCCACATGCTAAATGTCCGTGTTCCTTGTATGAGTGCTCCCAACTCTCTCTGAACATCAACATTTAAAGATTTTGCATCTTTTGAGAAATGATTTGCTTTTGTATTCTTACTACCAAAATCAATCACCTCACACATCCCTACATTATATATTTGCCACCTTGACACCCATTCTATATATGAAAATTAATGCTATTCCATGTGGCATATTTGGAGGAGGTGGTGAGAGAGGTTGGTGGGGGGCATTTAATCAGGTGGGTGGGGAATTTGGTGCCTTCCAGCCCTGTCCTAGTTAAGTCCAGGCTTCCTTGTCCCAGTGCTAATTGAGGCAATGTATGCCCATTTAGAGGCCTTATCTGTTACTGGTATTCACCCAGTGGCAGGTGGGGGGCTTGCCATGTGTCAAGTATTGTTGGTGGGCTTCCCTCATTTCCTCGTTGCGGGGGCCCCTCATTCAAAGACACTCAGTGCCTTATTGAGGAATGCTGCAGCGGGAAGCGGGAGAGTTTGCTGTCTCCATATCTCCCCCCACATACATGATAGCCCCATTCTGCCATCATTCACCTGTGGCCTGGGGCTCGTGGCAATCCGGGGTCTCAGATGGGTGCATTGCCGGAAGCTGCCATTGCCCCCCTGGTGACGGTGCCAAGTAATGACAGGTGCCAGCCACAAACCTCTAATTGGCCAGCGGCTGGCAAGGGGAGTGATTTGCATCTGGTGACTTACTGGCCATGGATGGGTGGCAGGAAAGCCAGGGATAAAGGAAAGCACATGTGCCAGTTCCCTGGAGGGTCAGGTCACATGGGTTCGGGTGCAGAGGCAAGGATTAGATACTAATGGGCAATATACAGAAAAAGACTGATGGTTATGCACCTTGATTGGCATCATGGCAGACCAAACAGGGAGCTTACAGTCACTGTGAAGGAGCATGTGGGAGGAGTCTAGCTCCGACTTGGCACAGGGGATTATGCAATGTTTGGAGCCCATCCTCTCCAATGTGGAAGCAATGGCGGTAGTATGAGGGTCTGGCACATACAGGATTAATGTGAGACTGAGTACAGTACCGCTCACCAAGTGATTTAAGAAGGCACCTCACCCCGACCCAGAGATCTGTGTGGCATTGACAGAGATGTGTCAGGATTTAAGCCTGAAGGTAGCTCCCAGCTGGACTTGTATAAATTGTTCTCGTAGTTAATAAAGACTTACAGTTAACCAACTGAAGAATACGAAGACTTCTTTAAGACAGAGTGTTCTGTAACCAACACCCTCCTAAAATGATGGCAGCAGGGAAACAAAAATACTCAACTTAGCTAAAATACTGAAACAAACCGAAATGCTAGAAGACTAAAAAAAACTTCAGCGAAGATTCTGACCTGAAATAAGCTCCCACAAGTGACAGAGGGTGCAGAGAAAGAAATGGCCAGAAAATGTTCCAGAGAAAAGGCCTGGAAGCTGAAGGCAGAGATTTTAACTGCAACAGAAGACTCTATTGAATCTCCCTTTGAAGTCCAGCCAAAGACTAGAAAGTTGGCAGAATCTGCAAGGGTGAGCTAAATCGTCCAAGGTTACAGGCTGCAGCTAGTCCTGAGAAGCCTTTACTAATTCAGTATCAGAAGCTCTGTTTTAAAGAAACCCGTTGCTAAAACCTGGCCACCTTAACATGTGACCCCTGAGCTCATAAGTAATATTAAATCTCTCAGGAACGTTGTGACTTTCTAGTTCAGAAAACAACAAGCATAAGTTTAACTTTAAATGCCTTGTTACTTGGTAAAGCGAACTGCTGATCAAAAGAAGCCAGGAGTCAGCCAACCCAGACATCTATTGTTAAAATATTTTCTTTAAAGAGTGTGTCATCATCACTTTGTAGAGCCCAGCAAAACTGGACAGTTTGGGAAATCCCTTTGTGTCGGAGTCAACACCGAAACCATCTTGAAAGTACATCTTTAAAGGTGCACATACACTTGAAAAAGTGTTATCATAGATCAAAATTCCACACTTCCAACTTAATTTGGAATAACACAAGACCCAAGGCAATCAAAAAATTGGGATCTTTGGAGGCAATGATTTTTAAGATACAATGTCACTTCAGGTTAAATAAAGATGCAACAGAACAGGTGAACATGCTGCTTTACTCGATAGGTCCTATTGTAAGTCAGGACATTAATGAATCATCCATCAAATTTGAGGGGCTTCTAAAAGCGATTGAGATGTATTTAACTTAAGCGGTAATGAAATACTAGAGAAAGCTCAATTGAAGAGAGTCCAATTGTCAGGGGAACCTATTGATTCCTTCATAAGCGATTTTGACAGAATGGCAGAAGCTTGTGAATAAGGATATTTAAAGTCTGAACTCATCAGAGAGAGAATACTGGTGGGAGTGAGAGATAATATGCTCTCTGACCTCCCAAAAGCTAAGGAAGTCTAATCCTGGACAAGACAATCCAGGTAGACAGTCAGAACTCCGTGAGCAGCACAGGACAATGTTAAGGGGAGAGAATAAAACATGATGCAGAAAGCAGCCCTCAGACCAGCTTGTCGAGCCATGTAGACACAGGGACAGTACGACCTGAACTGCTGAGCTGAGCAACTTTGCCAATGCTGTGGTGTGATGCACTCTCACAGGAGAGATCCGTGTCCTGTGATTACATCCCAATGCTTTCCCTGCAACAGTTGTGGACACTATGGCAAACCCTGTGAGGGAAAACTGCAGAAATGCATGGAAACCTGAAAATGATCAACGAGGTTGAGACTGTGATCCCAGAAGACATATGGCCATGCTTCTTGGGTAAGGTCAAAGATCGTGCTTCCTCATTGTGGAACTTTGCCTGGTACAGGCAACTTGGTCAAGGGCAGCCAGTCACACCTCACCTCTTGACTTCAGCTCTTTTGTTCATGTTTACAATAAGTTTGTAATGTATTCAGGAGCATAGTGACCCTGACAGAACTCACACTGAGCATTAGTGAGCAGCCTGTTTCTCAGTAAGTGCGGTTTGATAGCGTTGTTAACAACCTCCTCCATCACTGATGACCGAGAGTAGACTAATGGGCCGGTAATTGCTCAGGTTGGATTAGTCTTGCTCTTTCTGGACAGGACATACCTGGGTACTTTACCACATTGCTGGCCAGATGACAGTGTTGTTGGCGTACTGGAACAGCTTGGCTAGGGGCACAGCTAATTCTGGAGCACAAGTCTTCAGTGCTATTGTTGAAATGTTGTCAGTACCCATAGCATTTGCAGTATAGAGTGCCTTCAGCCATTTCTTGATGTCACATAGAGTAAATCGAATTGGCTGAAGACTGGTATCTGTGACGCTGGCAACCGATCCCAATGGCTGCAGCATGGCTGGCAGAAAGCTGCGGCTGACTTGCAATTGGGAAGATGGTAGATAGCGTCATCTTTACTCAGCTCTGGGCCTTGAGAGCTCAGCTTTGAACTGTACCACCTCGGAATGGGTGGCAGTAATCTGAGCTGGCTGATTAATGGCAGTATTAGGAACACAAATGCTGTCATCTTGAGAGGCGGAGCAGGTTCATGCAGCATGGAGCCACTGTTACTCCCACAGAGCAGCATCTCAGCAATCCTAGTAATCTGCTGGAGCACAGATTGCTGGACTGTTGTGAGGGGTTGCACTGAGATCTGCCACAGGCTGGGCGTACATAGCAACGCTGGCCTGATCTTCTACTGCAGCACTCAGTTGTTGCATGACTTCTGTCTGTACTTCAATGGGAGCTGAGACATTGGGCATCAGGCCTTTTCTCTTGGCTGAGTACCCAGTGGGGATTTTCACAGTAACTTCATGTAAGCCTACTTGTGACACTAATAAATAAGCTAAAACACAAAATGATGGAAGGTGGTGGTTACAGAACGATGTGCCTTAAAGAAATATTTGTAGTCTTCAACAGACTACCTTTAAGTCTTAAGTACTAGAACTGTTTACACATATATGGTAATGAATACAGGCTAAGAGTTATCTCCATGCCTAGATCTTTACATGTCTCTCTGCTCAACACCACACTGATCCCTGGGTCTGGGTCATGTGCTTCTTACATCACTATACGGACAATACTGTACTCAGTCTCACATTAACCCTGTATGTGACAGACCCTTATACTACACCGTCCCCAAATCTTTATCCAATGTACATGGAGTTCCATGAGTTTACTTTATGTCTTACATTGTTATCTGTCTTCCCGCCTCTACTTTCTCAGAAGACTAAGGAAATTTGGCATGTCAGCTACGACTCTCACCAACTTTTACAGATGCACCATAGAAAGCATTCTTTCTGGTTGTATCACAGCTCGGTATGGCTCCTGCTCTGCCCAAGACCGCAAGAAACTACAAAAGATTGTGAATGTAGCCCAATCCATCACACAAACCAGCCTCCCATTCATTGACACTGTCTACACTTCCCGCTGCCTTGGCAAAGCAGCCAGCATAATTAAGGACCCCACGCACCCCGGACATTCTCTCTTCCACCTTCTTCCGTCAGAAAAAAGATACAAAAGTCAGAGGTCACGGACGAACTCACTCAAGAACAGCTTCTTCCCTGCTGCCATCAGACTTTTGAATGGACCTACCTTGCATTAAGTTGATCTTTCTCTACACCCTAGCTATGACTGTAACACTACATTCTACACTCTCTTGTTTCCTTCTCTAGGAACAGTATGCTTTGTATAGTGTGCAAGAATCAATACTTTTCACTGTATGCTAATACATGTGACAATAATAATCAAATCAAACCAAAGTCTTATACTACTTTATTGATATTACTATTTTAGCATTATTACAACATTAATACTGCTTTATAAAGGACAATCTAACACATTTTAAGTTAGGTTCTGATGGTTGTGGTTGATGAAGATCAATCACCTCAGTTCCAGGACATCACTGAAAGAGTTCCTCAGCGTAGTGTTCTATGAAATGATTGGAGCTCCATTCACATTTTCAGCTGCTTCAACAATCACTTCACATCCATCAGAAGGTCAGAAATGTTGATTGCACAATGTTCAGCACCATTTATGTTTTCTTACATACTGAAGCAGTCCATGTCCTAATACAGCAAAACCTGGACAATATTCAGGCTTGGGCCGATAAGTGGCAAGTAACATTTGGGTCACATACGTTCCAGGCAATGACCACTTCCAACAAAGGAGAATCCAGTGATCTCCTCTTGACATTCAAAGGCATAACCTTCACCGAATCTACCATTATCAACATCCTGGGGGTTACCATTGATCAGAAACTGAATTGGACTAGCCATATAAATACGGTGGCTACACGAGCAGGTCAGAGGCTAGGAATCCTATAACAAGTAGCTCACCCCCTGACTCTCCAAAGCCTGTCTACCGCAAGTCAGGAGTGTGATGGAATACTCCCCACTTGTGTGGATGAGGACAGCTCCACCAACAGTCAAGAAGCTTGACAACATCTAGGACAATGCAGCCTGTTTGATTGGCACCCTATCCATCACCATCAACATCCACTCCCTCTACACAATGTGTACGTACTACAAGATGCACTGCAGCAACTCACCAAGGCTCCTTCAACAGCACCTTCCTAACCACTGAGAAGGACAATTGAAGCAGATGCATGGGGATGCCAAGGGAACATGCAATTTCCCTTCCAAACCACACACCATCCTGAATTGGAAATATATAAATTGGAAAAATTCTGCAAATCCAACATTGTGGATGTACCTATGCCATATGGACTACAGCAGTTTCAGAAGGCGTCTCACCACTACCTTCTCAATGGCAATTAGGGATGGGCAATAAACATGCTGGAACAGCCAGAGACACCCACTTCGCATAAAACATAAAAACAATGAGGAGGACTCAGACACACAAAGGCACCTGCAAGTTAGACACCAGGATAACTAATGGAATTTGTATGGATTATTGGGAAGTTTAATTGGATAATGTTGGCATGGAATGGCTGTTTTCTGGTGTCTTCTATTTCAGGATTTTGGCCAAAGGGACTTTATGATGATCCATACCAGAGGGTTGGAGAGGAGGGAAGTGTTGAACAATGGGGATCTGGGGATCGTTTTCAGGGCAACTGGACAAGACACTTACAGGCAGCTTGTCCGGGCCAATGATCTGCTGGAGATTCTCTTGTCCTCCTCCTTCCTTCCTCCACCTTCTCCCTTTCTCCATTTTCTTTCTTCCTGCTCCTTCTCCCTTCCTCGCTCTGCATCTCTTCCTCCTCTTCCTGAGGTCGTTGCTGAAGTCCTCATGGTAAAGGCTGCAGGCTTATGATGACCAGGTTGTAGCAAATGCAGCAGATCACAACAAATTGGGGGACAGATTCTGGTGAGTACCTGAGGATTCATCCTGAATGACCCTGACACCACCGGTATTGTCACTTCAGGGCATCAGTGGTCTGCTCCACAACATTCCTCGCTGCGGTGTGGCTCTCACTATTGAAGCACAGTCCATTGGGGGCAGGTGGTAGAGTGGAGTCATCTGCGTATTGTATAGCAGGTAGTCTCTGTCACCGAATGCTGGCATGAAGGTGACTGGATCAGCCGACTGGCTCAGGATGTGAGAATCGTGGCTGTTTCCAGGGTAACGGGAAATCACCAGTGTGGTTGTAAGGTTGTGCTTGTACAGTGACTGGTCATCAGGAAGTGGAACCCTTTGTAAAATATCTTCTCATTGAGTTGCAGCATCAGCATAGTTATATGTGTACAGTCAGTGGTTCCCTGAGCCATGGGGCGGTCCTCTACCCTGGCAAAGCCAGGTTTCCACTCTTCCTGCTTCTGTTTGTGTAGGCAGAAGACAATTAAGTCCTTACTCCTGGTGTACAGAGCATAATGATGCATGGCAATTGAGACATGTTGCCGGTGTAATTGGGTATAGTGTGGAAGGATCTGTGGGAATAGAAACTGATAGCCATGGTGATTTGACAGCCACTGGCAGTACCATCCTTGCCCTGCTGTGCAGCTGCAGCTCCAGGGTGAGGAGGCGGCACAGTTCTGTGACTCAGTGAAGGGCACTGCCACAGACAGTGGTCCTAAGTGAGATACAGGGAGGACAAAGTGCTCTCTGAAGACCTAAGGTGTGAAAGGTCTCCTGCTGAGAACCCTCCTCCACTTCCCTGCACAAAAAGTGTCTCTGCTATTTTGCTGCATCTATAATGCTGCAGCCCCAGAGGAACTGCAACTGCAGTGCCCAAGACTTGCAGTAGGTGGCGAACTCAGAAGCCTTTCAAATCCACACTACTCCTTCCAAAGGTCCAGAACCACTCCCCCTGACTGAAGCAATTTCTAGTAACTCCCCCAACAACACAGGACTTCCACCATCTCGACAGCAGCAAAGTGAAAGTCAATAGCACCTCACCTAAAAGTTGAATATTGATGACTTTAAATGGAGGTTGTTAGGGTGGGGTGCATCTTTCATGCAGTGGAACACATGTGAGAGGGCATTAACAGGAACTGTAAGGTTTAAAATGGCAAGCTATGTATCAGATCAGGGCTGGGTGCTGACTGCTATCATGACCCATTCCCTCAGCATGTGTCTGGTGCATGCAAGGGGTACCCACACTATCACTGTTCAAATGATAATGTTCAAAGTAGGCTGTGCCTGAGATCAGGAGTGGATCTCCAACCATTCTGATTGGCACTCAGCTCCTATAGCGCTGAAACCAGTTGATCTCCACTTTGCACCCCCAGTGTATTTTTTTGGAACATGGGATTTTTGTGGGGCCAAGAGGAATGGAAGGGCCCTCTCCTATTGCCACAAAAATCCCTGAGGCTAACATCAGCCTCAACTGATCACCGTTCACCCACCCCCGCTAACAACTCTGAGATCAATGTAGGAGTCACCTGATTTCCCACACTCCTACATCCGACAAACTCCAGTAGAGCATCCATCTTGTGCCCAGTGGATTAAAACAACACATTTAGTTAGTGAGTACTAGGTTTTTAAGTTTGAAAAGTTTTGAATTTGATAAGTTGTAAGTAGACTTAAGTTTTGGAATGCGGTGGCTTGAGTGCACAGCACTTCTGATTTATTTTAACCATGTTTTAGACACCTTGGCATGTATTGTGAAATTGTAAGTTTCCAACGTTGTGAAATATCATAGACGTGATGACAGTTGCCTTTGCAGTTCTGCTTTTAAACAATTTCCCTTCTGGAAAAGGACAACAAATGTCAGGCTACAGTATGTTTAATTCTCTTTTCAAAATTAAATCATCACAGAGAATATCATTAACACTTTTTAACTTGGGGATTTAACAAGGACTGAGGCCCACTGCCATGCTTCTATTTATTGGGATACTAGCAAACCTTATCAGAAGTAAAATGTAAGACTTAAGTCTACTTACAACAGCAAACGTTGACTGATAACCCCTCCTTAACATATCTTAGTTAACATATATTGTTTTTATATCTGGGCATCTTGCTTGAGAGGTAAACATAAAAACATATGAATTAGGAGCAAGGGTAGACCACTCAGCCCTCGAGCCTGCTACACTATTCAACAAAATCATGGCTGATCTGATTGTAACATCAATCCCACATTCCTGCCTACATCCAATAAATTTTCACCTCCTTGTTAATCGAGAATCTATCTCGCTCTGCCTTAAAACATTCAAAGTCTCTGCTTCCACTGCCTTTTGAGGAAGAGAGTTCCAAAGACTCAAGATCCGCTGAGAGAAAATAATTCTCCTTATCTCTATCTGAAATGAGTGACCCTTCATTCTTAACCAGCGACCCCTAGTTCTAGATTCTCCCACAAGAGGAAAGATCCTCTCCTCGTCCACTCTGTCAAACTCTCTAAGGATCTAAAAGGTTTCAATCAAGTCACCCCTTACTCTTCGAAACTCCATTGGATAACCTATCCAACCTTTCCTCATAAGACAACACCCCCCCCCCCCCCCCCCCCTCCTCCATTCCTGGTAATAGTCCAGTAAACTTTCTCTGAACTGCTTCTAATGCATTTTTCCTTAAATAAGGTGAGCAAGTCTGTAAACACTACTCCAATTATGGTCTCACCAATGCCTGTACAGCTGAAGAGTAACCTCCCTACTTTTGTTATCAATTGCCCTTGCAGTAAATGATAACATTCTATTAGCTTTCCTAATTCCTTGCTGTCTCTACACATTAGCTTTTTGTGATTCATTCACGAGGTCACCCAGAACCCTCTGCACCTCAGAGCTCTGCAATCTCTCACCACTTAGATAATAAGCTTATTTTTGATCTTCCTGCCAAAATGGAGAATTTCACACTTGTCCAAATTGTACTCCATTTGCCAGATCTTTGCTCACTCACTTGACTTTCATCTGTCTTTTTGTAACCTCCTTATGCCCTATTCACAATTTACTTTCCTACCTATCTTTGTGTCATCAGCAAATTAAGCAATCATATATTTGGTCCCTTTATCCAAGCCATTTATATAAACTGTAAAAATTTGGGGGCCCAGCACTGATTCACACCACTTGCCACCAGAAAAAGAGCTACTTGCTGCATCTTGACTGTTCTTGCCACTTCTTGTTTTTCCTGGTGATATGCCGTGGGTGAAAACCAATCTGTCATTGAGCACTTTAATTCATGCTTTAGTTTTAAAGGGTAATTGGGGCCTCCTCGACAACAGTGTAGTACTGACAGAATGCTGCAAAGGACTTGGGGAAGGTGAAGATAGAGGCCATGGACCAACAGAGGGCTAGTACTATCCCATTCTTAGTCCTGTCACTCAAGTCCGGTCACACAGGCATACACAGAAACTACAAGTGAAAGTAAGCGTTGTGTGAAGCTTTTTTGCAAGTAATGTTTTATCAGTAGGAATCTGTCCTGCCAGTGAATCCGAGAGGATGCTACTGCTCCACAGTGGCCAGAGTGTGGAACTGTAGGCTGTTATTTTTAATAGAAAATACTGATGCGCGATATAACACACGAGAGGCTGGATGTACTCGGGAAATAAAGGCTTTTATTGCCAACAATAACAGAGCTACTATATACAGTATACGATCCCAGACTAAAGGGTCACCAGGCAGAGCAGTGACCTTTATACCTCTCCCAGGAGGCGGAGCCAACTGGGGTGTACCATAGGACTATATTAACAGGTAGAACAGCCCAACCCTAACCCCAACAGTAACATATCTACAGACTCATAGTACTGGCCAGACCACCATAGAAATCATAGAAACCCTACAGTGCAGAAGGAGGCCATTCGGCCCATCGAGTCTGCACCGACCACAATCCCACCCAGGCCCAACCCCCACATATTTACCCGCTAATCCCTCTAACCTACGCATCTCAGGACACTAAGGGCAATTTTTAACCTGGCCAATCAACCTAACCCGCACATCTTTGGACTGTGGGAGGAAACCGGAGCACCCGGAGGAAACCCACGCAGACACGAGGAGAATGTGCAAACTCCACACAGACAGCGACCCGAGCCGGGAATCGAACCCGGGACCCTGGAGCTGTGAAGCAGCAGTGCTAACCACTGTGCTACCATGCCGCCCATGGCTCAGCACTACCTGGTGGGAGCCAACAATGGTTCACCACATTCACCCCTCCTTTGAAAGGCCGGCGGGGTACAAAACACAGAACAATTGTTCATCTGTCTATAAGTTCAAACGGTCTGGGGGACCGCACCGTCGCTGTGACCTCCTCAACACCGGCGATGACACCGGTTCAGGCAATCGCGGTGACGTTCTCTCCGAGGCGGTGTCCAGCGACTCCTCCAGTGCCTCACGGGCCGGTAGACCACGAGGTGGTGACAATCCGCTGAACTCGGGCACGCCTTGAAGTGGCGACCATCTCCCACGCCGTGTCAAAAGGGGAAATAATGGTTGGGGGGTCCCTAACAGGAGGTGTGGGAGCGACAGTGGTTTCCAAGCCCCCTGCTGGCGCCAGATCTCGAATCGAGACCGTGTCCTCTCGCCCGTCAGGATATGCCACATAGGCATACTGAGGGTTGGCGTGGAGGAGATGGACCTGTTCAACCAAAGGGTCGGACTTGCGGGTCCGAACATGCCGCCACAGGAGGACAGGTCCTGAGTACGTCAACCAAGACGGTAATGAGGTCCCCGAGGAAGACTTCCGAGGGAATGAAAACATTCTCTCATGAGGAGTAGCGTTGGTTGCCGTACACAGGAGTGAGCGTATGGAGTGGAGCGCATCAGGGAGTACCTCTTGCCAACGGGAGACTGGAAGACCTTTAGACCTCAACGCCAGTAAGACAGCCTTCCAGACTGTAGCATTCTCTCGTTCGACCTGTCCGTTACCCCTTGGGTTGTAGCTCGTGGTTCTACTAGAGGCAATCCCATATGAGAGCAGGTATTGCCTCAAGTCATTGCTCATGAATGACGAGCCCCTATCGCTGTGGATATAACAGGGGTAACCGAACAGGGTGAAAAGATCACGAAATGGCTAGATAACCGTGGCAGCGGTCATATCAGAACAGGGAATGACAAAAGGGAATCGTGAGTACTCATCAACCACATTGAGGAAGTACACGTTCCGATCTGTCGAGGGAAGGGGGCCCTTAAAGTCCACACTCAGTCTTTCGAAGGGACGAGTGGCCTTAACGAGGTGTGCCCTGTCAGGTCGGTAGAAGTGCGGTTTGCATTCCGCGCATACCCGGCAGCTTCTGGTTATGGACCTGGCATCCTCCACCGAGTAGCGTAGATTCCGGGCCTTTATGAAGTGGAAGAGCTGAGTGACCCCCGGATGGCAGAGGTCATTGTGGAGAGCCTGCAATCGATTCTCCTGCATACTAGCGCATGTTCCATGCGACAGGGCATCCGAGGGCTCGTTGAGCTTCCCTGGACGGTACATGATATCATAATTGTAGGTGGAGAGTTCGATTCTCCACCTCAAGATTTTATCATTCTTGATCTTACCCCGTAACGTGTTGTTGAACATGAACGTCACGGACCGCTGGTCCGTGAGTAGAGTGAACCGTTTTCCCGCCAAGTAATGGCGCCAATGCCGAACGGCCTCCACAATGGCCTGGGCCTCCTTTTCCACAGCCGAATGTCGAATTTCGGGGCCTTGGAGGGTGCGAGAGAAAAAGGCGACGGGCCTGCCTGCCTGGTTAAGTGTGGCGGCCAGGGTGAAATCAGATGCATCGCTCTCCACCTGGAAGGGGATGGACTCATCAATAGCGTGCATCGTGGCTTTTGCGATGTCGGCTTTTATTCTTGCAAAGGCTAAGTGAGCCTCTGTTGCTAGGGGAAAAGAGGTAGACTTGATGAGCGGACGGGCTTTGTCCGCGTAATTGGGAACCCACTGTGCATAGTATGAGAAGAAGCCTAAACATCTTCTCAGTGCTTTGACACTAGTGGGCAGGGGAAGTTTGAGGAGAGGACGCATACGGTCTGGATCAGGGCCAAGGACCCCGTTTTCCACCACGTATCCGAGGATAGCTAGGCGGTGCGTGCGAAATACACACTTCTCCCTGTTGTAGGTCAGATTCAGGCGAGATGCAGTGCGTAAGAATCTAAGAAGGTTGGCATCGTGGTCCTGCTGGTCATGGCCGCAGATGGTGACGTTATCCAGGTACGGGAAGGTAGGCCGCAGCCCGTTCTGGTCCACCATTCGGTCCATAGCACGCTGGAAGACCGAGACCCCATTCGCGACACCAAGAGGAACCCTTAAAAAAATGGTACAGGCGACCATCCGCCTCAAAGGCCGTGTATTGTCGGTCCTCTGGGCGAATGGGGAGCTGGTGATAAGCAGATTTTAAGTCGATGGTGGAGAACACCCGGTACTGCGCAATCTGGTTGACCATGTCAGATATGCGCGGGAGGGGATAGGCATCCAGCTGCGTGCATCTGTTAATGGTCTGACTATAGTCTATGACCATCCGGGGTTTGTTCCCATTCTTAACCACCACGACTTGCGCTCTCCAAGGACTAGCGCTAGGTTGGATGATCCCTTCCTTGAGGAGCCGCTGAACTTCAGATCGAATGAAGATCCGATCCTCAGCGCTGTAACGCCTGCTCTTTGTTGCGATGGGCTTGCAGCCTGGCACGAGATTCTGGAATAGGGAGGGTGTGGTAATCCTAAGCGTTGAGAGACTACATGTGGAGCGCGTTGGGCAATTTAGAGACTGCGGGTCTCCCACTGAAAGCGGAGGGAGTGGCCCATCGTACTGCAGGGTTACACTCTTCAGGTGGACCATAAAATCTAGTCCTAGGAGTATTGGCGTGCAAAGGTGCAGTAACACAAGGAGCCTGAAGTTCTCGTAAACCGTGCCCTGCACCGTCAGATTGACCACGCAGCTCCCTAGCACGGTGACAGACCGGGACCTTGACGCCATCGAAATTGTCTGCTTGAAAGTCCGAATCTGGAGACCACACCGCTTCACGGTGTCCGGGTGAATGAAGCTCTCCGTGCTCCCGCTGTCAAACAAACAATAAATCGGGCATCTGTTTACCTGTATGTCCATCATGACTTGTCGAGTCTGTGAGGCTTGGCCTGGAAAAGGATGATCGACGCCACCGTTGGTTCGTGGGTGCAACTGCAGGCAGCTGAGATGGTTGATGACGACCCCTGCTGGTCATTTGCGGTCGGTGCCGACCAAAATGGCTGCCCCCATAGGTCGCACGTGGACGATGGCGCCAAAACCTGCAGGTCGCACGTGTCTTGCGACTCCTTCATTCGGAATGGCGATGTCCTGGAATCGCACGTGGTAGAAGACCTTGAAGACGCAGAAGACAAGGAGGCCAGCTCTGGGGAGTCACACACCGCACTGCTGTTCTTGGATGGAGGTTTGGACCGGCATACTTTGGAATAATGCCCCTTCTCTCCAACAACACCGCTTTAGCTGGACATCGCTGCCGAGGGTGTTTCACCCCCCCACAGAAGCAACACCGCGGGCCACCTGGAGCTGCTGCCGTCGTCAGGTCCGAGGCTGAGAACGCAATCGCGCAGTTTTTTGGTCCCACTGAATGAAGTGGAGTCTGCGACTGCCCCTGCCACACTGTCTCCACGCGGTTGTCGGGGTACATCGCCAGACTTTTGGAGGCCGTTTCTAGAGCGTCAGCTAACTCTATGGTTTTAGTGAGATCGAGGTTACCTTGCTCCAACAGCCGAAGGCGGATGTACGACGAGCCGATTCCCGCCACGAACGCATCTCGAGCTAGGTCGCTCATGTACTGGTCTGCCGACACTGACTTGCAGTTGCAGGCTCTGGCTAGCTGCTGAAGCTCGCACGCATACTGTTCCGTCGTTTCGCCGGGCTGCCGCCGTCGAGTGGCTAGAAGGTATCGAGCATGGATCTCATTCGGCGGTTTGTTGTATCGCTTCTTGAGAAGCTCGAGGGCCCCTTTGTAGTCGGTGGCCCCACGGATCGCTAAGTATACAGCGTCGCTTACCCTCGTGTGGAGGACCCGGAGTCTGTCGGCGTCGTCGGTGACCGCTGTGGAGGCGTCGAGGCAATCTTGGAAACACTTCAACCAGTGGTCGAAAGTGTTCGATGCTCCCGCCGCACGTGGGTCCAACGTACGCCGTTCGGGTTTAAGCATTTGCTCTATGTTTTCTTTTGTCGTTTTATTTTTCAAAAAAAGAATTTACTTGTTGGCAATAAAATTGATGCGCGATATAACACACGAGAGGCTGATGTACTCGGGAAATAAAGGCTTTTATTGCCAACAATAACAGAGCTACTATATACAGTATACGATCCCAGACTAAAGGGTCACCAGGCAGAGCAGTGACCTTTATACCTCTCCCAGGAGGCGGAGCCAACTGGGGTGTACCATAGGACTATATTAACAGGTAGAACAGCCCAACCCTAACCCCAACAGTAACATATCTACAGACTCATAGTACTGGCCAGACCATGGCTCAGCACTACCTGGTGGGAACCAACAATGGTTCACCACAAATACCCAGTCAGGTTATGTCATAACGTTAGCTAAAATTGGTTAATATTTAAAAACTATGGAGAAGCTGATCACATTCGCACTGACACTTATAAAACGTATCAAATGGAATGTGCTGCTCTCTGTACTGACTTTAAGTTAAGTTTATTTATCAGTGTTGCAAATAGGCTTACATTAACACTGCAATGAAGTTACTGTGAAAATTCCCTCGTCGTCACACTCTGGTGCCTAAACACAGAGGGAGAATTTAGCATGGCCAGTGCACCTAACCAGGACGTCTTTCGGAATGTGAGAGGAAACCGGAGCACCCGGAGGAAACCCACGCAGATACGGGGAGAAGGTGCAGTCTCTGCACAGACAGTGACCCAAGCTGGGAATTGAACCCAGGTCCTTGGCACTGTGAGACAGCAGTGCTAACCACTGTGCCACCTTGCTGCCCAACATAGTGTAGATATGCTGGACTGGATTTTACTGTGATGGTGTGGGTGCCATTTCTGTTATTGAGTTAAGTGGACAATTAAGGGTTGTGTGGTGTCGGGTCTGTCCAATCCTGCCTGAGGCAGCAATGGAGGTGGTGAGTTCAGTGGAGCAGTCGATCCAGACCATGACTTCTGCGCTTGGCTTCCTCCATTAAGAGACTGGGTGGCCATGATGCAGAGTGAGATCGAGGAGATCACTGAGTGGGAGCTGGAGATGGCACAGAGCTGCAAATCATTGCCTTGATGTGGGAGCTCAATGCGGCAGTAGCTGAAGGGGAACAGGGTGCCTGGATACACAGGCGGGCCCTTGTTCTTCTCAGGACAGCAGGGAGGGATAAATGTGCTATATAAAGGAGGAAGAACAGTTGACTTCCACCTCTGGGTCTCTGCTCAGGGTGCTCCTGCCGTGGACAGTGAAATGTCCTAACTATATTAGGGGTTGTGGTTTTAAATAAAAAGAAAAGATGCACACATGGGTTCAAAGTAACACACAACAGATGTGTTGAAATAAATTTTTTCTACACTGCACTAAGTACCAACTGAAACTAAAGCGAATCATCAGCCTGTGAGATACCCTAATAGCATCAGCATCAAATCAACAAAGACAGCAAAGATAACAAAGACACCTAATCATAGACTACAGCTCAGCCTTCAACATCATTATTCCTACGAAACTCATCTCCAAACTCTGTGGCCTGGGGCTCGGCTCTTCCCTCTGTGATTGGATCCTCAACTTCCTAACCCACAGACCACAATCAGTAAGGATAGGTAACAACACCTCCTCCGTGATCATCCTCAACAGCAGTGCCCCACAAGGTCCTCAATCCCTTACTATACTCCTTATACACCTATACTGTGTGGCCAAATTCCCCTCCAACTCGGTTTTTCAAATTTGATGATGACACCATTATAGTGGGTCGGATCTCAAACATTGACAAGACACAGTACAGGAAAGAGATAGAGAATCTGGTGAACTGGTGCAACGACAGTAATCTCTCCCTCAATGTCAACAAAACAAAGGAGATAGTCATCAACTTCAGGAAGCATAAAGGAGAACAGGCCCCTGTCTACATCAATGAGGACGAAGTAGAAATTTTTGAGAGCTTTTAGGTGTCCAGATCGCCAACAACCTGTCCTGGTCCCCCCATGCCGACGCTATAGTTAAGAAAACCCACCAATGCCTCTATTTCCTCAGAAGACTAAGGAAATTTGGCATGTCCACTACCGCTCTTACCAACTTTGCAGATGGACCATAGAAAGCATTCTTTCTGATTGTACCACAGCTTGGTATGGCTCCTGCTCTGTGCAAGACCGCAACAAACTACGAAGGGTCATGAATGAAGCCCAGTCCATCACTCAAACCAATCTCCCACCCATTGATACTGTCTACACTTCCCGCTGCCTTGGAAAAGCAGCCAGCATAATTAAGGACCCCACGCACCCCGGACATTCTGCACTCTCTCCTTTCCTTCTCTATGAATGGTATGCTTTGTCTGTATAGCGTGCAAGAAACAATACTTTTCACTGTATACTAATACATGTGACAATAATAAATCAAATCATTTGATCAGTTCTCAAAGCAACCATGCAACCATTTAAATATATAAGAGACAGCAGTCCCTCAACCACTCTGCTGATGACTGCATCACCTCTAAAAACTGCAATGATGGAGGAGGGTCCTGCACCTTCGAGGCCCTAGGCAGCCACATGGCCATCAGGGTTAGCCACAGAATTATTACGGAGCGGAAAGAGGCTTTTGGCCCATTGTGTCTGCACCGGCTCTCCAAACAAGTATCATGGCTTAGTGCCATTCTCCTGTCTTTTCCCCATACCCCTGCATATTGTTTCTATTCAAGTAATCATCTTAAATGCTCTGATTGAGCTTGCATCCACCGCACTTCCAGGCAGTGCATTCCACACCTGAACAACTCGCTGTGTAAAGAAGTTTTTCTCACAAAACTGTTCCAGTAAGAGAGTTAAGAAGAGCACCTGGCTGCATCATGATTTCAATTCTAAATCTTCTTTCTATTGGTGTGCCTCAATAATCTTTCATTCGCTATTCTTGCTTCTTACTCTATTTCTTGATGCCCTGTGAGATCCCATCCACACCCTTTCTAAATGCACTTAAGGCAATGCATTAAGGCCGTTCATTCAGCTCCTCAGCCTTGGTGTCAAAGAACGAAGAAAATTACAGCGCAGGAACAGGCCCTTCGGCCCTCCAAGCCTGCACCGACCATGCTGCCCGACTTAACTAAAAACCCCCATCCTTCCGGGGACCATATCCCTCCATTCACATTCTATTCATGTATTTGTCAAGACGCCCCTTAAAAGTCACGATCGTATCTGCTTCCACTACCTTCCCCGGCAGCAAGTTCCAGGCACCCACAACCCTCTGTGTAAAAAACTTGCCTCGTATATCTCCTTTAAACCTTGTCCCTCGCACCTTAAACCAATGCCCCTCGTAATTGACTCTACCACCCTGGGAAAAAGCTTCTGACTATCCACCCTGTTCATGCCTCTCATAATCTTGTAGACTTCTATCACGTCTCCCCTTAACCTCCGTTACTCCAGTGAGAACAAACCAAGGTTCTCCAACCTCTCCTCATAGCTAATGCCCTCTATACCAGGCAACATCCTGGGAAATCTTTTCTGTATCCTCTCCAAAGCCTCCACATCCTTCTGCTAGTTTGGCGATCAGAATTGAACACTATATTCCAAGTGTAGACTAACTGAGGTTCTATAAAGCTGCAACATGACTTGCCAATTCTTAAACTCAATGCCCCGGCTGATAAAGGCAAGCATGCCGTATGCCTTCTTGACTAACTTCTCCATCTGTGTTGCCACTTTCAGTGACCTGTATACCTGTACACCTAGATCCCTCTGCTTATCAATACTCTTAAGGGTTCTGCCATTTACCGTATATTTCCTATCTGTATTAGACCTTCCAAAATGCATTACCTCACATTTGTCTGGATTAAACTCCATCTGCCATTTCTCCGCTTAAGTCTCCAACCAATCTATATCCTGCTGTATCCTCTGATGGTCCTCATCGCTATCTGTAAATCCACAAACCTTTGTGTCGTCCACAAAATTACTAATCAAACCAATTACACTTTCCTCCAAATCATTTATATATATTACAAACAGCAAAGTCCCAGCACTGATCCCTGAGGAACGTCACTTGTCATAGCCCTCCATTCAGAAAAGCACCCTTCCATTGCTACCCTCTGTCTTCTATGACAGAAAGAAGTCTCACAGCACCAGGTTAAAGTCCAACAGGTTTATTTGGTAGCAAATACCATAAGCTTTCGGAGCACAGCTCCTTCGTCAGATGGAGTGAATATCTGTTCTCCAACAGTGCCGTTCTTCTATGACAGAGCCAGTTTTGTATCCATCTTGCCAGCTCACCTCTGATCCCGTGCGACTTCACCTTCTGCACCAGTCTGCCATGAGGGACCTTGTCAAAGGCCTTATTGAAGTCCATGTAGACAACATCCACTGCCCTACCCTCATCAATCATCTTTATCACTTCCTCGAAAAACTCGATCAAGTTAGTCAGACATGACCTCCCCTTCACAAAACCGTGTTGCCTCCCGCTAATATGTCCACTTATATCCAAGTGGGAATAAATCCTGTCTCGAAGAATCCTCTCCAATAATTTCCCTACCACTGATGTAAGGCTCACTGGCCTGTAATTACCTGGATTATTCTTGCTGCCCTTTTTAAACAAAGGAACAACATTGGCTATTCTTCAATTCTCTGGGACCTCCCCTGTAGCTAGTGAGGATACAAAGATTTCTCTCAAGGCTCCAGCAATTTATTCCCTTGCCTCTCTCAGTATTCTGGGGTATATCCCATCAGGCCTTGGGGACTTGTCTACCTTAATGTTTCTCAAGAATCGCAATACCTCCTTTTTGATCTCAACATGACTCAAACTATCTACGCATCCTTTCCCCGACTCATCATCCACCAATTCCTCTCTTTGGTGAATACTGACGCAAAGTATTCATTTAATACCTCTCCCATTTCCTCTGGCTCCATGCATAGATTCCCTCCCCTGTCCTTGAGTGGGCCAAACCTCTCCTTGGCTACCCTCTTGCTCTTTATATATGTATAAAAAACCTTGGGATTTTCCTTAATCCTGCTGGCCAATGCTTTTTCGTGACCCCTTTTAGCCCTCCTTACTCCTTGCTTAAGTCTTCTACGTTCCTAGTATCCCATACTTGCTTTGTGTGTTCCCAGCCTCCTAGCCTTGACAAATGCTTCCTTTTTCTCTTTGACTAGGCTCACAATATCTCTCATTATCCAAGGTTCCCAAAACTTGCCACACGTATCCTTTATCCTTACAGGAATGTGCAGGTCCTGAATCCCTATCAGATTACACTTGAAAGCCTCCCACATGCCAGATATGGATTTGCCTTCAAACATCTGCCCCCAATCTACATTCTTCAGTTCCTGCCTAATATTGTTGTAATTAGCCTTCTCCCAATTTGGCACCTTAACTTGAGGACACTTATCTTTATCCATCAGTATTTTAAAGCTTACTGAATTGTGGTCACTGTTCCTGAACTGCTCTCCTACTGAAACTTTGCCCACCTGGCCGGGCTCATTCCCCAATATCAGGTCCAGTATGGCCCCTTCCCTTGTTGGACTATCTACATACTATTTCAAGAAGCCCTCCTGGATGCTCCCTACAAACTCTGCCCCACCCATGCCCCTAGCACTGTGAGTCCAGTCAATATAGGGGAAGTTCAAATCTCCCATCACAACAACCTGTTATTTTTGCACCTTGCCAAAATCTGCCTACATATCTGTTCCTCTATCTCCCACTGGCAGTTGGACGGCCTATAGTAAATCCCCAACATTGTGACTACACCCTTCCTATTCCTGAGCTCTATCCATATTGCCTCGCTGCATGAGCCCTCCGAAGTGTCCTCTCACAGTACGGCTGTGATATTTTCCTTAACCAATAGTGCAACTCCCCCACCCCTTTTACATCCCCCTCTATCCTGCCTGAAACATCTGTATCCTGGAATGTTAAGCTGCCAATCCTGTCATTCCCTTAACCAAGTCTCTGTAATGGCAACAACATCATAGTTCCAAGTACTAATCCAAGCTCTAAGTTCATCTGCCTTACCTGTTACACTTCTCGCATTGAAACAAATGCCCTTCAGTCCACCAGACCCTCTTTGATTAGCAACCACACCCTGCCTGTTCTTTCTCTGAGTCTTACTGGCCCTACTCTCTGCTTCCCCTTCAGCCAATTCATCTTTGTTTTGGTTTCCACCCCCCTGCCAAACTAGTTTAAATCCTCCCGTGTGACACTAGCAAACCTCCCAGCCAGAATATTTATGCCCTTCCAGTTTAGATGCAACCCGTCCTTCTTGTACAGGTCCCACCTGTCCCGGAAGAGACCCCAAAGGTCCAGATATCTGAAACCCTCTATCCTACACCAGCTGTTTAGCCACGTGTTGAGCTGCACTATCTTCCTATTCCTAGCCTCACTGGCACGTGGCACAGGAAGTAATCCTGAGATTACAACCCTAGAGGTCCTGCTTTTTAACTTTCTACCTAACCCCCTAAACTGCTGCTGCAGGACCTCATCACTCTTCCTGCCTATGTCGTTAGTACCAATATGTACGACGACCTAAGCTGTTCACCCTCTCCCTTCAGAATGCTTTCTGCCGGTCAGAGACATCCTGAACCTTGGCACCAGGGAGGCAACATACCATCCTGGAGTCTCTTTTATGTCCACAGAAGCACCTATCTGCAGCCCTCACGATAGAGTCCTCTATAAATATTTCTCTCGTACTCTTTGTCCCTCCCTGCCTAACAACAGAGCCAGCTGTGGTGCCACTGTTTTGGCTGCTGCTGCTGTTATCCCCAGATAGGCCATTCCGATATCCAAAATGGTATACTTGTTAGAGAGGGGGATGACCACCAGATCTTCCGCTTCCCACTTCTTAATAGATGTTGCTGGGCCGACCTCTCCCAGAATGCACCAGTGAAGTCCCTTAGCCGCCTCTACCAGATGTGTCTTGTGTACCTGGGCACTGGTCAATGAAATGCAAAGTGAAAGGAGGCTCCAAGACAGTTCAAAGGTGGTCTCTATTGGAATCTTATTAAAAGGGCACAAAGGAAATAGTTGGGGGCAACCGAGCCTTGTATGGACCTCCTTGCCCATGCCTGTCATTCAAGGGGTTCCTCATCTTATCTCACCTGCTCAGCTGGCTTCTCCACATCTTTATTGTCAGGGGAGATATCATTATCAGCAATATCCTTATTGTTCAATGCCTTCCCCCTCTGGAGCACCAGGTTGTGCAGTGGACAGCAGACCACCAGGATACATGAGACCCTCTCTGGAGAATACTGCAGGGCTCTACCAGATTATTTAAGGCACCTGAATCACATCTTCTGAAGCCCTGTGACTCAATGGTCACTTGGGTGGACCTGGCAAGTATTGTACCTCCCCTTTACATCTGTGTGTTGGATCATCACAGGTGTGATTAGCTATAATTTTAGTGGGTAGCCCATGTCACCAAGTATCCATCCCTGAAGGCCGATGGGGAAGCTGTGGCACCTGGGGATGCCAAAGTATGCCAGCGTTGTGGCTTCTTCCCGTGAAACATACGCACACCTAAATTCTCTGCTTTTGGCTGCAGTTGACCAATTGGACATTGAGCGAGTGGAAGCCCGCCTTGTTGATGAAGACCGCTGCATGGTCTGTGAGATCCTTGCTAGCCATATGGTGTGCAGTCTATCACACCTTGCACTTGGGGTATTCCAGCAATGGGGCCTCAAAACCAGTGGAGCACTCTGTTTGACTGTGCAGGTTGGAGAGGTATTGCCGAGTTGCTGTGGCCCTCTTGAACAGGGCATTGGTCATCTTGTTGATAGACTGATGGGCTGCAGATCGGGAGATCCCGCACATGTCCAAGAGGATCCATGGAAGGAGCTGTGGATGTAGGAGTTGCAAGCCACAGTGATCTTCAGTGCTATCAAACCCATGGGTTACAGCTCATTCTGCAGGATGGCACAGAGATAAATGGCATCCTCCTTGGAGAGCTGGAGTTTTTGATGACGTTGTCCGTCAGACATCTGGGAAAGGTTCAGGCAGCGTACTGTTTCGTCGGCGTAGCCTCGTCTGGGTGCAGGTGGCAGTTGGCGTGCCCCTCTTTGCCTTGCCAACTTAAGGCTGGCTCTCTTGCTGGCTATGAGGCTGGTAATGCGCTCCCACCGGCATGTGGAACTCCTCGATTCTGAGCTGCTCCTCCTCCACTGTGAGGGCCAGGAGACCTGAGGGAATGAGGCCAACGATCAGGCACCTATCTTGCCTCCTTACTGCTGACACCTCCTCTTAGCAAGTGGGACTCTGAAGCCCCAAAATCCGCATGTGCGGCTGATAGAATTCAAATCACTCTGTAAAACCTCAGTTAATCGACCATTTAAATGTCTCAATTAATTTCCCACCGTCTCGATGTCCAAAGTCCAGCTTCTCTGGCTCCTGCTGCTCTTAAAATCTGAAAGCGATGTAACGACATTAGACTTCAGGTCATAAGTGAAGCACTCTGACTTAATGGGCACCACATTCCTGAACTCACACTTCGAGGGCGGATAAAATTCCAGCTGCTGGTTTAAGATTTATGAACCTGGGGATTTGGAAGGGACATTTTTAAGTGCGTTGCTTCTTTCCTGGAATAGTCCTAAACCAGAACACCGAGGTCTGTTAGTATGAGCAATTTGAGATTTAGGGCCCAATTTTACTATTGCGTCGGGCACGAAAACTTGGCAAAGTCGGGCGTGAGGCGATTAGCGCGATCCGCACCTGTGTCCGTGCAGATTCCCATTTACCAAGGCCCGAAAATGGGCGCAATTGGAACTGCCCCGAAACAGGCGTAATGGTGAATTAAATGTATTTGCATGCATTTAAATTGAATTAATGGGCTGCCCACCCAATTTTACCAGCATTTCCCCCTTTACTACTGTGTTCACCAATCCAGAATCGGACATGCTCAATAGAAGTCCGATTCGGGCGCTCCATCAGTGAGGGTTAGTGAGGAAGTAAGTGCACAGCGTCCAATAGGCTCTCTGCTACTCACGGGTTCCTGTTGTTGCAGCTATTTTCTGTCTCAAGTGGGTGGCGGCTCTGTGAGTGTGTGGGGTTGGGGGGGGGGGGATGGTGTTGCTCTGCAGGGTCTCCGATGTTTGTCTTGCAGCACGAACCTGGGTCTCTGCACTGACCTCGGGTCTTGTGGTGCTGCTGGGTCCTAGCGCACTCAGCTCACTTCCAGCTGAAGGATGTGCACAAAGCCCTTGCAAATTGCACTGCTGTGATTGTGGGGAGCATGTGGCTGGGGGAATTGGGGTGGCTGTGATTGTGGGGAGCATGTGGCTGGGGGAATTGGGGTGGCTGTGATTGTGGGGAGCATGTGGCTGGGGGATTTGGGGGACTGTGTTTGTGGGGAGCATGTGGCTGGGTGGGGTAATTGGGGAGCTGTGATTGTGGGTGTGCTAGGGGCAAGCAGTGTTGCATAACCTTCACATTTGTTCCTCCCCACCCCCCACCCCCCAACCCTCCTTCAGAGTGACGAGATGGTTTTTACAATGCAACCAATGGATCTAGCTGTTCTTTTGGTTGCTGCTGGAGCTGAGGAGGAGGAGCAGGAGGAAGAATTCTGGGTACAGGAGGCCCGGGCCGTACCACTTTCAGGACCAGAGGGAGACGGCCACCAGAGGCAGGAGGTGGCTGCCATTCACCCAGAGGGTGAGTGTAGGATAAGGAGGGAGCAGAGACCCCGACAGTTCCGGGCACGAGTGTCCTTCGAGCAGATGTCAGACACCGTGTGCTGCCGACGTCTCCGACTCCGAAAGGAGACCGTGCGACACCTGTGCAGGACCTGGCACCTAGAGCCAGGGGCGGGGGGGTGGGTGGGGGCACCCACTCTCGGTGGCTGTCAAATTGATGGTCGCTCTGAACTTCTACGTGACTGGTTCTTTCCAGACCCCGAGCAGAGATGTTTGTGGCATCTCCCAATCTGTCGTGCACACCTGTGTGAGGCAGATCACTGAAGCCCTGTATGCCCCAACTGGGCAATACATCAAAGTTAACCTGGACCAGGCCCATCAGGAAGGCCGGGCTGCAGGGTTCTCTGCAATTGCGGGGATGCCGAATGTGCAGGGGGCGATCGACTGCACCCACGTCGACCTCAAGGTCCCCCTACAGAATCCACGAAGATTTGTTAATAGGAAGGGGTTCCTCACGGGATTTGCAATGGGCGAGAGCAACGATAAGATCCCACTTTATAACAATCAAAAAGCGTTGGGGAGGAACAGTTAGAAAGTCCAGAAAAAGTCTGAGATCCTGGTTTTTGAAGTTGGCAGGTCTTTCTTCATTAGTCGTTCTGGATTAGGTGTGATCAAGCTGTCCAACTCTTACAGTCACTCAGATGTATCCATCTTTCCTGCCCTTTCACCTTCATTGTGGTTGGGGTCTGTAGCAGAACTTGGAAGGGTCCTCTCCAGCGAGGTCCTAGTTTGGGTCGTTCTCAGTCACGAATCAGCACCCAGTCCCCGGTTTTGACTCCTTCTCAATCTCCGTCCTTGTCGGGTGGAGGCCTGGTAGATTCCTTCACCTGAGTGTGTTTAAACTTAAGAGACATAGTCAATTGTTTAAAATATTGCTGGAGTTGCTCAGACATGACATGTAGATCTATCTGGGGAGGAGGAGGTGTAGCGCTATCCCATGGGGTTCTAAGTGGGCACCCATATATTATCTCAGCGGCATTTAAACCGGTACCGGTACGGGGGGTAATGTGCATATGATAGAGTGTCAATGAGAGGACCTTTAGCCAATTCAGTCCTGTCTCAAGGGTGAGTTTGGTTAGCTTATCCTTAAGGATTCCATTTGCGCGTTCTACCATCCCCGCGGCCCATGGGTGATGGGAGCAGTGGAATTGTTGGTTAATTTTAAGCACAGAGCATAGTTCTTGGTTGATCTTTCCAATAAAGTGTGGCCCATTATTGGAAGAAAGTCTTCGTGGTATCCCAAACCTAGGGATTATTTCCTTTAGTAGGATCTGCACTACTGTGGAAGCCTTGCCATTGGCATTGCTTCGATCCATTTGCTAAAGGCATCAACAATTACCAGGCAATACTTATAACAATGCACTCTGGGTAGTTCGATAAAGTCCATCTGCAAAGTATCAAAGGGATTGGCTGGAATTGGTGTACTCCCTTTGTTGCAGCCAATAGATTTGCTGGGGTTGACTTTCTGGCATATGAGGCAGTTCTTTGCTCTTTGCTCTGGCGCCTCATTGAGTTGCGGCCTCCACCATGTCCTTAGAAGGAGTCTACACATTCCCTCCTTTCCAAGGTCAGTCCATATGTAACTGATCAATTAGCAAAGGCAGGGGGGATGCGTAGTTTCATACGTGCAGTTCTATTAGATTTCAATCGTTACAGGGACTCGAACCCCCACGATCACAAAGTTAACTGCCTAAGTCTCTGAGGACTCAAACCTCTTTCTTGTTAACCCACTTATTCCTAATTCTCTGAGGACTCGAACCTCTTTCTTGTTAACCCACTTTTTCTTACTAGGGACTCGAACCCTTTGGTATTGGCTCGCCAATTGTACTGAATAAACCTGTGGACTCTAACCTCCAGACACATGTGGGGGACTCGAACCCTCCACTTTCTTGTTACCTGTGTCTCTCCGACTGTCTTATGTCCAGATTCGAGGAGCCCGTAGGATAGTTAGTATTTCGCCGAAGGGATTGAGATAGAAGCACAGGATGGTAGAGAGGGACCAAGGTTAATCTTACCTTGTGGCGCCGTCCGTCTCTGTCCTTCCTCGCCCCGTCTCAATCGCTGACGCCGGTCGACCAGTACTATGCGTTTGAGCTCCTGGCTGGCTCGCCAATTGTGGAATTTGCTTTCGGAAGTCGGATCAAAAACTGATGAGACACAGGTTTCTCCGCAAACCTTCTTTATTGCATCGGAGGAGAGATCGCTAGACCATGCGCATCAAGCATGGGTTCGGGAGTCTCTGTCTGGCTCACAAAACAGTTTCAGTTATACACGACGGAGATACATCCACATACTTCTGTTAGCCAATAAGGGCATAGCTGTATTGTTACATTTTGATTAGATTACTTTCAAGAACAAAAGGCGATAGCCATGTAAGGACATGGCTATTAAAGCTTCTGATTAGATTCCTTTCAAGAACAAAAGGCCAATCGATAAGGCCCTGCCCTCCGAAGCCAGAACCACAATTACCTATTAGCAGTTTCTTTAACGTGATCATTAGTTTCACTGGGCCTTGTCGCCCTCGCCTCAGGCCCTTTCCATAACCAGTTTATCCCTCAACTGATTCCTAGTTACGCATCCCAATTTTAACCCTTTCCTCTTCTCAATCTACCTTATACACATTCTCAGGAGGAAACCGGAGCACCCAGAGGAAACCCACGCAGACATGGGGAGAATGTGCAAACTCCACACAGACGGTGATCCAAGCCAGGAATAGAACCCAGGTTCCTGGCGCTGTGAGGCAGCAGTGCTAACCACTGTGTCACCGTGCCATGAGAATGTGGATTTAAACTTTGAGACATAGATTTTCTCGAGCACTGTTGCTGGGAACCTCACGGGATTTGCAATGGAAAGATTTGCATTTATATAGCACCTTTCCCAACTTCGGGCCACCCGAAAGCGTACTTTATCTGACAAATTACTTTTGAAGCAGGGCCCCTGGTATAATAGCAGGAATGTGACAGCAACATGAACACAGCAAGCTCCCATAGACACTGACGTGAAAATGACCAGATAATCCATTTGTTTTTAAATGTTGATTGAGGGATGAATGTTGGCCAGAACACCATGATAACTCTCCCATTCTCTGGCAAATAGTGTCAAAGGATTTTTTACATTCACCTGACAGAAGTTCCTGCCTGAAGCAGATGGAAGCTTCATTTTTAAAAAGAAGTATTGCTTTTATATAACACCTTTCATGACCTCTGGAACTCTCAAAGTGCTTTACAGCATAATATTTCTGAAGTGTAGGCACTGGCGCAATGTAGGAAATGCTGCAATTTGTCACACAGCACGGTCTCCCTAACAACAATAAGATAATCTATCTTTAGATGTTGGTTGAAGGATAACCATCAGCAAAGACATCAAGCAGGACTGCTTTTTGTCTTTGAAATAGTGCCCTGGGGTCTTTTCCAACCAACTGAGAGGGCAGAACAGGGCAATTTAACAACCAAAACATAGCACCTGTAGTAGTGCAACTCTTTCTCAGTATTGCACTGACGTGTTGATGTAGATTGTGTGCTCGAGTTACTGAAATAAGATTTGAAACCACATCTTTTAGCCTCAGAGGTGAGAATGCCATCAAATTAGCCACAGAAACCTTTGATGATTTCCCCCCTCCTTGAGAGGTTCCACTTAATTTGTCCCAGTCTCCTTAACTTTGACCAACATTGCGAGGACCTAGAAACTATCATTATCACAAAAGAGGTAGCTAATGGGGCTCAAGGTAGACAAGTCTCCTGGTCCTGATGGAATGCATCCCAGGGTACTAAAAGAGATGACGGGGGAAATAGCAAATGCACTCGTGGTAATTTACCAAACTTCGCTGGACTCTGAGGTGGTTCCCGCAGATTGGAAAACAGCAAATGTGACGCCACTGTTTAAAAAAGGAAGTAGACAAAAGGCGGGTAACTATAGGCCGGTTAGCTTAACTTCTGTACTGAGGAAAATGCTTGAATCTATCATCAAGGAAGAGATAGCGAGGCATCTGGATATAAATTGTCCCATTGGTAAGACGCAGCATGGGTTCATGAAGGGCAGGTCATGTTTGACTAATTTGGTGGAATTCTTTGAAAACATTACATGCGCAGTGGACAATGGGGAACCTGTGGATGTGGTGTATCTGAATTTCCAGAAGGCATTCGACAGGGTGCCACACCAAAGACTGCTACATAAGATAACGGTGCACGGTGTCACGGATAATGTATTAGCATGGATAGAGGATTGGTTAACTAATAGAAAGCAAAGAGTGGGGGTAAATGGGTGTTTTTCTGGTTGGCGATCAGTGGCTAGTGGTGTGCCTCAGGGATCAGTGTTGGGACTGCAATTGTTTACGATTTACATAGATGATTTGGAGCTGGAGACCAAGTGTAGTGTGTCAAAATTGGCAGATGACACTAAGGTGAGTGGCAGAGCAAAGTGTGCAGAGGACGCTGAAAGTCTGCAAAGGGATATAGATAGTCTAAGTGAGTGGGCGTGGGTCTGGCAGATGGGGTACGATGTTGGTAAATGTGAGATCATCCATTTTAGTAGGAATAACATCAAAATGGACTGTTATTTAAATGATAAAAAATTGCAGCATGCTGCTGTGCAGAGGGACCTGGGTGTCCTTGTGCAAGAATCACATGGAGTTGGTTTGCAGGTGCAGCAGGTAATTAAGAAGGCAAATGGAATTTTGTCATTCATTGCTAGAGGGATGGAGTTTAAAAACAGTGAGGTTATGTTGCAGCTGTATAAGGTGCTGGTGAGGCCACACCTGGAGTACTGTGTACAGTTTTGGTCTCCTTACTTGAGAAAGGATATACTGGCACTGGAGGGGGTGCAGAGGAGATTCACAAGGTGGATTCCAGAGTTGAGAGGATTGGCTTACGAGTAGAGACTGAGTAGACTGGGGCTATTCTCACTGGAATTCAAAAGAATGAGGGGAGATCTTATAGAAACATATAAGATAATGAAGGGAATAGATAAGATAGAAGCAGGGAAGTTGTTTCCACTGGCAGATGAAACTAGAACAAGGGGGCATGACCTCAAAATAAGAGGGAACAGATTTAGGACTGAGTTGAGGAGGAACTTCTTCACACAAAGGGTTTTGAATCTGTGGAATTCCCTGCCCAGTGAAGCAGTTGAGGCTACCTAATTTACTGCTTTTAAGGCAAGGATAGATACATTTTTGAACAGTAAAGAAATTAAGGGCTATGGTGAGTGGACAGGTAAGTGGAGCTGAGTCCACGAAAAGATCAGCCATGATCTTATTGAATGGCAGAACAAGCTTGAGTGGCAAAGGATGAGGGGTGTCCCAAGGGTAAGGTGTTGGATTGGGGGAAGGCTAACTTTAGTGGGATTAGGCAGAAATTGGCAGCTCTTGATTGGGAGAGGCTGTTTGAGGGTAAATCCACATCTGGCATGTGGGAGTCTTTTAAGGAACGGTTGTTAGGGCTACAGGACAGGCATGTGCCTGTTAAAAAGAAGGATAGGAAGGGTAGGATTCGAGAACTGTGGATAACCAGGGAAATTGAGGGACTGGTCAAAAAGAAAAGAGAGGCGTATGGTAGGTCCAGCCAGCTAAAAACGGAGGGAGCTCTGGAGGAGTACAAAGAAAGTAGGAAAGAACTCAAACGGGGAATTAGAAGAGCAAAAAGGGGTCACGAAATGTTCTTGGCAGACAGGATTAAGGAGAATCCCAAGGCATTTTATTCATACATTAGGAACAAAAGGGTTGTCAGGGAAAGAATCGGACCTCTCAGGGACAAAAGTGGGGAATTACGCTTGGAGCCCAAAGAAATAGGGGAGATCCTAAATGAATACTTTGCGTCGGTATTCACAAAGGAGAGGGATGTGTTGACTGGGAGTGTCTCGGAGGGGAGTGTTGAACCGTTGGAGAAAATCTCCATTACAAAGGAGGAAGTGTTAGGTTTGTTAGAGAATTTAAAGACTGACAAATCCCCAGGGCCTGATGGAATCTATCCAAGGCTGCTCAGGGAGACGAGAGATGAAATCGCTGGGCCTCTGACGCAAATCTTTGTCTCGTCATTGGACGCAGGTGAGGTCCCAGAGGATTGGAGGATAGCTAATGTGGTCCCGTTATTTAAGAAGGGTAGGAAGGATAACCCGGGTAATTATAGGCCAGTGAGCTTGACGTCCGTGGTGGGGAAGTTGTTGGAGAAGATTCTTAGAGATAGGATGTATGCGCATTTAGAAAGGAATAAACTCATTAACGATAGTCAGCATGGTTTTGTGAGAGGGAGGTCATGCCTCACTAACCTGGTGGAGTTTTTTGAAGAAGTGACCAGAATGGTTGACGAGGGAAGGGCCGTGGATGTCGTCTATATGGACTTTAGTAAAGCGTTTGACAAAGTCCCTCATGGTAGGCTGGTGAAAAAGGTTGGATCTCATGGGATAAAGGGGGAGGTGGCTAGATGGGTGGAGAACTGGCTTGGTCACAGAAGACAGAGGGTGGTAGTGGAAGGGTCTTTTTCCGGCTGGAGGCCTGTGACTAGTGGTGTTCCGCAGGGCTCTGTATTGGGACCTCTGCTGTTTGTGATTTATATAAATGATCTGGAAGAAGGTGTAACTGGGGTGATCAGTAAGTTTGTGGACGACACAAAATTGGCAGGACTTGCAGATAGTGAGGAGCATTGTCAGAAGCTACAGAAGGATATAGATAGGCTGGAAATTTGGGCAAAGAAATGGCAGATGGAGTTCAATCCTGATAAATGCGAAGTGATGCATTTTGGTAGAAATAATGTAGGGAGGAGCTATATGATAAATGGCAGAACCATAAAGGGTGTAGATACGCAGAGGGACCTGGGTGTGCAAGTCCACAGATCCTTGAAAGTGACGTCACAGGTGGAGAAGGTGGTGAAGAAGGCATATGGCATGCTTGCCTTTATAGGACGGGGCATAGAGTATAAAAGTTGGGGTCTGATGTTGCAGATGTATAGAACGTTGGTTCGGCCGCATCTGGAATACTGCGTCCAGTTCTGGTCGCCACACTACCAGAAGGACGTGGAGGCTTTGGAGAGAGTACAGAGGAGGTTTACCATGATGTTACCTGGTATGGAGGGGCTTAGTTATGAGGAGAGATTGGGTAAACTGGGGTTGTTCTCCCTGGAAAGACGGAGGATGAGGGGAGACTTAATAGAGGTGTATAAAATTATGAAGGCATGGATAGGGTGAACGGTGGGAAGCTTTTCCCCAGGTCGGTGGTGACGTTCACGAGGGGTCATAGGTTCAAGGTGAAGGGGGGGAGGTTTAACACAGATATCAGGCGGACATATTTTACACAGAGGGTGGTGGGGGCCTGGAATGCGCTGCCAGGCAAGGTGGTGGAGGCGGACACACTGGGAACGTTTAAGACTTATCTAGACAGCCATATGAATGGAGTGGGAATGGAAGGATACAAAAGAATGGTCTAGTTTGGACCAGGGAGCGGCACGGGCTTGGAGGGCCGAAGGGCCTGTTCCTGTGCTGTATTGTTCTTTGTTCTTTGTTCTTTGGCCAGATGGCCTATTCCTGCTCCTAGTTCTTACGTTCTTATGAACATTTTGTTAGTTACCTGTGGGGGCAGAATTTCAACTCATCACCTGAATGGAATGGCAGCTCAAATGCCCATTATAGACATAACTTGCTTCTCATTTCTTAGGCATTGGCTTGAAAGTTGACCGCATGTCGTAATCCATAGAAGCATTGCAAAACAGTATATTAATAGGGGTTTTATTTGAGTTTCTAGCCAGATTTTAATCAATGCCACCTTGAACAGAATCATTTTACATCTCAATAAGCAAATGGCTCCCAGGAATTCCAAACTGAGGATAAAGCGTCCCAGATGCTGCTCCCACTTGTGACTCTTCTGTAGCCAGCTTGTAATGTGCTTACAATTTGTTGGCAGTGAGTTCCGAGCACAAGTGATTTTGAAGGATGTCTGCCCGACAGGCATTATGAAAACCCATAAAATTGTTTAAAATGGGGACATTACTGTGAAAGGTTTTTGCCATGCTTGCTGAGCACTGTGTGAGAGCAGAGCTTGGAGTTTGATTAATTGATTGATTATTGTCACTTGTATTAGTATACAGTGAAAAGTATTGGTTCTTGCGCGCTATACAGACAAAGCATACCGTACACTATTTCCACATTGTCCAGAGAGCATCTTTCTGCATGTGTCGAATAAGGTAACAACAAATGCCTTTTTTCAACTTGTGTCGTAAATTATTTTAATTGAGATTGTTGTTTCTCTTCCCACACCCAGTGGTGCAGTGCACAAAGCAGGCTTTCATTTGTTTCCAAAGCAAGATTTACCTAGAACAGGTCATTGGTCTGTGACCAGAGGCTTATAGCTTGAGGGGTACTGCCCAGCATCAAGCATGGCTGACTCAGACTCACTTGCACTCATAGAATCATAGAATCCCTTCAGTGCAGAAGGAGACCATTCGGCCCATCGAGTCTGCACCGACTACAATCCCACCCATCCCTATCCCCGTACCCCCATGCATTTACCCTAGCTGGTCCCCCTGACACTGAGGGGCAATTTAGCAAGGCCAATTCACCTAACCCGCACATCTTTGGATTATGGGAGGAAACCGGAGCACCCAGAGGAAACTCATGCTGACACAGGGAGAATGTGACCCAAGCCGGGAATCATACCCGGATCTCTGGCCCTGTGAGGCAACCGTGCTAACCACAGTGCCACCATGCTGCGCTTACCACCTGCCATTGGCATAATGGTTAGATTTTGTAGGTAGATACTCAATCACATTATAAACACACCTTCCTTGGGCATCAAGGCCTGGGATGGGATTTGAAGTCATGATGTGGAGATGCCAGCGTTGGACTGGGGTAAACACAGTAAGAAGTTTATTTGGTAGCAAAAGCCACATGGCTTTTGCTACCAAATAAACCTGTTGGACTGTAACCTGGTGTTGTTAAACTTCTTAATAGGATTTGAACCCAGGGTTTCTGGCTTAGAGATAGGGGCATTACCCACTGCGCTACAAGACCTCCATTCTAACTCAGATACTACCAATGTGATCCCTAGCATTAACCTGCAGTTGGGTTGTAAATGGCACCGGGTTGTTTATCTTCCAATGAGTTGGCATGGCACCTCTGATGTGGGTGCAAGCTTGGTATAGGGGTCACTTTACAGATCTGTTCTTTTTAAAGGACTCTCCTATTCTGCTGAAACCTCGGAAATTCTTTAGCTGCAGCCACCTTCTGAGAAACTGGAAATAATGACATCTCGTGACTGTGACATTTCTGCCACATTCTCATCTAAAAATAAATCAAAGGTCTGTCCAGAAAATCTTGTGCCTATGAATTACTCATATTCCCCTGATGTGAGTTTGCTTTATTCCAGCAGTAAAGGTCAGAAATGACAATGAACTGTACCTCCATGCAAAGACAAATAAATACTTCAGAGCATCATAACTGTTTCAGTTAAATGTAGCTGACATGCAGGATGAAGTTATTAATACATGGAGGTATAAGTACTTTGCCAATATGTCATATCATAACACCATATGGAGAGAGGGGAGTTCCAGATTGGTCAAATTGTCCAGTCTCCAATTTCCCAATCGCCAGATCACTGACTCCAGCCATTGGCAGAAAAGGGGAAGTTTTTTTTCTCTGTCAGTGCGGTTAGTCTAGATATTTTGTAATTACCGAGCATGGTAGAGAAAATCGCAATACATCTATTTGTCAATTTCTTCAGAGAGTTTCATTGCGGAACTAGATTCATACAAAATACCCTGAAGTGTTGCCTTAGCTGGGTCCAGGCTCGGGATGGAGTCGGCAAACAATGGGAGCAGCACAGCAGTGGAGATAGCAGGCAGCTTCATCCTGGGATTAACCTGCATGGTTGGAATTCCGGGCAATTCACTCGTCATCTGGGTGATCCTGTGGAAGATGAAACAGCGATCCCACACTGTGGTCCTGATCCTGAACTTGGCAGTGGCTGACTTGGTTGTCCTGATCACGTTGCCTCTGTGGATCTATTCCATCAGCAACAGTTGGGTGTTTGGAGCAGCTTCGTGTAAACTCATGGCATATCTGATCTACTGCAATCTGTACGGTAGTGTGTTCTTCATCACACTGATGAGCATTGACCGCTACCTGGCTGTGATCTACCCATTTGCTTCACAGAGGTGGCGCAGGAAAGGGACTGTCTGCAAAGCGGTGGCTATCGCCTGGTCACTGACTTTACTGTTCTCCGTTCCTATCATCCTGGTCAAAGATGTGAAAATCTTCGATGGCCATCCCCAGTGTTCAGGTCGTCAATACGTTTCTAAAGCCCAGCAAATTGCATGCCTGCTGGTGGAAACCCTGGTTGGATTTATAATTCCCTTCTCGGTGCTGATTATCTGTTATGGGTTTGTTGCGAAGAGGGTGGGGCAAATGAATTTTAACAGCAAAAGCAGACCCGAGATGTTAATTGCAAGCATCGTGATAGCTTTTGCGATCTGCTGGTTGCCTTACCATGTGTTTAACGTGGTGGAACTTGCCTCTTTGTTGCTGGAGCCGGGCTCGAGTGCACTGACGGAGCTGGAAGATGTTTCGGGAATAGGAGCTTACATCACTGGAACTTTAGCTTTCATCAGCAGCAGCATTAACCCGCTACTTTACGCCTTTGCGGGCCGGAGGTTGCGGGCTGGCTTTCGCTCTTCAGTCATGGTCAAGGTATTTGAGCAGATGGCTCCGAGTCAGTCCACTAAAGACGAGGGTATCCCAACCTGCGACAATACAACAAGAATGGAAGATCTGCAAACACTTGATGCATAGTTAATGATGGGTTGTATTCACATCCTGTACCATTATCCACTGCAAAGAAAGGGTATTGTGTGTAATGTAAATAATGTATTAGAAAAAGCTTGAACATTTGTCCTGCAATATAACAGATGTCATGTTGCAAACTACATGTTGTATTGTTAAGCATCTATACTGTATTACAATCATTTGGCTACTGGATTTTAAAATGACAAGTCTGTACAGATGGACCACTTTTGTGTTCGTCTGTGATTTAAAATCAACGCTAAGATTATTAAGATTCAAACAATTATTAAAATTTGTCAGTAAAAATACAGTTTTTTTGCTTTGATTCCCATGTTTTCCTCCGTCACTTTTCTGTCTTTTCCTGGTGATTTCGATTGCATAAAGTTCCACCAGGTCACCCTTCCTAAACTCCATTCGTTGCCTGTGAACGGAAAGGGTTAATCTCGTGCTATCAGATGAAAGCTATGTCCAAACGAATCACTGGACCAGAGAGAGGGCTGCAGTGTAAGAAGTCTCACAACACCAGGTTAAAGTCCAACAGGTTCATCTGGAATTACGAGCTTTTGGAGCGCTGCTCCTTCTTCAGGTGAGTGGAGAGTTGGATTCACAAAAAGGGCATATATAGACAGAGACTTAATTGCAAGGTAATGCAACATTCCAACCATTATCTTGCAATTGCACCTCTGTCTATATGTGCTGTGTTTGTGAACCGAACTCTCCACTCACCTGAGGAAGGAGCAGCGCTCCGAAAGCTCGTAATTCCAAATAAAGCTGTTGGACTTTAACCTTGATGTTGTGAGACTTCTTATTGTGCCCAGTCCAATGTCAGCATCTCCACATCATGATTGTAGACAGTCACGGGAATCACCCTTTGCCAGTGAGTATTTCAGTCTGTTACAATGACAAAGGCATCACAGTTAAACCAGAACTTGCTCTCCATCTTCTTGTATAATGCATCAACTGCAGATGAAAAGTGTTAATGTTTTCCTAAATCTTCTTGAATCCTGGACAAAATTAATGCACTATTCTGAGAAATATGAAAACATTCTGCTTGCACTTATAAGTGTGTTATCGAGCAAACGCCTGGTATGTTGAAGATGCATCCCAGGTCTGCATTCCAGAAGAGATTCCTATTCAGCAATTTGGCAGGTGAGTACTGGCCAGTTTTCTCCTGCCCAGCACAGACCGTTTGCAATGCTCCTACTTCTGCCTCAGCTGAGATTTTCACCTGATCATTCCCTTCACTGGGAGGTATTGGAGATTACCTGCAGACCTGGGATGCATCTTCAACATACCAGGCGTTTGCTCGATAACACACTTATAATTGCAAGCAGAATGTTTTCATATTTCTCAGAATAGTGCATTAATTTTGTCCAGGATTCAAGAAAATTTAGGAAAACATTAACACTTTTCATCTGCAGTTGATGCATTATACAAGAAGATGGAGGTTTTTGGATAGAAATTAATTTCAGGCAGCGGGACAAAGCAACTCAATTGGATTGGCAGTCAATTATACACAGTGCCTGATGTTCATTTCCATTATAGTTAATGGAATTAAATACCAGACAGTGTGTTCAATGGTGGCCAATTCTATACTGCCCATTATATATCATCACCCAGACAAGTTTCTATTCCTCTGGTTCTTACAATGGCAGTAAAGGAATCTAGGAATGCCAGTCTTATTTTCAACTTTGAGATGTAACTTAAAAAATAAATTGCCAAAACAATAAACTGCACATCAACATTGTATTATAGACGGGAAGGATTTAAAGGGATTTAAACTGCATTGATTTCCCCTCTAGCCACCCATCCAGAAACAGAAAGGAGTTTTGGATTTGCTTCCCCCTTTATAAGCTGTGGCGTATTTTCCAACTCTTCAGTTTTGGTGTGATCCAATTTTCTACCATCACAAATAACACCAGATAGGATGAGCTCAAAGGGTTAGTTTATTTGCATACACTCAAAATGCAGAGGAGGGTACCAATGTTGCCTCCTTTTCACTCATCTAGTAAAAGAGGAATAGCAAGTAGAATGATTTACAGCGCAAAGACAGAGAAAAGAATTATTGTTTCACAATGAATCCAGAATCCAAATCAAAATCCAATGAGGTATGTCTTCATGGAGGATGACAAGCTAAAATCCAATGCTGCATAATTCACTTTTCCAGTCGAGTTGACTTCACACAAGGAGATCGTCATGGAGCGAGGAGTCAGTCTTGTAGGTGATGATACCAAAGTTCCAGTGTCAATGGGACCAGGTATTCGATTTGGGCAGAGACCTTTTTCTGTGCTGCTGCTTATTTATGTTAAAATGGCAGACATATCTTTCAGTACAGCAAGCTCATTACACAAGCTAGGGGATTGTTCATCAAGATGGAGGGTGACGCAGCTGATTCTGAAACTAGTGTACTTAATAAAGGAAGCTGCGATGGTATGAGGCGTGAGTTGGCTATGATGGATTGGGGAACATTACTTAAAGGGATGATGATGGATACAATAGCAAACATTCAAGAAGTGCATGGGTGAACTGCAGCAATTGTTTATTCCTGTCTGGTGCAAAAATTAAATGGGAAAGGTGGCCAAACCAGGGAAATTAGAGGTTGTATTAGATCCAAGGAAGTGGCATTCAAATTGGCCAGAAAAAACAGCAGACCTGAGGACTGGGAACAGTTCAGAATTCAGCAAAGGGGGAATCAAGGGATTGATTAAGAAGGGGAAAGCAGAGTACGAGAGTAAACTTGCAGGGAATATGAAAACTGACAGCAAATGTTTCTATAGTTATGTGAAGTGTAAAAGATTGGTGAAGACAAATGTAGGTTCCTTACAGTCAGAAACAGGGGAATTTATAATGACAAAGAAATGGCTGACCAACTAAATACATACTTTGGTTCTGTCTTCGCAAAGGAGGACACAAATAATTACCAGAAACACAGGGAAACACAGGATTAGTGAGAGGGAGGAACTGAAGGAAATCAGTATTAGTAGAGAAATGATGTTGGGGAAATTGATAAGATTGAAGACAGATAAATCCCCAGGGCCTGATAATCTACATTCCAGAGTACTTAAGAAAATGGCCCTAGAAATAATGAATGCATTAGTAATCATCTTCCAAGATTTTATAGACTCTGGGACAGTTCCTACAGATTGGAGAGTAGCTAATGAAACCCCACTATTTAAAAAGTGAGGTAGAGAGAAAACAGGGAATTATAGACCAGTTGGTAGTGGGAAAAATGCTAGAGTCCATTATCAAACATTGTATCGCAAAGCACTTGAAAAACAGTGGCAGAATTGGACAGGGTCAGCATGGATTTATGAAAGGAAATTCATGCTTGACAAACCTACTAGAATTCTTCAAGGATGCAACTAGTTGAGTTGATGAGGGGAGCCAGTGGATATGGTTTATTTGTACTTTTAGAAGGTTTTCGACAAAGTCCCATATGAGAGATTAGCATGTAAAATTAAAGCGCATGGGATTTGGGATAATGTATTGAGATGGATAGAAAACTGGCTGGCAGACAGGAAGAAAAGAATTGGAATAAACGGGTCTTTTTCCAAATGGCAGGCAGTGACGAGTGGGGTGCCGCAGGAATCGGTGCTGGGGTCCCAGCTATTCACAATATATATTAATGATTTAGATGAGGGAACTAAATGCAATATCTCCAAATATACAGATGACACAAAGCTAGGGGAGGGTGAGCTGTGAGGATGCAGAGATCCTTCAGTGTGATTTGGACAAGTTGAGTGAGTGAGTAATGTATGGCAGATGCAGCATAATGAGGATAAATGAGGTTATCCACTTTGGTAGTAAAAACAGGAAGGCAGATCAATAACTGAATGGCTATAAATTGAGAGAGAGGAATGTGCAATGAGACGTGGGTGTCCTCATACACCAGTCGCTGAAGGTAAGTATGCAGGTGCAGCTGACGGTAAAGAAGACAAATTGTATTTTGCCTTCATAGCGAGATAATTCGAGTACTGGAGCAGGAATTTCTTGCTGTGATTTAACAGGGCCGTGGTGAGGCCACACCTGGAATACTGTGTGCAGTTTTGTTCTCCTTATGTGAGGAAGGAAGTTCTTGCTATAGAGGGAGTGCAGTGAAGGTTTACCTGACTGATTTCTGGGATGGCTGGACTGACTTATGAGGAGAGATTTAGGGCCTGATTTTACCATTTTGAGTCTAAGTGACGAATCTGGGCATCAAATAGATCCGCGCCTGGAATCCTCTTTGCCGGCTCCGGTCCGATTCACGCTGTGGGCGGGCTTAGCACTGCCAGAACGATTGGAGCTCTGAACTGCGCATGCGCAGTTCGAAAAAAAATCCGAAGCAGCGCGCCCGGGCGGGGAGAAAAAAGCAGAGGAGCGGCTCTCTGACCCAGATCATCTGGGGGGGGGGGGGGGGGGGAGGAGGACAGGGGGCGGGACCCAGATCACCCACTGGGGGTGGGGGGGGGGGGGGGGGGTGGGGTGGGAGGAGGAGAGGGGGCGAGACCCAGATCGCACTCTGGGGGGGGGGGGGGGGGGGCGTGGAGGAGGAGAGGGGGTGTGACGGGTCATCTGGCTTACCAAGTCAGTTACAATACCGCGTTCAGCATCTACTGAACTATCTTGGATACAAAGGATAATGGCATTAGGGTTCTGCATGTAAGCCTTGCTTATGCTAAAAATTATATCCTTGGTGTCGGCAGCCATTCCTGATGTTACAGTATTGATAACACCAGGAAGATCGACCAGTACCATTCATCATCCTTTGTATCCAAGATGGTTCAGTAGATGCTGAACGCAGTATTGTAACTGACTCGGTGAGCCAGATGGACCCACAAGGCAGAAGGACCATCTTTGTGTTGACCAAAGTGGATCTAGCTGAGGAACATACAGCTTATCTTGCTAACGGAAGGATGGTGGAGGGAGACCAGCGATCGAGGTCGGTTGGGAGTATGCTCTGCCGGGGGGGTGGGGGGTGGGGGGGCCTGCCTCCCAGGGGGGTCCGATCCAGGGGTGGGGGGTCTGCCGGGGTGGTTAGCGGGGGGGTCCGCGAAGGATGGTCGAGGAGGATGGTGACTTCACAAGGGCAGAGAGGGCTTCTGAGATTCCCCTGCAGAATAGAAATCCACTTCGGACTTTTATTCTGCAGGTCGCTAAAAGCGGGATCCGGAACGGGCCAGAAGACAGTAAAGTGGGATTTGGCGTAGGGGTGGGCGCGCGGTCATCAAGTCGATTTAGCTGCATGTCACAATCTTATGGCACTTAGTGCAAAAAAGAGCCTGATTGTAATTCTCGCCAGTAGGGAGGTGGAACGTAAGCTCACCGGTGAAGCCGGCTGCAGAGCACTTGGGGCACCATTGTACAGGTGTCCCGATCTCTCAGTGCACTGGGAAATCTCCTGCCAACCCCCCACCTGCCCCACAGACATTGCCCCCCCTGCTGATCACTTCCTGTGCCGGTCTTCCCTAGTCTGTCAATCACCACCCTGCAGAGATCCCCCGACCTGCCGATCACCCCGACCCGCAGAGTGCCCCCATCCTTGCAGAGCTCCCCCCTTGCCTACCCCTGTCATAGCCCCACCCCCTCTCAGGCTGCACTCCCACTCAGGCCCCACCCCCCATGTACTGACTCTGGAACAGTTATGGTGCCCAATGGGCATGCCAGGGAGCCTGGTGGGCAGTGCCAGAGTGCCTGTTGGGCACTGCCAGACTGGCACTGCCCCATGGGCACTTACCCGGACCTGTCCTCGACCACTCAGCGGGGTTCAATGGCCCCCAATCCCCTGAGCGAGGCCTTCACATCTGGTCTCAACTGGTGAAGTTCAGCTGTGATTCTCATCGGTGTGGAGCTCGACCGGCGAGGGGGTCAGTGTAAGTGAGCTGGGATGATAGCATCTGGGACTCACTAATAACACGTAAATCATGTCATTAATAATGAAAGCGGGTTTGCCCTTTCTTGGCGCAAAGTCGTTTCGCCCCACAAAACAGGGCTGGTAAGACTGGGGAAGGTGAAAACCCAGGCACGAATCCAATATTTCACCTCTCACCCAATCTTACCACCTCACTTCACTGAACGACAGGCTGAATGAGGTCACTTTGTCCAGTTTAAAAAAATTTTAGAAATTAGCCGTGAGGAAATCTTTACATTTGATTGTAAAAATAGATAGTCAAGTCTTACTCCCCTGACAGTTGGTGTCTTTTTAGTACACTGACTGTAGTACAAAATCCATAGAATCGTTACAGTACAGAAGGAGGCCATTTGGCCCATCGAGTCTATACTAACCACAATCCCACCCAGGCCCGATTTCCCTCAATCCCATGCATTTACCCCACTAATCCCCCTGACACTAGGGTCAATTTAGCTTGGCCAATCAACCTAACCCGCACATCTTTGGACTGTGGGAGGAAACCGGAGCACCCAGAAGAAACCCACACAGACATGGGAAGAATGTGCAAACTCCATATAGAAATCCGAGGCTGGAATTGAACCTGGGTCCCTGGCGCTGTGAGGCAGCAGTGCTAACCACTGTGCCACAGAGTTCAGAAGAGACTTCTTTATTTGAAAGGGGAGAAACATGGGCCACGGTTCCCCCAAAAGCCGCTGAATTGGTGGGGAAAACTGTTCTAGATCCCGACAGTTTCTCAGTTCAGCTTCTCACCCGAATCTCCGCACTCTGTGCACTGCAGATGTCCCAGTCATGAATATCATTAAAAACCTGGGGACCGGGGCTAAAGAGCATGAAACCGGCAGGATGAGCGGGAACCCACGCATGCGCACATCGCTGGGAGATCGCGGAAAAGACCTCCCAGCATCCAGATCACTGCCATCAAAACCCCACAGATATTACTGGCCTCATCGCTGGCCCCCACAACAACCCCCCCACATACATCGCTGGCCTCATTCCTGCACCCCCCCTCCCCCCCATCTCCCCCCACACACAGACATGGCTGCCCGCTCACCCCATGCTCTCATGGATCCAGATAATGCAGGAACGCAATCCCTCCATCCTTTGAACATACTGTCCTCACTGCTGCCCTGCAGAGAACTAGCATTGCGCTGACATGCACAACCCCAGCTTGTGGTCATTCCCTCTCTTGAATGGGAGTCCTGAGTATTGCACTCCCCGCTGGACACAACAGCTAATCGATTAGGAGCCCTGAGTGTTGCAACCCCCCCTCCCCCCAACTTCACACCCCCTTCCCCCCTTCACCGCCCCCTCCCCCCTCTCCCTCCCTCTCCCTCCCCTCTTCCCCCTCCCCCCTCCCCCCCACCCCCTCCCTCCATCCGCCCCTCCCCCTCCCCGCAAGCATATGTTAAAGAGGTGTGTATTGTCTCCAGCCAGTGCTTGGCCCTCTCTCCACTCACATTGTCTGTACCTTTAAAACTTGATTACCTGTAAAGACTCGCATTCCAACCATTATCTTGTAAATTGAGTTTGTGTCTTTATATGCCCTGTTTGTGAACACAAGTCCTCACTCACCTGATGAAGGAGCAGCGCTCCGAAAGTTAGTGCTGCCAAATAAACCTGTTGGACTTTAACCTGGTGTTGTGAGACTTCTTACTGTGCTTCTTACAGTTGGAATGTGCTTACCCCAGTCCAACGCTGGCATTTCCACATCATGGCTCCCCTAATAGGCCAGTGCTGTATATAAGCTGCAGGAATGGACACAGCCAGTTACGCCACAAATTGGCTGCTCGTAAACCAGCTCCCAGATTTTCAGAGGCAGACCAGGAGCACCTGTTAGATGCCGTGGGGGAGAGGCATCATTGTCTGTTCCCTGGCCGGGGCCCCAACCCAAGGGGTGCATCTGCCATGGCATCGTGGGAGAAGGTGGCAGAAGTGGTGAATGCCAGGAGCCTGACACCACGCTCTGGCTGGCAGTGTCGCAAAAAAATGAACAACCTTCTGCGAGCAGCAAGGGTGAGTGAGCATCCCTCTTGGAACCGCGCACATGCTTGGCATGGATCTCCAACCCTGCTTAGACACCTGTAGGCCATGCAACAAGTGACCCTTCCCCCAGGAACAGAATCTACCCCCTTCCCCTCACCCCTTCAACAAGCACCCTTCAGTGGTGACCACTTTCCCCAAAACTGTCAGCACAACGCCCGAGACACAGGCACGCATTGCGCACCATGCACTGCAATATGTTAGTGCTTGCTATCCACCTTATGTTCCCACAGGAAAAGAACATCCACAACGCACAGGAGACGACACAGACTGGTGATGGTGCGCCTGACCTGCGGCAGCTGAGTAGCATGGAAGAGCGTGCCATGGAACTGGCAGGGGGTGATAGGCCATCCCGAATGGTCACTGACAGCCAGGTCGGTGTACAGCATGCAAGTGAGCAGAAGTGCACCCTCTACCTAGGTCCTCCTCTAAATAAGTGCGATGCTGCATGGAATGTTTTGCCTCCCTCCCCCTAATGTGTGTTATTTTTTCCAGCTCTGGACCCAGAGGAACCCAGGACTTTGTGTGTTGCTGCTGCCCCCACCTGCTCTGGAGCAAACTGCCCACGACCCCCTGGATGACACCTCGAAGGGAGGCACTGAGGAATCCTCTGAGGGCAGCCCAACTAAAGCGGCACCGGCATGTACCACACAACCCACCAACACAGATACAATCACCATCGTGGGTACCTTTAGTGTTGAGGCTTCTGGGTCACGATCTGGTGAGCACATCACAGCCGCTGATGCACATCAGGTGGAGGCGGACACATCCGAGGGCTCGGGTACATGGAGATCTGCCGGAGGCCAGGATTCAGCTGTCTCCAAGTCAGCTGCTGGGCCTCTGGGTTGTTCCTCCCAAGGCTGGTGGAGATGAATCAGGAAACCCGGGGAGTTGTGGAAGGGTTGTCAGCGACCATGCTGCGACTGCAAGGCTGTTTAGGGGAGTCAAACAGAGTGCTGTTGCAGGAGGTGGTGCTGACACAGCGTGAGATCCAGGCCAACACTGCAAGGCTGGCGACCGCAGTGGAAAGTCTCAGAAGTCTGTCCTCATGGGTGACAGAGTCCAGGCCATGCTGAAGACACTACGAGCCACGGGCGAGTGTGTTCCCGGCATCCAGGAGGCACAGCGTTCGATGGCCATGGGTGTTGGGGCATGTGGGAGACACTACTGGCCATGGCTGGGACTTTCGCTGGCATTCTGGAGACACAGCAGGCCGCGGCTGTGAGCCTCGACAACTTAGTCCAGGCTCAGAGAGCTACTACTGAGGGGCTCCAGAGCCTGGCTCGCTCACAGAATGCTATAGTGGAGAGGCTCCGGAGGTTGGCCAAGTCTCAGAGGGCCAGGGCTGAGGGATCACATGTCATGGGGCAGACGCAGCTAGGCCTCCAGAACTGGCAGAGCCAGGTGATGCCGGAGCTTCTGGAGCTCAGTCCAGCTATCCTGGCATCCCATGGAGTGCCCCTGGGGCCTCTGGGCACCCCAAGGGAGGAGGAAGGGCTTGAGGCCATGCCTGGGTCTTCCACCCAGGAGATCCCGGATGTCCAGAGACCTTCCGATTCCCCCCTTCCTCATCTCAGGGCCAGCGAGATGAACAGGGTGGCACCGAAACAGCGCCATCCGCAAGTCAGCCGGGGCCCTCCAGGTCCCGGCCACCCAGGGGACGTCCGCCAAGGGCATCGCAGGCAACGGGGCGTTCATCACAGCTGGACATCTCCACCTCTGATGTGCATCCTGGGATAGCACCTAGAAGAAGCAGTAGACCGCACAAAGTTGAAAAATTGTAGTTCACTAGAGGGCACGGGTGAAGGTCAGCATTAGTCAGGGTTTGGTAATCATTTATGTTAAGAGCACAATAGACTATTAATTGCAAATCAGGCTGTGACTAATGTGTCTCTGATTCTCTCCCCGCCACAGCTCAGTGTTCTCGACTCCCAAACATAGAGGTGCTGTCTGTTGAGCCTTGCAGACTCAGCCCATGTTTCAGAGCGCCTGCCCTACCTTCCCCAACACCCACCAGACCCTTGGTGCAAGTACCCCCCACCCCCCCCCCGACCCCCCACCCCTCCTCTTGGCTAAAAAACAGGTGTCCCCAACCCTTACAGTTAGGTGGGCCAGGGTGGCAGCGTGCATTCGAAGTACAGATAGGAGTGGCACCAGGAGCAAGATCCCAGTCTGCACGACAGCGAGTCGTCATCATCCTCCAGCCTTCAACCAAGACTCGCAACCATTGCCAGCCCAGGCACATTAATAGGGTCGGATGTTTCTGGGGGATAGGGTGGTGGGCTGACAGGAGCAGGGGAAGGGTGATGTGGTGGTTTGAGGGCCCAGGTCGGTTTGGAGGGGGAATAACGGCTGCACTTGCTCCTGGGGTGTGGTGGATGTGTGGTGGTTGCAGTCCCCTCACTGCACAGCACCAGCTCGGTGAAGCGGGTCCCTCGCTGCCCTTCCTTGCCGGACACCTGCCATTGCCGCCTGCTGTCTCTCCTCCGGCTTTTCATGTGGCGGGGCGCCCACCTCACTCCTTCTCCTCCTCCCCCGCCTCCTGCTCCAGCTGGTCTCTCTGCTGCTGGGTGATGTTGTGAAGAGCACAGCAAACGATGATAATGCGTGAATCACGCACAGGGTCATACTGGAGGCCCCCCCAGAGCGGTCCAAGCAGCGGAACCGCATCTTCAGTAGGCTGATACACCGCTCAGCGACGGTCCGGGTGGCTGCACGGGCCTCGTTATCGCGGGTCTCTGCCTCGGTCTTGGGCCTCCGCACAGGCGTCATCAACCATGACCTCAGCGGGTAACCCTCGTCACCCAGTAGCCATCCCGGGAGCCTGGGCTGGTCTTCAAACAGCCCAGGGATGTCCGACTGCCAGATCACAAAGCTGTCATGGACACTCCCTGGGTGGCATGCATCGACCTGCATGATCTTGAGCCGATGCTCACAGACAATTCGAACGTTCAGAGAGTGGAACCCCTTCCGGTTCAAAAATTGCTGCAACCCTGCATGGGGGGCCCGCAAGGCGATGTGTGTCCCATCCACTGCACCCTGCACATTCGGGATCCCGGCGATGGATACGAAGCCGAGAGCCCGGCCTCCTGCTGTGCACGGCCCACATCGAAATTAATGAACTGCCCTGCCCGGGCATACAGGGCATCTGTGACCTGCCGCACACATCTGTGCATGGAGACCTGGGAGATCCCAGCTGGGTTGCCACTGAGGGCTGGGAATAACCCAGAGGCATAGAAATTGAGGGCTGCCATCATCTTCACGTTCACAGGGAGCGGGTGGCCGCCGCTCCCCCGAGGTACCAAGTGTGAGAGCATCTCACAAATGTGACGCGCTGTGGTCTTGGACAGGCGCAGCTGGTGACGAGAGGGCCTTGAAGGAAATGCGGGCCCTGTACTTCCTTGGCCTCGGCACCCTCCGCCTTCAGTGCACCCTCTCGGCAGCCTGCTCACCCACCTCCTGGCCCTCAGCAGCAGCCCCCTGCCCTCCTTCCTGAGGAACTGGTGGTGGCTGCTTCTGCGGTGGTCTCTCCATGCCCGCCATCTCCTGAGCCGCCACCTCCTCCTCCACCCGTGCTGCAACCAAGATGGCCAGCTCCAGATCGATCAGTCCAAGATCCATCTGCACAGTGGGGTTTGGAAAGAGCATAGAATGATGGATTATTCTCATTGGCTGCATAGACCCAGCACCACCCCAATCCCTCACTTGAGCGTGAACCCCCACTTATGGGAGCTGGCAACCCCACACAATCCATGGTGCCATGCATGACCCGATTAGGGTTGTGTGAGATTCCCATCATGACAAATGCTGGCACAGATTATGCAGGTCGGTGTGCAGCCGTGGGCAATGCGCACCCTTGAGCCATTGCTATGTGTGTATCTGCAGCATCTGGGTCATTCCGTGTCACAGGGCAGGGACAGAGTGCAAATCAGTACCAGATGTGTGTCCAGTGACAGCAGATTCCATGCAGTTCGTGTCTGAACCTCTGCACCCCGGCCTGGAGCAGCAGCTGCTTCATCTGGTTAGGCCTCAGTCAGCACAAGGTGCACTCCTCCCCCACCCTGGAACACCAGCACTCAGTCGAGTCCCTGACCACACCCCGCGGCAAGACAATGCCACTGCACAGTGCTGTGGAGGGGGGAGGGGAAGCGGGAGCCCTCGACGCTGCCTCTCACAGTGTGCTCCAGCGCTGCTTGGAGGGGGGTAAGGTGGGGTAGGAGGGCGGGGAGCGGGAGCCCTCGAGGCCATCACTTACAGTGCACTTCAGCGCTGTTTGGGGGCGGCGGTGGGGGGGGGAGCGGGAGCCCTCTATGCTGCCTCTCAGTCTCACAGTGCACTTCAGCGCTGCTTGGGGCGGGGGGGGGGGGGCGGGGGGGGGGTGGGGGGAGCGGGACTCACTGACAGAACCTCACCCAGGGAACTGTGAGGAAATGGAAGCTCCCACCTCCCCCCCTCCCCCCCCCCACAGATGTCACTCGTCATTTCCCCCCCCACCCCACTCGTCAATGGGCCAAAACTTGAAGGCAGCAGGAGGAAGGCCACCAGGCATCTCCAGGGCCTGCCTGCAACACCCCCCGTGCTCTGCTAGCAGCGCTTACCACCTCACCCCAGTTCAAAGCTGCCATGCCAGGTTGCGACTTTTACTACCTGTTCTGATTCGTGCCAAAATTACATCATGCCAAAGAAGTGGGAGACGCAGACGTGGGCGGAGATTGCCATGTGGAGTCCGCTGATGGCATGCAAAGGTATGTAAACTCATGCTAAACAGCGGCCTGCCGATTTTCAGCGGGCTCCCGGCGGCGCCATTTTTCTCCGGCTGGGAGATGCGTGCGGGTTGTAAGAACTGTCGGGGAACCCACGAAATGGCCGACACGCGCATCTCCCGGCCCGACCCACCAGTAAAGTTGCGGGTCGCAGTGGGAGAATCGCGGCCATGAGGTGAGATAGTGGAATTAATATTTAAAGGAGCATTCAAGGGGCTGACCAATACCAGGCCAGTTGCGATGTAACAGCAGAGGGATGATCCTCGATGGGCTGAATGCAGTTTACTCACCCTTAACCTTTCCTCTCTACCTTAATCTAAGCAGCTACATTCTTTATGAAATAAGTCAATGAATACAACAACACTAAGGCAGTAGAATATGCTAATACTGGGCATCCCTATGAGTTTAGGTAAATAAGACATGGCACTGAACCAAGCTGATCAGAAGTGTTCTGGGTTCAATCCCCTGCTTTGGGAGGTAGTGGCACAATGGGTTTTTAAAAAATTCATTTTGGTGTTACTGGCTAGGCCAGGATTCTTTGCCCAACCCTAATTGCCCTTGAGAAGGTTATGGCCACTCAGCTCCTGACCTTAACACTGCACTTGAGCGCTAAACTGAGGGGTGGAGGTTTGGGGGTGTTGCTTGCATTCGAGGCACTGGAAGCTGCGAGATTGCACCTGCAATGGGCTTCATCGACCCAGGCTTCATGGCCTCTGGTGAGGAGAAGGTGCAGAGAGGGAAGGTGGTGCAAACACAGGCAGTAGGAGATAAGCAACCTAAAGGTTAACAGGAGGACTTTACTCAGGATGGGCATAATGAGGATATTGCTGATCACGATATCTCCTCTGACAATAAGGATCTGGTGGAGGCTCTGGTCCCGCTGATGCAAGGAGGAGGACCCCCAGGGGACCACAAGTGCCTCTTATGTACACAACACCCAAACATACCTCCATCCCCCTCCGGGTTTCTTGGACCCCAGCATCCAGATGGAACCTGAGAGTGCTGGCTCTAACCCCACTCGCCTTGCCTTCTTTGTCAGTGCCTGCACTGTTCCACCCTCCCTGGTATACTACACTGGCTCTCTGGATGGCTGTCAGAGAGATCCAACACAGAGTTCCTGTTTGCTGCCTGCTCTCTGTTACCTGCAAGGCTCTGAAACCCTGTGGTTTCCATGTGCCATTCGTAAAATTAAAATTTATCTGTAAAGTTGCTCCCACCTGGAGCAGAGGGGCCCATGAACAGCCACCTGAGCACAGAAGAGGCTACCCACTTGCCTCAGTTACTTGTAAATATTCGAGCGGCAATGTCACCGAAGGCTACGCCTCTCTCCAAGGAGACCATCACCAAACTGTGTGCCATGCTGCAGAATGAGCTGATCCCATGGGAGGTGGTGCCCACACAATAATGCCAGTGGCATAGAATGTCACTATGGTATTGAACTTCTACGTCTGGATCTTTCCAGAGATCACTGGAGATGTGTGTAGGATGGTGCAGTCTGCAGCGCATCCATGCATCAGGTTGGTGGCCGTTGCCATGACCAAGAAGGCCGCACTGTCTGTGCCTTTCTAAACCATTCCAGATAGCTAAGCTGAGAGCGAACTATTGAGTTTGTGGCCTTTACTAGATTCCTGCAGGTGCAGGCTGTGATAGACAGCATCCATGTGGCCATCAAGCCTCGAAGAGACGAGCTAGCAAACTTCATCAATGAGTCACTTAATGTCCCACTCGTCTGCAACACTGAAAGTGGATCCTACAAGTCTGCACACAGTTCATGAGAAGCAGCCACAACACTGACACACTTTGGCAGATCCAGGTGTTACAGCTGATCCTGCCCTGTGGGCCCACAGGGAGGGATACTCAGAGACATGGCTATTCCCACCTTTGAGGATCCCACACACAAATGAATAATGATGGTGTGGATATTGTCAATGACTTTGGGCAAATGGCAGACATGTTGAATAATTACTTTGCCTCAGTATTTATAGTAGAAAAGCTTGCTGGAAGTCCCAAGGAAATGAATAGTGGATTGGGAACATGATCTTAAGAAAATTAACATAAGTAAAGCATTGATAATGAAGAAATTAATGTAACTAAAGAGTGACAAATCCCCAGGACCTGATGTTTTCCATTCGAGGGCGTTAAAGGAAGTACGGGAGCACATTGTTGATACCCTAACTATTATATTTCAGAGTTCCCGAGATTCAGGAGTCGTCCCTCTGGATTGGAAAATTGGTCATGTCACTCTTCTTTTTAAGAAGGGTGAAAGAGGAAAACGAGGGAATTACACACCAGTTAGCCTAACATCTGTGGTGGGGAAATTATTGGAGTCTATAATCAAGGATAGGGAAACTGAACAACTTAAATGTTCAGTCAATCAGAGAGATGGATTCATGACAGGTATGTCATGCCTAACAAACCTCGATGAATTTTGTGAAGAGGTGACTAAGGTAGTGGAAGGGGAATGTCTGTGGATGCTGTTTATATGGACTTCCAGAAGGCCTTTAATAAAGCCCAAATAAAGAGACTGTTAACTGAGGTAGAAACCCATTGAATTGAAGGCAAATTACTGACATGGCGAGGAAACTGGTTAAGTGGCAGGCAACAGGAAGTATGGATAATGGGTAGGTACTCAAATTGGCAGGATGTGACTAGTGGTGTCCCACAAGGATCTGTGTTAGGGCCTGAATTATTCACATTATTTATTAACCACTTGGATAATGGCATTGAAAGTCATATATCTAAATGTGCTGATGGCAGTGTTTTAGACAGTGACGATAGCATAAAATTACAAAAGGATATTGATAGACCAGTTGAATGAGCAAAACTGTGGCAGATGAATTTCAACGTGAGCAAGTGTGAGGTTATCCATTTTGGAACGTAAAAGGATAGATCAGGGTACTTTCTAGATGGTATGAAGTTAAATACAGTAAATGTCCAAAGAGACTGGGGTATCAACTGCATAGATCTTTAAAATGCCATGAACAGGTGCATAAAATAATCAAGAAACTAAAGGAATGTTGGTCTTTATATCTAGAGGACTGGAGTATAAGGATGTAGGCACAATGGTTAGCACTGCTGTCTCACAGTGCCAGGGACCTGGGTTCAATTCCGGCCTTGGGTCACTGTCTGTGCTGAGTTTGCACATTCTCCCGCGTCTGCATGGGTTCCTTCTCACAGACCAAAGATGTGTCAATTTCGTGGATTGTCTATGGTAAATTGTCCCTTAGTGTCAGGGGGATTAGCAGGGAAAATATGTGTGGTTACAGGGATAGGGCCTGGGTGACATTGTTGTTAGTGCAGGCTCAATGGGCTGAATGGCCTCCTTCTGCACTATGGGGATTCTATGATTCTATGAGAAGTTATGTGACAGCTATACAAAACCCTGGTTAGGCCTCATTTGGAGTACAGTGAGCAGATCTGGGCACCACAACTTCAGAAGGATATATTGGCCTTGGAGGGAATACAACCTAGGTTCACAAGAAAGATACCTGGACTTCAGGGGTTTAAATATGAGGAGAAGTAATATAAATTAGGCCTGTTTTCTCTGGAATTTAGAAGGTGACCTGGTCGAAGTCTTCAAGATATTAACAGGAAAAGACAGGGTAAACAAAGACAACTGTTTCCACTGGTTGAAGATTCTAGAACTACGGGGTCTAGACTACAAAATTAGGGCCAGACCATTCAGGAGAGATGTTAAGAAGCACTTCTAAACACAAAGGGGAGTAGATATTTGGTGCTCTCTTCCACAGGTGATAATTGAGGCTAGATCAGTTGCTATCTTTAAATCTGAGGTAGATAAATTTTGTTAAGCAAAGGTATTAAGGGATATGAGCCAAGGTCAGGTATATGGAGTTAGGCCACAGATCAGCCATGATCTCACTGAATGAGAACAGGCTCAAGGGGCTGAATGGCCTACTCCTGTTCCTATTGGAGGTACAACACCGGCCATAGGCACACCCTGAGAGATCATTGAGCCATAGGGCTTCTGAAGATGTGATTCAGGTGCCTTGAATAATCCAGTCAAACCCTTCAGTATGTCCCAGTGAGGTCCTCGTGTATTGCGGTGGGCTTTGTGCACTGCACAGCCTGGCGGTACAGAGAGGGGAGGTGTCGAACAATGAAGATATTGCTGATCGTGACATCTCCTCTGACGATAAGGATGTGCTGGCTCCCGACATGGCGATGCAAGATAGAGGACCCCAGGGACCACAGGTAAGCACAAAGACAGATGTGCTAAGGAGGCTCAGCACGCATTAATACCTATACATAAGGCCATAAGACATAGGAGCAGAATTAGGCCATTGGGTCTATTAAGTCTGCTCCGCCATTTAATGAGATCATGACTGATCTGATATGATAATCCTCAACTCCACTTTCCCGCCATTTCTCCTTAACCTTTGATTCCCTCACTAATTAAAAATCTGTTTATCTCAGTCCTTTGATTTATGGGCTGTCTTCTCCTGCAAGTAGAAAGATGCAAACTGTTAGTTTTCTCACAAGGACAATCACAATGCTTATACTGGTGGCAGGTCAGCGGGTCATGATACAGGCGCACTAAAGTCATTTGCAAACACCCACTCTCGAAGGACCATCGGATGATTAGCAATCACTGACATCCCAGTGAGATGAAGCCATGCCTTTGAGACGATATGCTGCTGCCTCACCTCATTGCCACCGACTGGGTGGTCACTCCCCCTCCACCAAACACACGCCCTCCCGCATTGCCAGGTGCAAGCTCCAGAGGCGTACAAAGTATTCACCTTGGAAGACCAAAAGAGGTCATTGACTCACTTGCACCACCGCATCCCGGCTCCGGGGATGACCCCAGAATGGATGGCTTCCTCGCATCCAGGCTTGCTGGGTCAGTCAGGTTGGTCTCCTCCGCCCCTCCCTCGGAAGAGGACCCGTGCCTTCCCCCTGCATTCTGGACCACAGCCTGCAGGAGGCATTGCTGACTCATGGGGGCCACCTGGTGTCTCTCTTCTGCCACTTTCCTTTTTTTCTTAAAGGTGTCTTGGCAACTCCTCACCATATTGAACACTGGCATCCTTTGAATAGTCATGGTGTGGAACCTGGTGTTGTTAGACTCCTTACCATCCTTTGAATATGGCAGCAGCAGCAGCCATGGGGTTACCTCACTTCACCTCCACCATCTTCGCCTCTGCTCCATCAATGGTCAGACCCCCAACTCTCTGAGTCTGAATTGTCCGGCTCCCTGTAGATTGTTTTGCGGCTGGCTGGTCCCCACGCATGTGGAAATGGCTCTTGATTCCATTCCTGACAATGGGACCTAAAATTCAGGCCCTGTTTCTCAGGATGCAGTGTAATAATTCCAGCAGCAGAGGGGGCTGACATTCTCTTAACCAGCCTCACCATTGGACTCACATTGACATTTTTGCTGTTTAGTCAGACATAAAAACAGAAGTTCATCCTGTGTCAGTCTTATCATGCAACTGACTATCTTCTCAAAGTTTATGTAGGGTTGGTGTAATAAATACGCCTTGAGATATACACATTGTTGTAACAACAATACGCCACAGATTAATTTGTTTGAATAAAATCAATTTTTTTCATGGAAACAGGGGCCGCGATTCTCCCAGCCCGACCCGCATCTTTTCTGGCGGGTCAGGGTGGGAGATGTGCGTCGCCGGCCTTGTTCCAGGACTTGTGCATGCACCAGGAATGCATGCACATCTCCCAGAGCCGGTGAACAGTCACCGGTCAGACCACGCTGGAAACTGGCAGGAAGGCAGGTAAGTAATTTAAATCTTTTAAAAATGTATTTTAAATGTTTAGCAGCTCATTATCGGGAACTTTCAGGTCTCAATTGAATCTCCCACCCCGCCAGGAGTACTTCATTCCGGCGGGATTCAGACTAGCTCTCCACGTTTGGGGAACTAGTGGGAGATCCCACCAGAATGAAGGAGGGCAATCGGGGCTCTCCGGGGGGGGTCAGGCGGTGTGGGGGTGATGCCCCCCTGGGCATGGGCTCCCTGGCAGTGCCAGCCTGTGCCCTCTGGCACTGCCCAAGGGGCAAAGTCCCCATGCTCAGGGGGCACCTTGGCACTGCCCATCGGGCATTGGGAGTGCCAAGGGGACGGGCCTATTGTGGGCAGGGCTGGGGCAATCGGTGGGGGGTCCTGCTTCCACTCTGCATGGCGATCGGTCTGGAATGGAGGGAGGGCAGTGAATAAGGCGGGCTGGGGGGGGAGTTGGTCTGCCGGGGGGGGGGGGGGGGGGGGGGGGGAGGGATTGCCACTTCTGGGGGGTGTGGGCTGTGCATCGGGGCACTCGGAACGGGGGTGGAGGATCAGGGCTGGCCCGGGAATTGCTGTGGGGGCCGCGATCAGGCCGTGGAGGGGACTGGATGGGCAGCACTGGATGGGCAGCGATCGAACTGGCCAACAAACGGGGGATGGGGAGGGGGGGGGGAGGGGAGGGGGGGGAAGGGGGCTGGATGGGGGGAGGGAGGAGGGGGCTGGATGGGGGGAGGGAGGAGGGGGAGGGGGAGGCAAAAAGGGGAGGGGGGAGTGGGGCTGGATGGGGGGGAAGGGGAGAGGGGGCTGGATGGGGGGAGGGGGGAGGCAGAAGGGGGAGGGGAAGGCAGAAGGGGGAGGGGGAGGCAGAAGGGGAGGGGGAGGGGTGAGGGGGGGAGGGAGGGGGAGGGAGGGGGAGGGAGGCAGAAGGGGGAGGGGAGGGGGAGGGGGGAGGGGAGGGGTGAGGGGGGAGGGAGGGGGAGGGGGGTCAACCCCTTGAAGGGCAGTAACAAAGATATTGTCAATAAAAATAAGGAAATAACAGATGTGTTGATGAATGACTTGGTGCCAGTATCCACATTGGAGGAGGAGTTCAGCATTCCGGAAATTTCAAGGAAATTCATATTGAACCAGGAACGGGGACTGACTGAAATTAATATGCAAAAGAACAGTGGTAACTACAATAATGACACTAACCAGTGACAAAGCACCAGGACCAGATGGTTTCCAGCCCAGGGTATTGGCAGGAGTGAGTGACGACACTGCAAATGCCTGAACTATAACCCTCCAAAGTTCTCTCAATTTGGGAACCGTTCCTTTCGATTGGAAAAATGTGCAGGTAATTTCACTGGATAAGAATGATGAAGGAGAGAAGCCAGTTGGTGGGAAATTATTGAAAACTATAATTGAGAATAAGGTGACTGAAAATGTTGGGAAATGTTTTAGTTGATCACAGAGCCAGCAAGGATTTGGCATGCCTGATTAATCCAAGTTTTTAAAGTGGCGACTAAGTGAAGGGCAGGAGAATACCTACTGATATTAATAATGTGAACTTCCAGAAGGCACTTGCTACAAACCCTCATTAGTCACTGCTTGCTAAAGTTGAAGCTCACAGCCAACTTCCAAACCGGATCAATAATTTGTTTTCAATTCTGAGTGTCAAGGGACAGAGAGGGGATAATGCGCAAGTACGTGACAAGATGTGGCTTGTGGTGTCTGCAAGGGTCTGCGTTGGGACCTCAACTATGCACTCATTCATGAATAATGTAAATGATTGAATAGAATTGAAAGCCACGGATCCAAATTTGGCGATGACACAAAGATAGTTGAAGTTGTGAGCAGTGTAGATGGAAGCATAAAATTACGGATAGATTAAATGAATGTGCAGAACTGTGGCAAATGGATTTTGATGTAGGCAAGTGTGTGGTCATCCACTTTGGACCTAAAGAGGATAGAACAGAGTGCTTTCTAAAGAGTGAAAATCTATGAACAGCAGAGGTCCAAAGAGATAGAAAATAATCAAAATGTTCAATACAATCCAATCTATATCTGGAGGACTAGAATACAACTGAAGTCATACTTCAGCCATAAAAAGCCTGGGTCACACCAAACCTGAAGTACTATGCTCAGTTTTGGACTCCATATCTTTGGTAGGATATGCTGGCTAGATTCACCAGAAAGATATGTGGCTTCTACAGTTCAATTACAAAGTAAGATTGCACAAGGTTGCATCCCCTGGAATTTAGAATGTTACGTAGTGATGTAGTTGAAGTTTGAGATATTAAGAGGAACAGTTGGAAAGATAGAGAGAAACTACCTCTGCTGGTTGGGAAGTCTAGGACTGGAGATATAATTAACGTCAAATCTTTCAGAGTGGATTTAGGAAACATTTTGATACACAAAAGATGGTAAAAATTTGGAATTCTCTTCTGCAAATGGCAAGTAATGTTAGATCAATTGTTAACTTAAAATCCTAGGTTGATGGGTTTTTGTTAACCAAAGGTACACAGGGAGTTGGGAGAAGGTAGGTATATCATAGAAATCATAGAAACCCTACAGTACAGAAAGAGGCCATTCGGCCCATCGAGTCTGCACCGACCACAATCCCACCCAGGCCCTACCCCCATATCTACCCACTAATCCCTCCAACCTACGCATCTCAGGACACTAAGGGCAATTTTTAGCATGGCCAATCAACCTAACCTGCACATCTTTGGACATCTTTGGATAGAAGCCCTACAGTGCAGAAATAGGCCACTTGGCCCATCGAGTCTGCACAGACCACAATCCCACCCAGGCCATTTTCCCATGCCCCCTCTTATCCACCCAGCTAGTCCCCGTGACACTAAGGGAACATATGTGTTTAGGTCACGGATCAGTCATGAGTTTATAAATGACAGAAGATTTTTGAGTGACCAACTAGACCACTCCTGTTCATATGTTCCTGAGCAGTTTCATAAAGGTTGCAAATGGCACATGTCCAGTTAAAGTTTTGGTCACTGTGCGCTGGACATCGCAAAGTAAGAAAATGAGAAATAACAACATTGACCATTGCATCCATCCACCATCACCAAACCAGCATATAAATTACAAATAAAACACTGTGGATCCACTGTGGATGTGGATAAAACAAACAATTTAAAATTAAAATCAGAACTGAGGGAGAGTCATATTCAACTTGAAATGCTAACTCTATTCCTCTCTCCACAGATGCTGCCGGATTCTGCATACCTTGTTTTTATTTAACTCAACATGCATGTGGCACTGGGGTGCTTGCATGCCAAAGATTGAAGAATGAGGTTTCAACTGGCAGTACAGATTTGAAGTACGGCTATAGATCTTCCACTTGCATCAATAACACAACTATATTCCCGGAAATGGTGATCAAATCTAAAAGCATCACAAATCATAGAATCATAAAATCATACAGCACAGAAGAGGCCCTTTGGCCCATCGAGTCTGCACCGACACATTAAAAACACCTGAACTCCCAACTAATCCCATCTGCCAGCAGCACTTGACCCATAGCCCTGAGTGTTATGATGTGTCAAGTACTCATACAGATTTTTAAAGGATGTGAGGCAACCTGCCTCTACCACCCTCCCAGGCAGCACATTCAAAACTGTCACCACCTTCTGGGTAAAGAGGTTTTTCCTCACATCCTCCCTGAAACTCCTGCCCTTCATCATGAACCTATGTCCCCTCGTGACTTCAGATCCTTTTAAAAAATATGACTGAATCTGAATTTGAAAACAGAACGAAAAGCAATTGACATTTATTTGTCCATTGTGACCATAGTCTTAGTGGGACCATTGGCACTGTCTTGTTTTACCTCCAGCTTTCTTCAAGCCTCCTCCAGTCCACATCTTAATGCTATCCACCATATCAAATTTCAGCACTGCTGAAAAAAGTTTTTCATCCTGGACTCATCAGGACAACTGCAGGAATACCAATGTCAGGGAAGACAACTTTACACTGTATGAGAAGAGTGCTGATTGGTTGGCAAGTGGACTCCAATTGGTTAAGACATTGCCATGGAGAATGCAGCAATTAATAGTGACTGACAGTTAACTTTGGAAGCTTGAAGCATTGTTTGAAATTTAATTCTGATTTGACTCTGATTATTCAAGGCACTGCCTGAGGAATGAACCAGCGAACGGCTGTCACTTACTTTATTTATGCAATGTGTCACATGTTTTCTGATTGCAAAGAAGAGGGCCCTGTATATTAATACATGTAACTTTCTAGTTGTTACAAGCCAGGTTGGATACTTCAAGGTATTCTATGAATTCACCTGACCTGTATAATTTTACGTTGAATTTGGCTAGGATGAGCATGAGAGGTTTCACTCCAGGTGTGATTCAACTGACCCATGAGGAGCTCTTATCAAAAACAAAGTTTAATTAAGAATATTGTTGATATGTATAGTAAAACAAGAACTTGTAACAATTACAAAGAAGAAACATAGCAACCACACTAATGTATAACACTTAAGGAAATATCTCTGTGTTCCAGCCAAAACCAACATCCAATACACAAAACCCTCCAATAAGCACAATACAGCATAAGTTAATGCCCACTAGTTACAGGAATCTCGCCTCCTGAATTGAATGCTGAAAACTCCTCGTGAAGAAACTCAGAAGAAGTTGTAGTCGAATCTATTTCCCAAAACACAGCTTCTTTAAGGCAGAACCAAACAAAGAGAAAAAAACAGGGAGAGAAAGAGACTGCTTCTTAGCTTGCTACTAAATTGCTTCCCAAAACGAAACTGAAAGCCCAAAGGAAAAAACCCCGATCACCTGACTGCCACAGCTTAGCTCCACCCCCCAGTGACATCACTGAAGCTGTAAGCTGCATGATTTAAAAGAAAACCCTTTCTTCAGGGTATATGCACATGACATAATACATGCAATTGCACTACACTGTGAGACCCAACAGATAGTCGGCGTAATTCTTAGCACACTGAGGATTATTTAGCAAATGTTCTCCAATCGTGGAATCATATCTAATGTTGGACATTGTGTTTTGAGCTTTGCAAGCACGGGCTGGTTGAGTTCAGTCTATACTTTGCCCATTGCAAGTAGTGGAAGGGACATTCTGTTTGATACGATCCACCCATCTTTTAAACCTAGAGCCTACATAGCATCACATTGGCACTGACATTCATATACTACATTACTCATTTATGTAATAGGCAGAATGACTTTTTGATGTGACAGCAACATACCTGTGATGACAATAATCTCTCCTTCAATGTCAGTGAAACAAAGGAGGTGGTCATCAACGTCAGGAAACGTAGTGGACGACATGCCCCTATTTACATCAACGGTGATGAAGTGGGAATGGTCAAGAACTTCAAGTTTCTAGCTGTCCAGATCACCAATCTGTCCTCGTCCCTCTATGCTAATGCTATAGTTAAGAAACTCCACCAACGCATCTACTTCCTCAGAAGGCTAAGGAAATTCGACATGTCCACTACGACACACCAATTTTTACAGATGCACCATAGAAAGCATCCTTTCTGGATGTATCACAGCTTGGTATGGCCGCTGCTTTGACCAAAACCACAAGAAACTACAAAGGGTTGTGAATGTAATCCAGCCCATCACGCAAACCAGCCTCCCATCCATTGACTCTGTCTACACTTCCCGCTGCTTCAGAAAAGCCGTCAGCAAAATCAAGGATCCCATCCACCCCGGACATACTCTCTTCCACCTTCTTCCATCGGGAAAAAGATACAAAAGTCTGAGAGCATATACCAACCGACTCAAAAACAGCTTCTTCCTTGCTGCTATCAGACTTTTGAATGGTCCTATCATACAATCAGCTGATCTTCCTCTTCATCCTATCTGTAACTGCTACACTGAATTTTTCCTCCCAATCCTTTCCTTATCCCCTATGTACTCTATGAACGGTATGTTTTGTCTGTGTAGCATGCAAGAAACAATACTTTTCATTGCATCCCGATACATGTGACAAGAATAAATCAAATCGAATCAAATCCTGCTAGTGGTGAATACCACTCTGCATAGTAGCAGCGTGGAACAGCTAGCTTCAGCCGTTGCTCAAATTCTGAATTTTCTTCTTCCTCTTCTGTTTTTCCCTCAATTTCTACATCAGTTGCTTCCAGAACAAGACTGTCTGGCAGTCTGGTCTTTGTTTACGATGTCCAATAAACAAACTAAAATCTAGGGTGGAATTTTCCCATCCTTCTCACCTTGGGAATTGTCATGGGTGGTGGGCGTGGGGGGGGGGTGGGGGGAGGAGGTTGGGGGGCAGACCATTGACCTCCAAAGATCCATGGGATTTTCCAGATTTGGGCAAGCGCGGCTGGAAAATCCTGTGCCTGGAGTACTGTGTACCGTATTGGTCACCTTAATTAAGGAAGGATGAACTTTTTTATAAATGTTATGTTGAATGTAAGCTGGAGGATTGAGGTCCCCAACTGGCCATTAGAACAAGCAGCTCACTCATAGCTGCCATAAATGGTAAAAAATTGCAGCATGCTGCTGTGCAGAGGGACCTGGGTGTCCTTGTGCATGAATCACAAAATGTTGGTTTGCAGGTGCAGCAGGTCATTAAGAAGGCAACTGGAATTTTGTCCTTCATTGCTAGAGGGATGGAGTTTAAAAACAGGGAGGTTATTTTGCAGCGGCATAAGGTGCTGGTGAGGCAACACCTGGAATGCTGTGTACAGTTTTGGTCTCCTTACTTGAGAAAGAACATACTGACACTGGAGGGGGTGCAAAGGAGATTCACTAGGTTGATTCCGGAGTTGAGAGGATTGGCTTATGAGGAGAGGCTGAGTAGACTGGGGCTATACTCATTGGAATTTAGAAGAATGAGTGGAATGGGCGGCACGGTAGCACAGTGGTTAGCACTGCTGCTTCACAGCTCCAGGGTCCCGGGTTCGATTCCCGGCTCGGGTCACTGTCTGTGTGGAGTTTGCACATTCTCCTCGTGTCTGCGTGGGTTTCCTCCGGGTGCTCCGGTTTCCTCCCACAGTCCAAAGATGTGCGGGTTAGGTTGATTGGCCAGGTTAAAAAAAATTGCCCCTTAGAGTCCTGAGATGCATAGGTTAGAGGGATTAGTGGGTAAATATGTGGGGGTAGGGCCTGGGTGGGATTGTGGTCGGTGCAGACTCGATGGGCCGAATGGCCTCCTTCTACACTGTAGGGTTTCTATGATTTCTATGATCTTATAGAAACTTATAGGTTATGAAGGGAATAGATAAGATAGAAGCAAGAAGGTTGTTTCCACTAGCGGGTGAAACCAGAACTAGGGGCATAGCCTCAAAATAAGGGGGAGCAGATTTAGGACTGAGTTGAGGAGGAACTTCTTCACCCAAAGGTTGTGAATCTGTGGAATTCCCTGCCCAGTGAAGCAGTTGAGGCTACCTCATTGAATGTTTTTAAGGCAAGGATAGATACATTTTTGAACAGTAAAGGAATTAAGGGTTATGGTGAGCGGGCGGGTAAGTGGAGCTGAGCTCACAAAAAGATCAGTCATGATCTTATTGAATGGCTGAGCAGGCTCGAGGGGCCAAATGGCCTACTCCTGCTCCGAGCCTTATGTTCTTCTGTAGGAGATTCAGGTCACTGAATGCCTGCGGCTGCTTGTGGAACTGGTCAAGCACAGCATGTTGGGAGGGAAAAAGGAGGTGACCGTGTACACCAGCTCCAAGGGCCTTATTTTACCATTTTGATTCTAAGTGCTGGGTGGACTAAACCACTGTGTGGGAAAGAAGTCTGACTTGATGTCACATGATGCCATCTGGCAGACATGTTCTCCACACCTGCAAAAGTTCGGAGCAGTTTTCCTTTGGCTGGGATGAGGCTGCAGTCAGCAGCATGAACAATTGGAAGCTGTGAATCAGTGGCAGCTCCACCAGTGCTAGCCTGCAGAGAGGTTGTCTGTTCCAATTGCCCAACCCACACCCATCCCAAGTACATTCACACTTTGAGGATTGCAGAATCAAAGTAGATTATTTTCCTTACCGAAAATGTTGCACATACTGAGGAAGTCATGTGACATTTGCAGAAAATCTGAGGGTTGGATTTTAGTGCCCCGCCCACTGGGTGTTTTTTGGCAGGAGGAGGAGCATGTGAAATATGTTGGTGGCAAGCCCACCATCTTCCTGCCCCCGCCCCGCGCAAAATACACGAGGTGGGCGGCTGCAAAGATCGCCAATCCACCTGCCATATTTAAGTAAGTAATTTAAGGTCAGTTAGGCTTGTTAGCAAGCCAGTTGAGCTGAATAATACACAGTCTATGCCATGATACAGTTGGCATGGACAGACTGGCACGAGTGAGCAGGCCGTTTTATGTGGCCTAGCTGAAAAAAGCTGAGAGGGAAGGGGCAGCATCTCATTCCAGAGTGCCCGGTGTGTGTGTGGGGGCAGCCCCCACCCAAGATGTCAACCCCCTTCTGCACCACTTCATGTCCAAAATCCAGACCCCCCCCCCCCCCCAAACCCTCCTTACCCCTACCTGAAGTCTCGGATCCCTCCCTGCCCTTTAAATTCATCATCCGCATAGAATCATAGAATCCCTACAGTGCAGAAGGAAGCCATTTGGCCCATCGGGTCTGCACCGACTCTTCGACCCAAGCCCTATCCCCGTAACTCCATTTATTTTCCCCCCTAATCCCCTAACCTACACACCTTGTGGCACTAAGGGGCAATTTAGCATGGCCATCATCCTAACATGTACATCTTTGGGCCGTGGGAGGAAATTGGAGCACCCGGAGGAAACCCACACAGACGCGGGGAGAATGTACAAACAGTCACCCAAGGCTGGAATTGAACCTGTCCCTGGCGCTGTAAGACAGCAGTACTAACCATTGTGCCTCCATGCCGCCCATATTGGATTTGGAAAAACAACATCATGCTAAATTCTCCCTCAGTGTACCCAAGCAGGTGCCGGAGTGTGGCGTTTTCACAGTAACTTCATTGCAGTGTTAATGTACAGTAAGAAGTCTCACAACACCAGGTTAAAGTCCAACAGGTTTATTTGGAATCATGAGCTTTTGGAGCGCTGCTCCTTTATCAGTTGAGTGGAGGTTAGTTCACAAACACAGCATATATCGACAAAGACACAATTACAAGATGATTACAGATTGGAATGTGAAGAATGATTGGAATGCTAAGTGGCATTCTTGTGACCCTAATAAATAAACTAAACTAAACTAACATCAGGGTTTGTGGTGTAGCAGGAGGATACCTCGATATGTTTGACCTTTAAGATATATGATGATGGGTAAATGCTCTGCTTGCCTTTTCTTTATTTCCAATCTGGGGCAAGAGATGAATTCTGCATGAACTGAGCCTGCGAGCTATTAATTAAATGAACAATGGTTTACAAAACTAATTCAAAGTAAAAAAATAATCAGGGGTGGGGTGGGGGCGGGGGGGGGGGGGGGGGGGGCGAATTTTAACTCCCTTCCACAATTAGGGGGTTGGTGATTGGTGGGGTGGGTTGGTGTGCAGAGGGGTTTAAATTGGTAAACATATGAAACCTGACCCCAATGTGTAACTTCTATTTTAACTGCTACGAGTTTCAGAGCATTGGGAGTTACCCATTCTGGAGAGACACGCCTGTAGATATATTTAGATGAGGATCCACTGCATAGATTTTGGGAACCATTTGAATTTAACACTCGTCAGCCTAATTTTCCAGGGTTCAGGAAATCCAGCAACTGAAGGGAGGTGGGAACCACTTCTCTTTTCTCCTTCATGCTTTCATGGGATTCAGGCATCACTGGTAATGCATTTGTTGTCCTAATTGCCCTGGAACTGAGTGGCTTGCTCGGCCATTTCAGAGGGCATTGCTGTGGGTCTGGAGTCACATGCCGGCCAGACCAGGTAAGGATGGCAGATCTCCTTCCCTAAAGCACATTGGTGAACCACTCTCACTGAGACTAGCTTTATAATTCCAGATTTATGAACTAAATTCAAATTCTACCAGCTGCATAGTGTGAACCCATGCCCCCAGAGTATTAGACTGGGCCTCTGGAATCCTAGTCCAACAACATTACCACTAGGCCACTGTCTCCCCAGTCTAGCAATGCCTGTGGATCATGAGGAGCAGGAATATTCCCAAGTAAAACTTCTGCTTTGATCTTCTGATTTTCTGACTACCCAGAGCATCGTAGATTTCCTCCGCGCAATCACCCTCTCCCTGCCCCACAGTTGTCAGTCTAACCCTTCTCTCCCATTCTGCCTCCCTCTCTATGATCTTCTGACCTGTCCCCGTGAAATTCCAATCCTTCCTTCCCTCATTCCTCACTTCTGCACTCTTGAGTGTCCACTATGTCCTGCCCGTCTCCCATCACCAGCAATCTTTCTACTGCTGACTTTCCCACTCGGCAGGCAATCTGCCTGGCTGCTAAGCAGGAAATGGAATATTAAGATGCTAATGAGATCTCACTGAATCCTTATTACTGGCATTTTCAGCTTCTCTATCCCATCCTAATCCCACCCCACAACATGCATCTCCACTTCCTCCCGACACTTACATATTAATGTCCATGCCTCTTTGCATTTGGTTGCCACGTGCTTCGTTATCTTTGTGGAGTGTGATATAGGACATGCTAAATCAACCTCAGTGATACCTAGTGTACTATCAAAACCTGTTACAATATATAAACTCTTCTAATAATTGTTCTAATGTTGTCTCTTCCACAGTATACTATAGATTGTTATCTATAAAATGTCATGGAACAAATGGGATAAAAGACACATCCCTTCTGAGGAGGATTAGTCAACTTAAAGGTCTATGTGGACAGGAATTTAACCGAAGGTTTGGCTTGAGAATCTTGGTGAACTCTGTGTTAAGTTTACATCTTAACTCAAAGGTGTGCTGCATATTCTTAGTAAGGGTAAGGATTTCCTACAAGATAGGAAATTTAGTGGGTTCTGTTCATTATGAAATCTTAGAATCCCTCCCGTGCAGAAGGAGGCCATTCGGCCCATCGAGTCTGCACCAACCACAATCCCACTCACAGGTTAACGCTGTAACCCCACATATTTACCCCACTAATCCCCTGACACTAGGGTTAGCTTAGCACGGCCAATCAACCTAACCCGGACATCTTTGGACTGTGGAAGGGAACCGGAGGACCTGGAGGAAATCCACACAGATATGGGGAGAATGTGCAAACACCACACAGACAGTGACCCGAGGCCGGAATTGAACCTGGGTCACTGGCGTTGTGAGGCAGCAGTGCTAACCACTGTGTCACTTTGCCGCCCCAAAAGCATGAGACATATTTAGCCTGGTTTATTCGGATAGGGAAAGGATTGCTGGAAAATAATAGGCTTGCTACTGAGGGTGATCTGCTTGGAAAATGATTGTTTTCTTGAGTAGATAGGGAGGCATAACTTTGTCTCTGGAAGATGCATTTTAAGAACTCAAGTGGAATTGTTGGACCAATTCCTTGACTGCTAGTCGAGCAAATATGATGTTCCAGCTTTCTACAACTCAACCTGTGGCTTTGTCAGAAGGAGGGAGGATACGGCCTTTATTCCTTATCTAATGATTTAAAGCAATCTTCTGTATGGAATAGTGTAGGGAGTACATCCGGCCGAATCTGGTTTAAAAGTACACGTTTAGTGTCTCAGTTGCTTTCAGTATGGGATGTAATCTGTTGTAATGACTGCTCAACTGTCTTGTGAGTCTCAGAAAATTAAATTAGTTTCACTCAAGTTTATTTGTGATATCCTAACTTGCGAACCAAAAAAAACCACAGCTCCATCCAGAGGATGAGGCTACAGGCAGTGAAGTCACTGTTACAAGAGAACAGTGTTATACAATGCTGGGCTTAATATTTTTGTCTGATTATGCTCCAGTGATGCTCCTTGAGACGTTTCACTACAATAAAGGCAGTTGTTTTATATGTTGGTTGTTTAAAGTGATTTTAATAGGATCCTCACTTAGTTGTAGGGTAAAGGCCCTAATAGGTAGAACTAAATCAGAGACCAAAACGGCCCCAGTTTCACTGTTAGTCTAGGCTGGGATGGTTGGTATCAACCTGGGCAACATCTATGGTAGGCCTTTGTACTCCTGAGCTGGTGGAACACCATGTAGGCTTAACCACCACCTAAGTGACTTTGACTACAATGTGCAGATAGATGGATAAGGACAGGAGGGGTTTCAGCTGTGAGGATGCCTTTTCTTGCCCACTGGTTAAGGTCAGGGAGAGCTGTCCTGTTGATGGATGATACAGGTGTCTCTACCTTTTAAAGAGAGGTGGAGAATTGGCTGTACAACCCAACAAGTGAATGATACCAGAATTGTCTCTTATGTTGTAAAAGTCTTGTAATTCAAACCACCACCAAAAGACTAAATTTAAAGCATAACTTTTTCTGTAAGTCATTTTAATTATTCACTCATGCTGCACAAGATGCACACATTAAAAATGCAAGGAAGTTCACAAAAATAGAAAATATATATTAATGCTTGGACATTTGTAGATGAAACCTCAATGTATGGTGAATAATGAATCTAAAACGTTGACTGAAAGTGGAGAAATTATGGTGTAAATTGACAAATCAGATATGTTTTTGATTTGATTTATTATTGTCACATGTATTAACATCCAGTGAAAAGTATTGTTTCTTGCAAGCTGTACAGACAAAGTATGCCGTTCATAGAGAAGGATAGGAGAGAGTGCAGAATGTAGTGTTACAGTCATAGCTAGGGTGTTTCGAAAGATCAACTTAATGCAAGGTAAGTCCATTCAAAAGTGACAGCAGCAGGGAAGAAGCTGTTCTTGAGTTGGTTGGTACGTGATCTCAGATTTTTGTATCCTTTTCCCGACGGAAGAAGGTGGAAGAGAGAATGTCCGGTGTGCGTGGGGTCCTTATTTATGCTGGCTGCTTTGCCGAGGCAGCAGGAAGTGTAGACAGTCAATGGATGGGAGGCTGGTTTGCGTGATGGATTGGGCTATATAACCTTTGGTAGTTTCTTGCAGTCTTGGGCAGAGCAGGAGCCATACCAAGCTGCGATACAACCAGAAAGAATGCTTTCTACGGTGCATCTGTAAAAATTGGTGAGAGTCGTAGCTGACATGCCAAATTTCTTTAGTCTTCCGAGAAAGTAGAGGCGTGATGGGCTTTCTTAACTATAGTGTCAGCATGGGGGCACCAGGACAGGTTGTTAGTGATCTGGACACCTAAAAACTTGAAGCTCTCGACCCTTTCTACTTCGGTCGGTTAATGTAGACAGGGGCATGTTCTCCTTTCCGCTTCCTGAAGTCGATGACAATCTCCTTCATTTTGCTGCCATTGAGGGAGAGATTATTGTTGCTGCACCAGTTTATCAGATTCTCTATCTCATTCCTGTACTCTGTCTCGTCATTGTTTGAGAGCCGACCCACTACGGTGGCTTGAAAATTGAACTTGAAAATCGAATTGGAGGGGAATTTGGCCACACAGTCATGGGTTTATAAGGAGTATAGTAGGGGGCTGAGAGCACAGCCTTGTCGGGCACCGGTGTTGAGGATGATTGTGGAGGAGGTGTTGTTGCCTATCCTTACTAATTGTATCTGTGAGGAAGTTCAGGATCCAGTCACAGAGGGAGGTGCTGAGGCCCAGGCCACCAAGTTTGGAGATGAGCTTCGTGGGAATAATGTGTAACCTAGCTTTCCTAAGCTATATATATTTGTACTATGTACACATATTTGGTGGCTTTTTAAGATAAGCGAAAGGGGTAAACAATACAATCATTTGGGTGTTTCTGCTCAAACAAATGAATGAGCCACTGAGTGAATCAAGGGAATACCACTGGACTGCCATATCAAATAGTTTGAGATAAAGCAGTGAGTATTTAGAACTATACCAAAACTCCATAATGTGGATACAACCATAAGATCTGGGCCTTGGCAATCTGAGGTACTCTCAGTTTTATTATCCCAAGAGAGAAAATCCCAAAAGGGAGGTCTGACAGCATTTGTAAGGAGAGAAAAGAGCTGACGTTTCGAGTCCAGATGACCCTTTGTCAAAACTTTGCCAGGTCTGCAGAGATTTTCCAGCATTTTCTCTTTTGGTATTAGGAGAGTAGGATTCCTTCAATTATACAAAAAAGCAGCATCTGATTACACAACTGCCAAATCTACCCCAGTATTTGTTCTGAAAACCATCAACATGCATGTGAAGATTTGAGAATACATTCTACCATGTAAAGTCTGCTGGGAGGTATCAATTTAATCCAAAATTTAACAATGACTTTGGAAGGACATATTGTATTCTTGACAAGAATGGAGAGCTTGAAAAAATGTTACTTCAACCCCCACATGTGGAAATGTTGATATATTTGCGGATCTGTGGGTCAAATGTAAATGAAGTACATCAACTTTAAAGTATTAATGTATTTAACCCTTAGAATGCTTGTTCATAGAGTTATTTAATGAAATTCTAAAGATACAGCTGTTCCAAATCTAGTGACAGTATTATTATAACATTAATCTGAGATATTTATACATCTTTCAGTCACAACTCATAGCCTGGAAGCAACTTGTTTCAGCATAAGCTTTTAAATGAACAGAAATATACCGCAGCGCCGGCTAGATCGATCCCTGTAGACCATTCTAACTTCGGTCAAGTATCGGGAAGCACCAAAACAAGTGCGATTGCATCAGAAACCAGCAGAAATAATCCAGCAATTAACCTGTAATTGGTTCATTATTCCTGTAAGTGGTACTGTTTGTGGGGAGATTCTTTAAGCTCCTTAACATCATGTTCAGCTGTGCAAAATAAAGTCTGGGGTTTGAGTGGAATTTGCACTTAGAAAATGGCAGTGCTGGCATCAAATCATCATTTCACACTAATTCATGTCATAATTCTTCTGCTTTACATGGCTCTGACAGTCATTAGGTGCACGACGGTCAACCCTTTTGCCAAGATAGATCTGACACATTTTTTACCACAAGGACACATGTGAATCCCAGATCCCATTTTTAAGCTTTATCTGGTTGTGTTCTATCTAAGGATGAGTTCTACGTAATCCTGTTTCTCCCCAGTGCTTGTGTCTATGCACAGATGATGTTCATACTCTGGCTGTGGGCCAATGCTGGGACAAGATGACTATGTGGTAACAATATGGAGAACGTGCTCCATCTGACTGTCGGCAGAAAAACACTGGCAACCATTTCCTAAGCAACTCAAGATGGGGGCGATCTTACTGACCCATCACACCAGTCGACCGGCATGGTGGACCGATAAGATCGCGAGAGGCAAAAGAGTGGATTTGTGCCCGGTTTCTTGCCTCTTGCAATGATACTGGTCCTGAATTGGCGGCCTAATCAGCCTCATACCTGGAAAGGGCACGAAGCTGATTTTAATATTTAAATCTAGATTTAAATATTATTAGTGAACCCGGGACATAATCGCCCAGGCTCACTTGCCTTAACAACCTTGCCAGTGGAGGTTCTCACCAGCGAGGATAACAGATGCTCCCCAGCAACGAGGTCAAGATGTGTTGGCCTTGTTGGTGGCACTGGGGACAATTGTGAGCCCTGGGGTGGTCGGGGGCAGAGGGCAGTGTCCCTTGGGCACCAGGCAGTGCCCACCAGATACTGGGCTTAAGTGGAGGGGCAGGGCCTGAAGGGGAGGCAGCACATGGCGAGCTGCGCACTCTGCAATCGGGGATCGCCGGAGGCAACCGACCAGAGGGTGAGAGGTGAATGGGGGTGGCGATCGCCCAGGAGGGGGGGCCACAATTGGGGGAATGGGGCTGAGATCACCCAGGAGGGGGGAGAGATTGTTGGGCTGGGGGAGGAGATGTCCGGGGAATTGAGGCAGTGATAATCTTTCAGTGCACATTGGGGGATCAGGCGCAGGCGATGACGCCCTCTAGCAGTCAGCAGTTGGCCTTCTGGCGTGAATAGACTCCGTCCACTTCCCCTAATGGCCCGAATCACACTTTGCTTCACTTTTTCTCCAAGTACTATAAGATAGCAGCTGAGAGCTCACCCAAAAGATGGATGCGATTCTCTCCCATTTGCACGCTGGTTTGGCACTGAGAACTTTTTTGGTATGATCATCCCCAAGATGTTTAGTGTGCAGTGACATGGTATGGACCAACCTTATTTGCCTTTACAGAGCAAAATATATACACAGTCCTTTCAGTCTAAGCATTGTGCTCAGTTCCACTCTTTGAGAAGGATATAACCATTATTTTGGGTCCTTGCCATAAACTCTGTTCACTGACCACTCTTGTCCTCCTTCTTCCTGGCAGCTGTCTGAAGCTGAGCTAAACTGCTCACAACTTTGAACAGCCAACTTACCCATTATTCCTCTGCTTGCTGCCCTACTGTAGCTTCCAATGGAACCAACGCCCCAATTTTAAAATTCTCATCCTTGTTTCCTTAGTGTTTCATGGCCTCTCCCTTCTCAATCTCTGTAACCTCAAGCAACCCTACACGTGCTCAAGGTCTCTGCACTCCTCCTATTCTGCCATTTTGAGCATCCCCAATTTTAATTGTTTGAGCGTTGGCAGTCATGAAGTTGGGACCTTGGCCCTAAGCTTTGGATTTCCCTCCCTGAGCTCCTCTGTCTCTCTACCTCCCACTCCTCCTTTAAGATGCTCCTTAAAACCTTTCTGCCTGACCTAATATTTGGTCACCTGCCTCAAACTCCCTTTCTGTGCTTTGCTGTCAAGACTTTGATTCATAAATGCTCTTGTTAAGCACCGTGGGAGGCTTTGCAACATTAATGGTGCTATAGAAATTCAAGTTGTTGTTATTGTTGTACCTTCAATGAGAAAGGCATGTGTCTTTCTACTGATAACTATATTAAACACAATGAGGATTTATTTGCGACTGTAGGGCTGGCCTGAACTATTCCTAAAGGTTGCTCTTGTGTGACATGAACCATATTAATCTGCTGTTAACGAAACATGTCAAGCAGAAATGCCAACAGGAATGTCATGGTATATTTCACACCTTTCCGTTCTGATAATGCAGTAAGATAGCACTTGCATTGAAATGGAACAAGTGGACTGCAAAGATAGCCGAGCCTTTAGTTACAGGAAAGTTTATGATTTACAATAGTTCTAACTTCCAACTAAAATGTTGTTCTTTGACATAATGAACTTATATGACAGCACTGAAGCAAGTTGTTTTCTGGGAAATGACATAAGAACATTAGAACTAGGAGCAGGAGTAGGTCATCTGGCCCCTCGAGCCTGCTCCATCATTCAATAAGATCATGGCTGATCTTTTTGTGGACTCAGCTCCACTTACCCGCCCACTCACGATAACCCTTAATTCCTTCACTGTTCAAAAATGTATCTATCCTTGCCTTAAAAACATTCAATGAGGTAGCCTCAACTGCTTCATTGGGCAGGGAATTCCACAGATTCACAACCCTTTGTGTGAAGAAGTTCCTCCTCAACTCAATTCTAAATCTGCTTCCTCTTATTTTGAGGCTATGCCCCCTAGTTCTAGTTTCACCCGCCAGTGGAAACAACTTCCCTGCTTCTATCTTATCTATTCCCTTCATAACCTTATATGTTTCTATAAGATCTCCCCTCATTCTTCTGAATTCCAATGAGTATAGCCTTAGTCTACTCAGTCTCTCCTCATAAGCCAACCCTCTCAACTCCGGAATCAACCTAGTGAATCTCCTCTGCACCCCCTCCAGTGCCAGTATATCCTTTCTCAAGTAAGGAGACCAAAACTGTACACAGTACTCCAGGTGTGGTCTCACCAGCACCTTATACAGCTGCAACATAACCTCGCTGTTTTTAAACTCCATCCCTCTAGCAATGAAGGACAAAATTCCATTTGCCTTCTTAATTACCTGCTGCACCTGGAAACTAACTCCTTGAGATTCCTGCACAAGGACACCCAGGTCCCTCTGCACAGCAGCATCCTGCAATGTTTTACCATTTAAACAATAGTCCATTTTGCTGTTATTGCTACCAAAATGGATGACCTCACATTTACCAACATTGTACTCCATCTGCCAGACTCTCGCCCATTCACTTAGACTATCTATATCCCTTTGCAGACTTTCAGCGTCCTCTGCACACTTTGCTCTTCCACCCATCTTAGTGTCTGCAAATTTTGACACACTACACTTGGTCCCCAACTCCAAATCATCTATGTAAATCGTAAACAATTGCAGTCCCAACACTGATCCCCAAACAGAAAAACACCCATTTACCCCCACTCATTGCTTTCTGTTAGTTAACCAATCCTCTATCCATTCTAATACATTACCCGTAACACCATGCACCTTTATCTTATGTAGCAGTCTTTGGTGCGGCACCCTGTCAAATCCCTTCTGGAAATCCAGATACACCACATCCACAGGTTCCCCATTGTCCACTGCGCATGTATATCTATGGACACAGCAGTTAAAAAAGATTTCATTCTTATACACGGTATGCATTGCAATAAATGTACACTTCTGATTCAGCATGATTGTTGTACAAGGTTTGCTTTCTTCAGTTAGAACGCAGGAGCAAGAAAAAGCTATCTTCTAAGAGAATTGCCATTATAATGGAGCAGAGGATTGCCTGGAAAATTGGACAATATCCATGCGATGCGCCTGTCTCTTATCAGATGAGCTATTGTGGATGTGTTTACGGTAATAATGGATGGATGAACACACATAACAGTTCTCAGAGAGCTCAGTGCTGGACCATAAATGGGCTCATTTAATTTTTATTTAATTCCGACAAGTGTTTTTATCTTTGGAGTGTTTACATTTTTTGACAACTGTTGGAGGCAATCTGCCATGCGAATAAAGCAAGGTTGTTCTGACTTGTGCAATACACATTTGCAACTTTTGGATACAAGCCATTTCAATTTTTTTATTGGGATTGGCGAGTCAACAACTTTTTATGACTGACTAACGCTTTTTTAAATGGCTGCTGTTGTTGTTTTAACAAACTGAATTTGCCTTTTTTTAAATTGATTTACTGGTTGCCACAGAGTTAGGCAGGTGCAGACACACAGGGATAGAGACAACGTTAAAAACATTGCAATCACTTCAGAAACAACTGCGTTTAACTTCTCAGACTGCCCGATGTTCACACAGTGTTGGTACGGGTGGTTGTGAGAAGTGTAGAGGAGGTCCATAGCACCTGGAATGCTGCGTCTCACCCATTTTATTAGCCACCCAATTTTTTAGCATCAATTCCATATGATGCCAAAAAAGATCATGAGAACATAGAGGCAAGGATGTTGTGACATCAATCACCCTGTTTTCCATCATTGCTGATGTAATGTTTAAATCTTGCCCATGTAAAATTATATACGGCATTTCTACATAAGGTAAAGTAAAGTTTATTTATTAGTCACAAGTAAGGCTTACATTAACACTGCAATGAAGTTACTGTGAAATTCCCCTAGTCGCCACATTCCAGCGCCTGTTCACGTCAAACACCTAACCAGCACATCTTTCAGAATGTGGGAGGAAACCGGAACACCTGGAGGAAACCCACGCAGACACGGGGAGAACGTACAAACTCCACACAGACAGTGACCCAAGCCAGGAATCGAACCCAGGTCCCTGGCGCTGTGAGGCAGCAGTGCTAACCACTGTGCCACCATAAGGGTGAAGATATGGGCTCATTGGCTTTTATGATTCATAAAAGACTCATTTCTCAGCTCTGCCGAATTTGTATTTTTATCTTCTTGTCGTCGACAAATACTTCATTAAAAGTTTTTTGTTGTGGAATTTCCATTTCTCTCTTCCGCCCTGATTCCACTTTCAGAGGCCTAAGTTGATTTGGCATTTGAAATATGCCGACAGTTTTGCATTTACACAAGGAGGCCCCCACTTGCTGATATAGTCTTGAATCTCGGAGGCATTATTAGTTGTTAGCTTTGGTTCAGTGGCAGTGCTTTAACCTTCTAAGACAGGAGATTGCGGTTTAAATCCCTCCTCCACTTGAGCACTTGGCAACTGCAGTGATAGCAAGGAAAGTGTAAATTTCAAAAGAACCAAAAGAAGGATGCACAGACAAAAACAGAAGGTTTGCAATCACAAGAGGAAAACACAAATACAATTAGAAGTGGAAAAATAAAGGCAGGAGGATCTGTTGATCAGAACAAACAAAATGAATAGAGGCAACTATCCTGGTGTGCATACAGTCAAATGTTAATGAAGTAGCAAGCATCATTATATTATTATTTTGAATGGACCTACCTCGCATTAAGTTGATCTTTCTCTATACCCTAGCTATGACTGTAACGCTACATTTTGCACTTTCTCCTTTCCTTCTCTGCAAACGGTATGCTTTGTCTGTATAGCACTTTCACATTTTTAAAATCTCCTGCAACAATTAAAATTTGAGTGAGTGAGACTCGATACTTACAATTATATATTTTAAGTGCCAGATGATTGACTGGTATCATTAAATGGATACTCAGACTGAAATGGGCCATATTTTAACCATCTCTGAAAGTTTAGTTCATACCTCCTGTGTAAGCAATGCAATATCGTTGAATGAATCTTAATGATGAGTTAGATAGTGAGTTGTTGCTTTCACAGAGCTAATAGTGGAGTGACACAACTCAGAGAGCAACTTGCAGCTTTCTGAATTTACCCTCACATCAGTCCCTCATCTGAAGTTGCTTTGGAATTGATGCCTCAATAACAGCAGCATCATTACTGTATTAGTTGTGGCTGTGTGGTATCTCTCTTGCCTCTGTATCAAAATGCTGTTGGTTCTAATCTCATTCTAAAGATCTGAGCACAAACCTAGGCTGACACTCCCAGTACTGAAAGAATGCCACATTGTTGGAAATATTGGATGAGATGTTAAGATCCCAATATTTCAAAGGAAAGTGTCCCGGTCAATATTTGCCTCTCAAGCAACGTGATTAAAAGAAAAGCAAAGAAAATGTTTCTCTTCATTTCTATCTTAAAAGAGAAGTCACTTGTTTTTAAACTGTGTCCGCTAATCCCAGTCTCACATAGAGGAGGAAACATCTTTCTGAGATGCACCCTATCAGGTCTCCTCAGGATCTTATAAAATGCAATAAGATTGCCCCTCATTCTCCTAAACTTAAATGGGTGCAGGCCCAAACTGTTCAAATTTCCCCTAGTGGCAACTAGGGGAATTTCACAGTAACTTCATTGCAGTGTTAATGTAAGCCTTACTTGTGACTAATAAATAAACTTTTAAAAAAAGCAATTAACACTGTACCCAGCGTTAGGTTGCAGCGGGGCAGCCATCAGGATCATGGATGGGTTACTCTGACTGGCTTTTTAACTGGGTTTGGGGAGGGGGGGAGATGCGGTTGTGGGAGAGGGACCACGCCATGTAATCTGTAAAATATCGACAGCACCAGTCAATTGTCTGCTTATTTTAGTTTGTCGCTGAAATGTTTCTCTGGAATAGATGTGGCAGAAACCTCTTTATTTAAGAATGCACTTGCTTCACATTTGTTTAAAGATATGAAATATAACTTCTTGCACAAAACAAGAAAGTAGCTGTGGAAATGAAGCGATGGCTTAAGACGGCCCTGGAGGTGTGTTTCACTCATTCGTATAAGCAATAGATGGTGTCTTAATGGCAATGGCCCTGCAGCAAAGAAAATGTTCAATTTATTTAATTGTACCTGGTGAGGAAACACCTTAAAATATTTCTGGAACAGCCTGAGCAATCGTTCCCTAACAATGAACATTATCATTAACAAAATACGCATGGAGCTGCCTTCCCTGTGTAATGAAAGGGTTACTAAGCATTGGCCCTACAACCTTCAATTCAGTTTTGCATACGATGTGTGAGATTTATGTCACTTCCTGCTCATAGCAGCTGCTTTATTGCGCCGTCAGCATTTTTAATTTTAAGTACACCTGTTAAGCAAATAAGTACCATTACGAGGAGAATAGATTTGTTTAATCAGCGCCCTGTCTACCTGTAAGCGTAATTTAATCCAATGAGACATTTCTGTTCCTCCCTTTACACATCAGCTGAGGTTTTCCAGAGCACACGGCATCTCAGCTGAAGAAAATACTTCTATTTCCATCCACTTTTACAGAAATCAGCCTCCTAGCAACCCCCTGCAATTAACCCTTAACACACCTCAGGCTACAATGAAAGAATAAATCCTCTGTCACATATGGAGCAGCATGGTGGCATAGTGGTTAGCACTGCTGTCTCAGTGCTGATAGCCAAGTTCCGCACACATGAGGACGGCCTCAACCGGGATCTTGGGTTCATGTCACACTATCTGTAACCCCCACGGCTTGCCTGGACTTGCAAAATCTCACTAACTGTCCTGTCTGGAGACAATACACATCTCTTTAACCTGTGCTTAACCATCTCTCCACTCGCATTGTCTGTACCTTTAAGACTTGATTACCTGTAAAGACTCGCATTCCAACCATTATTTTGTAAATTGAGTTTGTGTCTTTATATGCCCTGTTTGTGAACAGAACTCCCACTCACCTGACGAAGGGGCAGCGCTCCGAAAGCTAGTGGCTTTTGCTACCATATAAACCTGTTGGACGTTAACCTGGTGTTTGTGAGACTTCTTACTGTATTCAATTCTGGCCTCAGGTCACTCAGGTCTGTGTGGAGTTTGCACGTTCTCCCCGTGTCTGCGTGGGTTTCTTCCCACAGTCCAAAGCTGTGTGGGTTATGTTGATTAGCCATGCTAAATTGATCCTAGTGTCAGTGGGATTAGTAGGGTAAATATGTGGGGTTACGGGACAGTTAGGGCCTGGGTGGGGTTGTGGTCAGTGCATTCTGGATACTCACCTCTCACTGTGCAAAAAACGTTTCTCCTGTCACCTTGGCTAGAGTGAATGTTGGATCCTTGGAGGACGAGAGGGGGGAGTTAATAGTGGGAAATGAGGATATGGCTGAGTCTTTAAATAAGTTTTTTGTGTCGGTCTTCACGGTGGAGGACACAAATAGTTTGCCAAATATTAACGATAGAGGGTTGGCAGCAGGAGAAATACTTAATACAATTAATGTTACCAGAGAGGCAGTGCTGGGTAGACTAATGGGATTGAAGGTGGACAAGTCCCCGGGTCCGGATGGAATGCATCCCAGGGTATTGAAAGAAATGTCAGAGGTAATAGTGGATGCGTTAGTGATTATTTATCAAAACTCGTTGCATTCTGGGGTAGTGCCGGTTGATTGGAAAACGGCTAATGTTACGCCGCTGTTTAAAAAAGGAAGGAGACAAAAGGCGGGTAACTATAGGCCGGTCAGCTTAACGTCTGTAGTAGGGAAAATGCTGGAATCCATTATTAAAGAGGAGATAGCAGGGCATCTGGATAGAAATGGTTCGATCAATCAGACGCAGCATGGATTCATGAGGGGAAAGTCGTGCTTGACGAACATGTTGGATTTTTATGAAGAAGTGACTAGGGCGGTTGATGGAGGAGAACCGGTGGATGCGGTGTTTCTGGATTTCCAAAAGGCGTTTGATAAGGTGCCCCATAAAAGGCTGCTGAAGAAGATTAGGGCACATGGAGTTGGGGGTAGTGTGTTAAAGTGGATTGGGGACTGGCTATCCGACAGGAAGCAAAGAGTCGGAATAAATGGGTGTTTTTCCGGTTGGAGGAAGGTAACTAGTGGCGTGCCGCAGGGATCGGTACTCGGGCCGCAACTGTTTACCATTTATATAGATGATCTGGAGGAGGGGACGGAGTGTAGGGTAACGAAGTTTGCAGACGACACAAAGATAAGTGGAAAAGTGAATCGTGTGGAGGACGGAGAAGATCTGCAGAGAGATTTGGACAGGCTGAGTGAGTGGGCGAGGATATGGCAAATGGAGTATAACGTTGAGAAATGCGAGGTTATACACTTTGGAGGAAATAATAACAAATGGGATTACTATCTCAATGGAAACAAATTAAAACATGCTACCGTGCAAAGGGACCTGGGGGTCCTTGTGCATGAGACGCAAAAGCCCAGTCTGCAGGTACAACAGGTGATCAAGAAGGCAAATGGGATGTTGGCCTATATTGCGAGGGGGATAGAATATAAAAGCAGGGATGTCTTGATGCACCTGTACAGGGCATTAGTGAGGCCGCAGCTGGAATACTGTGTGCAGTATTGGTCCCCTTATATGAGGAAGGATATATTGGCATTGGAGGGAGTGCAGAGAAGGTTCACCAGGTTGATACCGGAGATGAGGGGTTTGGATTATGAGGAGAGGCTGAGGAGATTGGGTTTGTACTCATTGGAGTTTAGAAGGATGAGGGGGGATCTTATGGAGACTTATAAGATAATGCGGGGGCTGGATAGGGTGGAGGCGGAGAGATTCTTTCCACTTAGTAAGGAAGTTAAAACTAGAGGACACAGCCTCAAAATAAAGGGGGGTCGGTTTAAGACAGAGTTGAGGAGGAACTTCTTCTCCCAGAGGGTGGTGAATCTCTGGAATTCTCTGCCCACTGAGGTGGTGGAGGCTACCTCGCTGAATATGTTGAAAGCGCGGATGGATGGATTCCTGATCGGTAAGGGAATTAAGGGTTATGGGGATCAGGCGGGTAAGTGGTACTGATCCACGTCAGATCAGCCATGATCTTATTGAATGGCGGGGCAGGCTCGAGGGGCTAGATGGCCTACTCCTGCTCCTATTTCTTATGTTCTTATGTTCTTATGTTCTTTGGTTCTTTTGCCAATCACCCTAAATAGGTGCCCACTGGTTCTTGCCTCTTCTGCCAGTGGGAATTATTTCTCTGGTAATGACAATAAAGATGCTATATGAATGCAATTTGCTGTTGCTCATGCAGTTATATTGGTTGAGGGATATGTATAGACCAGGAGATCAGGAGGATTTCCTCACTGTTCTACGAAATAGTGTCAAGGGACCTGATAGAACCTCAGTAATGACCCACAACAAAAACTTCTGACTTCTGTGTGAGGATCGAACATGGAATTGGATAAAGGATGGGCACTAATTTTGGAGACAACAACACACTCACAGACTTTGGAGAAGGAAGGGAGGCGCTGGGAGTTTGCAAAGTCTTTGCAACGGTTCATGGTTTCTTTTGAGGAGAGAGATGATGACGACAGGATTGGATGTGTGAGGGACAAAATCTGAGGAGAGAAACTGATTGGCAGACAGGAAGCAGAGAGTGGGAATAAACGAGTCCTTTTCAGAGTGGCAGGCAGTGACTAGTGGGGTACCGCAGTGTTCAGTGCTGGGACCCTGGCTATTCACAATGTACATTAATGATTCAGACAAAGGAACTGAATGCAATATTTCCAGATTTGCAGATGATACTAAGCTGGGTGGCAGTGTGTGCTGTGAGGAGATGCTAAGAGGCTGCAGGGTGACTTGGACAGGCTGGCTGAGGGGGCAAATACTTGGAAAATGCAATATAATGTGGATAAATGTGAGGTTATTCACTTTGGTGGCAAAAACAGGAAGGGAGATTATCTGAATGGTGGCAGCTTAGGAAAAGGGGAAGTGCAGCATGGTGGAACAGTCGCTGAAGGTTGGCATGCAGGTATAGCAGGCAGTGAGGAAAGCTAATGGCATTCCAGCCTTCCTAGCAAGAGGATTTGCGGATAGGAGTAAAGATGTCTTGCTGCAGTTATACAGGGCATTGTGAGGCCACTCTTTGAGCATTGTGTGCTGTTTTGATCTCCTAGTCTGAGGAAGGACATTCTTGCTCTTGAGGGAGTCCAGTGAAGGTTCACCAGACTGATTCCTGGAATGGCAGGACTGACATATGAAGAAAGACTGGATCGACTGGGCTCGTATTCAGTGGAATTTAGAAAAAATGAGAGGGGATCTCTTAGAAACATGTAAAATCCTGGTGGGACTGGACAGGCTAGATGCGGGAAGAGTGTTGGGGACGTGCAGAACTAGGGATCACAGTATAAGAATAAGGGGTAAGCCATTCAGGACTGAGATGAGGAAGAACTTCTTCACTTTGAGAGTTGTGAACCTTTGGAATTCACTACCACAGAAAGCTGTTGGGGCAAGTTCGTTAGATACGTTCAAGAGGGAGCTGGACGTGGCCCTTGTGGCTAAAGGGATCAAAGGGTATGGAGAGAAAGCGGGAGCGGGAGACTGAAAGTGCACGATCAGCAATGATCATATTGAATGATGGTGCTGGCTTGAAAGGCCGAAAGGCCTACTACTGTACTTATTTTCTATGTTCTATGTTTCTAAAACTGTTAAAAAGGTCAGCAACATGGGGATGATAAGAGAAAGAGAGTAATGGCTTTAATGGGGACAAAGACATCAAAAGCGGAGGTGTAGGTATGATTGACCAGATCAGTAGCCACAGAAATATGTGGCAAATGTAGGGCCAGTTGCACAACAATTGGGAATTTGAAAGCGTCATCATAAGTGACTTGAGGGAGCATATTTTCCAGGACGGATTCAGAGCAAAGTGGGTTGTGAAGAAGAAAGGGAAATATAAATGGACAACAGTGATACAAGCAACTGATCAGAGGTGGCCTTAGCTATGGCTTGCATGGTGAGAGTAGAAAGGACACATGAGATGACAAAGCTGAGGGTGTGGCCGAGGATATGGGGAGGCAAATTTATCAGTGGACAGAGATAAGAGGGTCGTGAACTCAGAGAAAATAGAGCATGAGTGTTGAGATGGAGGAAGAATTCACCAAGTCACTTAGTACAGAGGATGAAGGAAGAAAGCAATGAGCATATCTTGGAGACGAGCTGCGCGTGGTGATTGTGTGGGCTGTAGAGGACAAAGATTTTACAGGAGATCTCTGGGACAAAGTGAGATGCTCAATAGAGGACAAAATATCAGACAATAGGTATCCAGGTGAAGGTGTGAATTGATGATGTGGTCCAAATCATCACCATGATGGTCTGTGAAAGACAGATGTTAGAATGCAGGGGCAGGAGGGGAAGGTTTCGCCATCCCTCAGCCAAGTTCCCATCAAGGGCATGATGTTGATGCTTTCATCCAGAGTAAGCCCATGGTTAGCAAAAAGGTTTTGCTCACAAGTGAATGAGCAGATTGTCTGGTCAGCGATCTCATTGCGGAACCTTGCAAGTTCCCAGTTTTCGACAATTCAGGAGTATTCAGTGGTGGCACAGTGATATGGGAAGTTGTGAAACGTACTATCCAAATTTTATTAAAGTAAAATTTATTTATTGGTCACAAGTAAGGCTTACATTAACACTGCAATGAAGTTACTGTATTAACTTTCTTTATTGTATTTTCCAGGTTTTGAAGCAGACTAAGTCAGAAGAAAAGAACTAATTTGAGAAGACTTTGTAGTTTGTGTACATTCTGGAGTTGGTGTACATTCTGGAGTTTGTGTACATTCTGGAGTTGGTGTACATTCTGGAGTTTGTGTACATTCTGGAGTTGGTGTACATTCTGGAGTTTGTGTACATTCTGGAGTTGGTGTACATTCTGGAGTTGGTGTACATTCTGGAGTTGGTGTACAATCTGGAGTTTGTGTACATTCTGGAGTTGGTGTACATTCTGGAGTTGGTGTACATTCTGGAGTTTGTGTACATCCCGGAGTTGGTGTACATTCTGGAGTTTGTGTACATTCTGGAGTTGGTGTACATTCTGGAGTTTGTGTACATTCTGGAGTTGGTGTACATTCTGGAGTTTGTGTACATTCTGGAGTTGGTGTACATTCTGGAGTTGGTGTACATTCTGGAGTTTGTGTACATTCTGGAGTTGGTGTACATTCTGGAGTTGGTGTACATTCTGGAGTTTGTGTACATCCCGGAGTTGGTGTACATTCTGGAGTTTGTGTACATTCTGGAGTTGGTGTACATTCTGGAGTTGGTGTACATTCTGGAGTTTGTGTACATTCCGGAGTTGGTGTACATTCTGGAGTTGGTGTGCATTCTGGAGTTTCTGTACATTCTGGAGTTTGCGTACATTCTGGAGTTGGTGTACATTCTGGAGTTTGTGTACATTCTGGAGTTGGTATACTTTTAGAGTTTGTGTACATCCTAGGGTTTGTGTAAACTCTGGAGTTTGTGTAAATTCTGGAGTTTGTGTACATCCTGGAGTTGGTGTACATCCTGGAGTCTGTGTACATCCTGGAGTTTGTGTACATTAAATATTCATTTTCAAATTGCTGATCATTAAACATCCTTTTTAAAATAAATAATCAATTGAGAGAACTACCCTAAGCCATGAGATGAACTGAATGTTGGGGGTTAATCTTTAGTCTATGGCAGTACTCTGAGAGTGATCAGCACTGGGACCTGCCTATGAAAACTGGGCGAGGCCTGAGCAATAACTATCTCTGCCAAACAGCTGCTGAGTGACTCACTCCTCAAACCTCTCTGTACGAAGCACCTTAGAAATTTTACACAGAAACCTTGGGCTAAATACATAAATTGTCCCATAAAATGTTTCTACAGGAGTGAACCTTACTTGGGCCGACCTGTTTTGGAATAATGACAATGTATCTGCCTCTCAGGTTCCCACTGGAATGTGTCTGCCGTACCCTAATGCTAATAAAGCAGCACAATGATGGAGCAATTTAAGGAGTTCTATCATTTCCATCATTTTCTGGGTTTTCATTTATAACCAATTACCAAGGTTACATCTTGGAGTCAATCCAACTCTTTCACTGTGGCTTGGTTTGAGATTTGAAAGATAAGGAGCACAGCTGAATGAACTTGAATCCTGATATTCTGTCACTAGGTATCAGTCACACTCTTCGCAATTATGGTACCACTGATTTTTTTGCGAAATCTGGTCAAATTATCCTTTGGTAATAATAGGGTGTTTTTTGAATAAAGATTTTGATGATGATACATTCAGCATTGCATTAAAGCCATAAATCAAATAGTCAAGAATGCATTTACGATTTCACTGTCTTTGGTGAACAGAAGACATTCCTTCTCCTCCCATTAGTCTTCAAAATCATCAACAACTTCAGAAATGTGTATTCCTGCTCTTAGTCACCACAAGATGACAATTACTAGCACTTAAACGTATTTATGTTAAAAGAACGAAAGGTCCCGGAAGTGTTGGAGATCTTTCCCACATATTTGTGGGCTGGGATTTGCTGCAATTAGCCATGAGTCTATTGACACTGGCTGTTATTACTGGATAAATCTACCAACAATTTCTAGTCCCTGCAAATGCAGAATTAAATGTAGAAATCCAAAGTAGCTGAAAGAAGTACTCTGCTGCTCCCCACGGCGTATTGTTATAGTCCTCGCTGATAGACTCAATAGGCTGAACTTGATGTACTTAATCACTGGGTCCACACTAAAGAAGGCTGAAAAAGTTAGGGCTCATTCGCTGAAGGGTAAGTGGGTTTTCAACAGTGCAATGAGTGATAAATTACTTTTGAACAAGCTCTTTAGCCCAAAAAATAGTGTTATAATTGTGGAGTTTTGTTCCCACAGAAGAAAATTCGTGTTGCAGGTATTTTTTTAAAAATTGTCTCTTTTATCTCTTTCCCTTAATCCCATTTGTCTGTCCCAATCTTTATTTTGCTTCCTACCCATGATCTATTCACGATTTATATTCCTAGGTTTTTACTTCCTGGTTTGCAGTCTGTGAGTCTCAGTGAAGATGTTGCAATCCGATTGATTGAAGAGCTGTGTTCTTATTTGTCCTGCCTCCTGATGCCACAAACTCCTCTGTGCTGAATCAGATAACTGATTAGTGGAAATCCCTCACCACAAAGCCTGTGAAAACTCAACTGTACACGAGAGGAATGGCAAAAAGTCATTTCTTCTCTGCAGAAAGGAAAATCCGGCAATATATGCTGTATACTGAGGTTAAAACGATTAATTTAAATAATTTGTATTCACAAAAATATTGGCTTCAAGGCCTATTTTTGTGCTGTTTCACCTTTTTCACCTCGTTTCCTTGTCTTAGGTTTGGATCAAAGAATGCCTTGTTAACAAGGCAATTCAGTTGGTCAACAAATCTCTTGATGGGGGAAACATTTATTCATGTTCTTTAATGTTGCTGATATTTAGGTGGTGTAAAATTATTCAGGCACAAAGAAGCATTAAAGGTTTTAATTTCTAACATTTTGTAACATCACAGAAAGAAAGAGAGTAAGGAAGCATAGAATGAGGAAGAACAGAAAGGGAGAAAGACATAGAGAGATAAAGGAACAATGGGAAAAATAGAACATTAGAAAGCCTGACTGAAGAGGCACAGTACACTGCACAAAAAAGTGCATCTAGTGTCTGAGGGTGTTAGAACATAGCTATCACTCTACATTTCCCTATAGTTAAGCTCTCTGTCTCTGCCACTTGATTGAGGATAGGAATAAACAGATGTTTTCTTACTCTCTCCAGAAAATGGTGGCCCTTCCTCTCCGTGAGGGACTTACTTGAGTGTCAGCTGTGGTTCAGTCACTCATCCTTGAGTTACAAGGCTTCAAGTTCCACTCAGGCTTCGAGCATGAAAGTCAAGGCTGAGTCTCCAGTGCAGTACTGATGGAGTATTGCACTGTGGAAGGTGCCGTCTTTCAGACAGGTTAAACCATTGTCCCAGCTGCCTGCTCAGGTGGATGTCAAAGATCCAATGGTGCTAACTTGAAGAGCAGGGGAATTATCTCCGGTATCTTGGCCAACATCAGAAAAACAGATGATCTGGTCATTATCACATTACTGCTTGTAGGAGTTTGATGTGCAAATTGGCTTCCACTTTTCCGACATTATAATTCTTCAAAAGCACCTAGGGACATTTGGCGATTGTGTCAGCGTTATATAAATGCAAGTCTTTTTTTTTCAAATGAAGTAAAATGCATCAAACCTTAATGTACCAAAATGATTAAAGTGTTAACCACTTTTTTGAACACATTGTCCACCAATATTACCAAATGCATGGGATCAGTAACAGCCACCAAACTGACATGAAGTTAGGCAGTGGATCCCTTTGTGTGAACTAACTTTGCTCGGGATTGCCTGGAGTGTAGTTTCTCTATATTTAGCAATAGTCATTGTAACTGGCAATCTTCATAAATTGATGATGAATTTCTAACATGTTGGACTGGGTATTCCCATGGGCTTCAGAATCCCAAAGTCAGGAGCAAATGGGACTTTGAGCCTGCACCTACTGGCAGTGTGCCAGACAGTGCAATCTTCTCAGAGACAGCCTCCTAATTGAACAACTTGATGCCCACCTTCCTATTAAGGATGGCAGGTGGGCTCCCGATGCTATTGGACCAACCAAAGGACTGGCAGCGCTGGAGGTCGACTAGGGCGGTACTGAGACAGGTTGGTGAACGCAAGGTTGCATCAACATGGCGGAGCCTTCGGAGGTATTTATTTAAAGTGAAAACCATAAGGCGAAAAGTCTGTTATGCCCTTTAAAGTGGAGGGAACTCCCTTCGGGTGGATCCTTGGTGTTATGGGTGTGGCCTTTTGTATTGGCGATCACCTTTCTGTAGAATGGAGATTCTTGGTCAAATGGCCCTCCAGCCAACCACAGGCAGATCGCTTCCATTGAACTGGTGACCCCCAGGTGTTGTAAGGAGCTGCACTGCCGGCTGCAAAGTATGGTGCACCGGCAAAATCAGCTTCAGAGATTGCCACTCTCCCTGACCTGTCTGCGCATGGGAAACTTCACAGGTTTGTGTCAGAGAGCCATCTGTGGCTCCCTCCTATTTCTCAGGCTGTTACCCCTTCTCCTACCTTCATAGGACCAGGAAAATTCAACCTATTAAGTTTATATGAATTAGTAAATCAACTGCTTATCTTAAAAGAAATGTGCTCTAGCCTATATTGCAACACAACAGGATGTAGTTATCTTTTCCTTGATATGCACCTGAAGCTTTATTGTGCAACTGCTGTGTACATAGTTTGTGGGTCAGGTGCAGAATTTCAGAACAGGGCGGCTATACGCAATTAAGGTTCAATTGCTCACTTTACATGTTTTGTTTGAGCATGTTCTGTCAGCTGTATTGTGATGGATTGGGACTTGGTGAGTGTAGGGAAACTATTTCACCTTCTTATTGCTTCCTTTCTCCTAATTTGGCGGACATTCATATGTTTGGAGACCACTATATCAAAATAATCTCTATTTTTTTCCTTTAATGGTCATCCCTAATAATAATGGTCATACCTGATAATATAAAGCTACAACGCATACTTAAAGCAGGTTTACAAGTGAACAGTAAAATATATTAAACCGTTTATTAAGCTGGACATCATTATTGGGAGGAAGAAGAGCCATTGAAGACGGGAACGGGTTAATGAACTTTGTAATACTTAGGGATTTGTAAAAGGCATTGTAGAACTTGTTTTCGGGTCTGTAGAACCTGTTTTCGTGTATCCAAAGCAGATAAGAGAAGCAGCTGTCCCTGCTGTGGTACACAAGCTTATGATTTTCCCAGCTAATTGTGTTCAGGAATGTGGCTAACCCAGCTAGTATAAGCTAGAATCCATTTTGTGTTCTTTTATATTATGTACTTCTGTTTAACACGGTGGAGCTTACATGCATGCCTTCTGAGATCGTATAATAATAGATTCATATATATTCTTTATATACTATTTCATCCTTACCGATATAAAGTGTTATATAGGCCCCTGTACTTCAGCTAACTTTTTTGTGCAAACTTATAATCTTGTATGCTGGATAAACAAACCACAGGTGTCCACATAGAGGCGACAGAACAGATAGTCGCAGCCTTGAGATGGCCATGATTACACGGACTACGCGAAGGACGGAACCACCGAGGCAGCAATAATCGTGAGAAAATGCGGACGTGACCAGGGGTGAAAATATATGTATAAATATCCGCTCTTAACCTGTATTCGGGGAGAAGTCTGGAGACCGTTTTCGGAATCGGACTTCTCCCACAAGCTTGTGAAAATAAACCACTGTACTTTGACTCATGACCAGTCTGAGGTATTATTTACCTATAACAGCCATGAATTCTTGATGGGACCTTGTATTTAAATGACTGCTTTAAAAACGCATTTTAACTGAAATGCTGTTGAACAAGGTGGCTGAACATCAGATGTGCATTTTGTGAGTTGCCAAGTTGATTGCTGTAAATTGGAAAAAAGCTTTTTTAATATGGTTAATATTTGGTAACAATGAATGGTTTTACTTTGACTAACAACAGGAATATTTGAAAGATTAGAACAAGAATTAAAACATTGTGACATCTACTTCTATTTTACTTAAAGCCCTTTCTTCTCAACCTCTTTCTCTCTGGTGATGGAGTACAGTTCCACAGCTGCCAGCACATATCTGTGTCCAACTCTTGTTGTCCAATCACCCTGTGCTAACCTCAGGGATGCTGCTGTTCACAGCCACACCTGGGGCTGATTCAACCTATCCCGTCCCATCCCAGACCAGACCAGGCCAGACTCAGCTCCTGCCAGCCCCTGCCAGCAATAGGAAGACTTTGAGTGTCAACCAGGAAAATGTGAGAGGGGTTGCACAAGGAGTAGCTGTTCCAGCATCCGAAAGAATAGGAACCACGTTAAAAAGGCCAGAAGAGCCCGGAAGGCCATCCTTCCAATGAGGTTTTGGGTTTTGGGAAAGGACAAAATCCCACTACTGGTCCCTCACGCTGCAAAAGAAGGATCAATGTGCCTTTGAATGCTGTAAGAAGTTTAACAACACCAGGTTAAAGTCCAACAGGTTTATTTGGTAGCAAAAGCCACACAAGCTTTCGGAGCTCTTAGCCCCTTCTTCAGGTGAGTGGGAATTCTGTTCACAAACAGAGCATATAAAGACACAGACTCAATTTACATGTACAGTGGCTTTGAATGCTATCAGGGGAGTCACCCTTCTCCCCATGGTCCGTACAGCTGCCTCTAGGTGGACAGCAAAGAAATTCGGTGACTTTCTCGGATACTCACAGAAAAGCTGAGGAGGCAGCTGGCAACCTTCCCCATCTAGAAGTTCAGAATGATGTGAGGATGTGATGATTATCCTCCTTTCCAATTTCCCACTATTATACTGTACAATTTAGAGGCATTTAGTGGACCAGAATCTAAGCCTTGGTGTCCATACATTTGACATTCACACACACTGCATTCCACAGTGGTTGCTAGATGGTAACTAACAGGAAACCTGAATGATTTATTTCCCCTTTCTTCCTAGTTTCTGGTCATTGAGGTTAATATAACCACACCACAGCAGAAATCAACTAACTTAAAACGGATCTGCAATCAAACCTCTGTACTTATTTAATGTGCCTTTGGGGACTTCAGCAGTAAGCAGGCTGTTTATGTTGGTGGAATATAACACACCTTCAGAACTTCCTCACTCTGACCGAAATCAGTCCAAAGATGTGCAGGTTAGGTGGATTGGCCATGCCACGTTGCCCCTAAGAGTGCGATCTTACCTGCCGTTCACGCCATGCTCCAGCTGCAGCGAGGTCAGGGAATTTAGTGGCCAGCCAAATCTCCGCTCGCTGCAGCGGGATGGGAAAGTCCCGCCGGCGTGAACGGTGATAAGATTCCAGCCTTGGTATCTGAAGACGTGTAGGTTAGGGGGAATGTTGGGATAAATACATGGAGTTGCAGGGATAGGGCGGGGGTGGGCCTGGGTAAGATGCTCTGTCGGAGAGTCAGTGCAGACTTGATGGGCTGAATGGCTCTTTCTGCAATGTAGGAATTCTATGGATTCTATGGGGTGATTCTCCCATTCTGATCCACTAACGTTTTGGTGGATCGGGTCAGGAGATGAGCGTGTGCCCCGATTCGCAGGATTCCCGACACATGCGTTCCTGACACATGCGCATCTCCCACCGCAGGAAAGCAGATGCGGTCGGGACCACGCAGGAAGCCGGCAGGAAGACCAGGTAAGTCATTTAAATCTTTTTTTAATGTCATTTAAATGTGACTATCGGGCCGGGAACTGAATTCTCTGGGCCTGATAGCATCTCCCATCCCGCCAGCACAAATTCACTTCGGCGGGGTTTAGAGTAGCTCCCTACTTTCGGGGAACTAGCGGGAGACCGTGCTGGAGTGAAGGGGGGCAATCGGGGCCCCCCCGGGGGTCAGGCAATGGGTGTGGTGCCCCCTGGGCATGGGCATCCTGGCAGTGCCAGTCTGTGCCCCCTGGCACTGCCCAAGGACAAAGTGCCCATGCCCAGGGGGCACCTTGGCACTGCCCATTGGGCATGGGGCAGTGCCAAAGGGGGCAGGGCGTATTGTGGGTGGTGCTTGGGGGCGATCGGTGGGGTTGGGGGGTCCCGTTGCCACTCTGCATGGGGATTGGTTGGGGCTGGAGGGAGGCCAGCGATTGGGACGGGCTGGGGTGGTGGGGGGGGGGGGGGGGGGGGGGGGAGGGGGGGAGTTGGAGGAGGAGGGTGTCTGCTGGGGTGGTCTGCCTCCCGGTGGGGCCTGCCGGGGTGGGGGGAGTGCTGGAGATCGGGGAGCTCCGGGACGGGGTGGGGGCGGGGGGGGGGGGTGTCGGGGCTGGCCCGAGAATACTTGTGGGGGCTGTGATTGGGCCGCGATCGGGCTGTGAGGGGTGTGGAGGAGCAGCACTGCGAGGGTCCCGGGCTGGCCAGCGATTGAGCTGGCCAGCAAACCAGAGGCTGACAGATCAGGGCCACTGCGCATGCGCAGAGGCTCACTGAGGGCACCTAGTGTCCGAATTGCACTCAGCAATAGGTGTAAGTATGGGGCACTGTTTGATCCCTTTAAACTCAACAAACACTTCATATTAAATATTCATATTATATACAAAAGATAAGGCTGAAGCATTCACAATAATCTTCAGCCAGAAGTGCCAAATGGATGATTTATCTCAGCCTCCTCCTGAGATCCCCAGCATCACAGATTCCAGTCTTCAGCCAATTTGATTCACTCCACAGGATATCAAAAATTGGCTGAAGGCACTGGATACTGCAAAGGCAATGGACTCTGACAATATTCCAGCAATAGTACTGAAGACTTGTGCTCCAGAACTTGCCACGCCCCTAGCCAAGCTGTTCCAACACACCTACAATATTGACATTACCCTGGCAATGTGGAAAATTGCCCAGGTTTGTCCTGTACACAAAAAGCAGGACAAATCCAACTCAACTAATTACCGCTCCACCAGCCTACTCTCAATCATCAGTAAAGTGATGGAAGGGGTCATCAACAGTGCTATCAAGTGGCACTTACTCAGAAACAACCTGCTAACAGACGCTCTGTTGGGTTTTGCCAGGGCTACTCAGTCCCTGACCTTATCACACCCATGGTTCAAGCATAAACAAAAGACCTGAACTGCAGTTGTGAGGTGTAAGCGATTGTCCTTAACATCAAGGCTGCATTTCTCCGAGTGACATCAAGGAGTCTCAGCAAAACTGGAGTCAATGCGAATCAGAGGATAACTCTCTGCAGGTTGGTATCATACCAAGCACAAAGGAAGGTGTTTGTGGTTGTTGGAGATCAATCATCTGCAGGAGTCCCCAGGACAATATCTGAGGCCCAACCATCTTCAGCTGCTTCATTGATGACCTTCCCTCCGTCATAAGGTCAGAAGTGAGGATGTTCGCTGATGACTGCACAATGTTTATACCATTGATGACTCCTCAAACACTGAAGCAGTCCATGTCCAAATGCAACAAGACCTGGATAATATTCAAGCTTGGGCTATAAAGTGGCAAGTAATAATCACGACACACAAATGCCAGGAAATGACCATCTCCAACAAGAATCTAACCATCGCCTCTTGACATTCAATGGCATTACTATTACCGAAAGCCCCGCTATCAACATCCTGGGAGTTACTATTTACCAGAAACTGAACTGGATTAGCCATATAGATACTGTGGCTACAAGAGCAGGTCAGAGGCTAGGAATACTGTGGCGAGTAACTCACCTCCTGACTCCCCAAAGCCTGTCCACTATCTACAAGGCACAAGTCAGGAGTGTGATGGAATACTCCTCACTTGCCTGGATAGGTGAAGCAACAACACTCAAGAAGCTTGACACAATCCATGAAAATTTAGATTCCGAATGTAGTGAAACTGATGGAACTGGTTAATTCTGTTGGACAGAATGACGAGACACAGGGGACCCTACCATATCTCAGCGGGTGTGTTCAGCGCTGGTCTGGCAAGTCAAAGATATTCCAGTTTGCTTCTCTATAAAATTCCTAATTTGTCTATGCTGCAAAAGATCCCAACCAAAACAAAACAAATCGAAGGCCATCTCAGCGACTGCCTGAAGTGAAGTCACTTTATCTATAGCACAAGAGGACTTACAAGTGGAATAAGCAGAATACTACAGATACTGGAGATCTGAAATAAAAACAGAAAGCGCAGGAAAAACTGGCAGCATCTATGGAAAGAAGTTAGAGATGGGCAATAAATGCTGGCCTAGCCAGCGAAGACCGCACCCCTTTAATAAATAGAGTGAATGTTTTATGTCCAATATGACTCTTCTTTGGAACTGAAGAGATGCAGAAATGTGGTGGGTTTTATTCTGTTGAAATAAGGGCTCAGAAATGGTTGGAAGTAATTGTCCATTGCGACAACTAACCATAATCATTAACCCAATATTTTAGATGAATGCATCTGGTGGGATAAAATAGCTTTATCTGTGTATATTTTGAATTCAGATAACAGAACTATCAATATTAAAGTCATCAAACATCAATTTGGTGACATGTTGCAAATGAGCTCACTGCAGTTGGCATGATGCCAGTTCTACAGCCGTAGGGTTAATAACAAATTTAATAGATGTATGGTACGTATAATAGCATACCCCAGGTCCACAAGGAAATAAACAGCAGCTTGAGATACTGGAGTCTGAACTGAAAAAACAGCCCTTGTCATAAACAGTGACTTTTATGCGCGTGATAACTCGAGCAAACAGACTTAACTCAGAAATCATCAACCAGCTGTTACACACGCTGTCCTCCTGAATGACATCTCTTGTCCTTGGTCGGTAGGGATACCGAGAACCCATCTACCCTTCAAAGTCAAATTTAGAGAATTATTATCCCCTCAGATTTTTGCAAGCCAATTGGCTTAAACCTCGTGGGTTATAATCAATAACTGAGGGCAATGTCGACTGAATACCAAGACTGCTAACAAACTGTTTAATGTAAAACGATCCTAAAAGGCTAAGATAGAACAGTGTGTGGGAGAAATAGAACCTATGTAGGTTGTCTCAGGGAAGCTTCTTTTGGCTTCTTTGACTTTAGTGCTGAAGGTAGCCCTGTTTGCAGTACACCATAGATTAGACCAATGTTCCCCAACAGCAAGTACCCATACAAGCCACACACAAGTCAGTCCCTTTCAATTACTGTATCACACATGTGAGGCAGTGTAACAGCCTTAAAGATGATGTGCACATAAATAAATTGCTGGTACACTCTTAACAAAAATAAGAGGGAAGCTTGGTTCAGATTCTAGGTGGTGTTTTATTGAATTATTCGGGTACATCTTCCACTTGCTGCTCCCAGTGTAAAACTGGTTGCTGTGGATTAGAAACCAAAAGAAATGAAAAGCATTTCTTTCTAAAAGGGACCAATGGAAGGTATCTATAGGGGACTCATGCGTGGTTTCTATAGGGGGTCCATAGGTAGTTTCTATAGGGGACCAATGGATGGTTTTTGTAGGGGGCCCATGCATGAGTTCTATAGGGGGTTTATTAAGACCCTGGCCAAAGATTCCGAAGTGTTTTATGAAGTTAGCCCAGATCCTAAGTTTTGCATTTGATTTTGACATTTGGGAGCGTAAGGTGTTTCACGAGTGGGGCGGCACGGTAGCACAGTGGCTAGCACTGCTGCTTCACAGCTCCAGGGTCCCGGGTTCGATTCCTGGCTCGGGTCACTGTCTGTGTGGAGTTTGCACATTCTCCTCGTGTCTGCGTGGGTTTCCTCTGGGTGCTCCGGTTTCCTCCCACAGTCCAAAGATGTGCGGGTTAGGTTGATTGGCCAGGTTAAAAATTGCCCCTTAGAGTCCTGTGATGTGTAGGTTAGTGGGATTAGCAGGTAAATATGTGGGGGTAGGGCCTGGGTGGGATTGTGGTCGGTGCAGGCTCGATGGGCCGAATGGCCTCCTTCTGCACTGTAGGGTTTCTATGGTTTCTACTCCAGGTATGATTCAAGTGGCCCATGAGGAAGATTTTATCAAACAAAGTTTATTTAAGAACACAATTTGAATATAACAAAAAGGCATAAAATTTACTAATTACAAGACTCAAACATGACACAGTATAACTCCTAACAGCTAGCTATCTCTGCTGTTCCAAGTTAAAGCACCATTTCACAGACATACATCCTTCTTCAGACTTAGCACAAAATAGGCATATTCACATGATGCTGCCTTTTCAGCTTTGTAACACTTATGGATAGAAATCCAAGCCTGCAATCTTTGGAGAAAAATATATCCTCAAAATGGCCAACTTCAGAGAAGTAAACTTTCTCCCTGGTGACTTCCAGTCTTCAGACTCCAGAGAGGGAAAAACATTGTTATTTTTTTCAGCTTCAAGCAACTTCTGAAAATGAAACGAAGACTGGAATTTTCTGTGCAAAATAGCTATCCCTCGCCACATGACTGACTCGACAATCAAGCTCTACTCAGCAATTCCAAGGAACATTAAAACCACAGAACACTGCATTAGTTCAGATTAAAATCAATATGATGTCAATTATACTGCTTCAGTAACAATAAAGGACACCAGCTACAGACCTCACAGTGCCAACAAAACATCCTGCAGAGAAACATAATTAAAATACATTTCTTAAAGGCACAGTACCATCACAGGTCCATGGCTGTTTCTATAGGGGGTCCATGGGTGGTTTCTATTAAGTGTCCATGAGTGGCTTTGATCAGGGGTCCATGAGTGGTCTGTACATGGGGTCTATGGGTGGTTTCTATAGGGGGTTTATGGGTGATTTCTACAGGTGGTCTATGGGTGGTTTCTACAGGGGTCCATGGGTGGTTTCTACAGGGGGTCCATGGGTGGTTTCTACAGGAGTCCATGGGTGGTTTCTACAGGGGGTCTATGGGTGGTTTCTATAGGGGGTTTATGGGTGATTTCTACAGTTGGTCTATGGGTGGTTTCTACAGGGGTCCATGGGTGGTTTCTACAGGGGCTCTATAGGTGGTTTCTATCAGGTGTCTATGGGTGGTTTCTATAGGGGGTCTATGGGTGGTTTCCATAGGGGGTCTATGGGTGCTTTCTATAGGGTGTCAATGGGTGGTTTCTTTAGAGGGTCCATGGGTGGTTTCTTTAGCGGGTCCATGGGTGGTTTCTTTAGAGGGTCTATGGGTGGTTTCTATAGGGGGTTTCTGGGTGGTTTCCATAGGGAGCCTATGGGTGGTCTCTATAGGGGGTCTATGGGTGGTTTCTATAGTGGGTCTATGGGTGGTTTCTATAGGGGGTCTATGGGTGGTTTCTATAGGGGGTCTATGGGTGGTTTCTATAGGGGGTCAATGGGTGGTTTCTATAGGGGGTATATGAATGGTTTCTATAGGGGGGTCTATGGGTGGTTTCTATAGGGGGTCTATGGGTGGTTTCTATAGGGGGTCTATGGGTGGTTTCTATAGGGGGGTCAATGGGTGGTTTCTATAGGGGGTCTATGAATGGTTTCTATAGGGGGGTCTATGGGTGGTTTCTATAGGGGGTCAATGGGTGGTTTCTATAGGGGGTCTATGGGTGGCTTCTATAGGGGGTCAATGGGCGGTTTCTATAGGGGGTCTATGGGTGGTTTCTATAGGGGTCAATGGGTGGTTTCTACAGGGGGTCTATGAATGGTTTCTATAGGGGGTCTATGGGTGGTTTCTATAGGGGGTCTATGGGTGGTTTCTATAGGGGGTCTATGGGTGGTTTCTATAGGGGGTCTATGGGTGGTTTCTATGGGGGGTCAATGGGTGGTTTCTATAGGGGGCCAATGGGTGGTTTCTGTAGGGGGTCTATGGGTGGTTTCTATAGGGGGGTCTATGGGTGGTTTCTATAGGGGGTCTATGGGTGGTTTCTATAGGGGGCCTATGGGTGATTTCTATAGGGGGTCTATGGGTGGTTTCTATAGGGGTCAATGGGTGGTTTCTATAGGGGGTTTCTGGGTGGTTTCCATAGGGGGCCTATGGGTGGTTTCTATAGGGGGTCTATGGGTGGTTTCTATAGGGGGTCTATGGGTGGTTTCTATAGGGAGCCTATGGGTGGTTTCTATAGGGGGTCGATGGGTGGTTTCTATAGGGGATACGGGTGGTTTCTATGGGGGGTCAATAGGTGGTCTCTATCGGGGGTCTATGGGTGGTTCCTATAGGGGGTCTATGGATGGTTCCTATAGGGGGCTTATGGGTGGTTTCTATTGGGGGGTCTATGTGTGGTTTCTATAGGGGGTCTATGGGTGGTTTCAATAGGGGGTCTATGGGTGGTTTCTATAGGGGGTCTATGGGTGGTTTCTATAGGGGGTCAATGGGTGGTTTCTATAGGGGGTCTATGGGTGGCTTCTATAGGGGGTCAATGGGCGGTTTCTATAGGGGGTCTATGGGTGGTTTCTATAGGGGGTCAATGGGCGGTTTCTATAGGGGGTCTATGGGTGGTTTCTATAGGGGTCAATGGGTGGTTTCTACAGGGGGTCTATGAATGGTTTCTATAGGGGGTCTATGGGTGGTTTCTATAGGGGGTCTATGGGTGGTTTCTATAGGGGGTCTATGGGTGGTTTCTATAGGGGGTCTATGGGTGGTTTCTATGGGGGGTCAATGGGTGGTTTCTATAGGGGGCCAATGGGTGGTTTCTGTAGGGGGTCTATGGGTGGTTTCTATAGGGGGGTCTATGGGTGGTTTCTATAGGGGGTCTATGGGTGGTTTCTATAGGGGGCCTATGGGTGATTTCTATAGGGGGTCTATGGGTGGTTTCTATAGGGGTCAATGGGTGGTTTCTATAGGGGGTTTCTGGGTGGTTTCCATAGGGGGCCTATGGGTGGTTTCTATAGGGGGTCTATGGGTGGTTTCTATAGGGGGTCTATGGGTGGTTTCTATAGGGAGCCTATGGGTGGTTTCTATAGGGGGTCGATGGGTGGTTTCTATAGGGGATACGGGTGGTTTCTATGGGGGGTCAATAGGTGGTCTCTATCGGGGGTCTATGGGTGGTTCCTATAGGGGGTCTATGGATGGTTCCTATAGGGGGCTTATGGGTGGTTTCTATTGGGGGGTCTATGTGTGGTTTCTATAGGGGGTCTATGGGTGGTTTCAATAGGGGGTCTATGGGTGGTTTCTATAGGGGGTCTATGGGTGTTTTCATAGGGGGGTCCATAGGTGGTTTCTATAGGGGGGTCTGTGAATGGTTTCTATAGGCGGGTCTATGGGTGGTTTCAAAAGGGGGGTCTATGAGTGTTTTCTATAGGGGGGGTCTATGGGTGGTTTCTATAGGGGGCCCATGCATGGTTTCTATAGGGGGGTCTATGGGTGGTTTCTATAGGTGGTCAATGGTTGGTTTCTACAGGGGGGCTACGGGTGGTTTCTATAGTGGGTTCTATGGGTGGTTTCTATCTAGGAGGTCCATGAGTGTTAAGTTGAAAGCTGCTGCGGCTCTTCTTGAGTCCACAGTAGTTGGACACACTGTGCTCCCCTATTCAGAGCAGCAGCCAGTTTGCACATCATTGTTACCCAAGTGAGCAATGTGCTTTGAGGTATTTTTCTCTTCCTAATATTTACCAAAGCTACCAAAAGTAATTTTGTTTATAGATTGTACAATCACGAGCTTGTAATTTTATTTGATTGAGTGCACAAATCTGTCACTGAGGGGAAATTTAAGCAGGTCTTGTTACTATAGTTACAGCCATTGTTCATTGCCAAAGTTATGCTGCTTTCTTTCCCCCTTTGAGACCATGCTGAACATTTATTTTTTCATTAGTTCATGTCTGAATATATACGGTAGATTTATTCATTCCTTTCTCCCCTGAAAGTGTGGCTGAGGTAAGTGCCCCAGCTGCACCCCCTCATACATGGTCAAGAATGTCAAATTGTAACCAGTTCTGCTTTAAGCTGTCCATTTATTTCCAAGATTAAGGAGAGTTGGTGTCTCATGGATAATTAATATCCCTGACTGGCTATAAGGTCCATGCGACATATATTGCCATGGTGATGGGCTTTGAGAAGGGAAGGGTACAGAGGAAGTCATTGTGATATTGGGTTATTATTCAGCATGTCCTGGATAGCGTCATGGTCTGGGTTTCAGGGATGGGAATACAAGCCCTTTACCCAAATGTTACTGAAGGCCAATCAAGCAGCTTTATCCCTGCTTCTGATTCAAATCAACTGACTCAGCATAGACTTGGGATCAAAGTTGGTACAGCCCCAGTCTGGATGGTGCAGCTTTTGACCAATTTAACCTTTGGTGGTAATAGTACGGTACTGGTAGAGGTTCTTTGCACTCAAGAAAAGCGGCACTTGCTGGAAAGACACCTCCTTTGGGTGATATGTTGGGAACCATGGACTTCCATTGACTTGATCCATCATTTTGTTTGACAAAGGGCCCAATTTTACCATTGCGCCGCACGTGTTTTCGGGCGCGAAAACTTGGTAAAGTCAGGCATGAGGTGATTAAAGTGATCCATGCCTGCGTCCGCTCAGATGCCCACTTTACCAAGGCCCGAAAATGGCCGCGATCCAAACCACGCACAAAATGGGAGCAACGGCATTTGCATGCATTTAAATTGATTTAATGAGCTGGACGCCCAATCTTACCAGCATTTCCCCCTTTACCATCACGTTCGCCCGTCCAGATTCGGCGCAAAACACACATGCTCGGCAAAGGTCGGTTTCGGGCACTCCAGCTTCTGAAGAGGTAAGTTCAGAGCTTCCAACGGCTCTCTGACTCAGATCGGTAGTTGTGGGGGGGTGGGCGAGGGAGGGAGGCCAGATCATTCTCTGTTGAAGGGGTGGGAGGAGGGAGGCCAGATGGTTCTCTGGTGGGGGGGTGGGGAGGGAGGCAGGTCAGGTCATTCTCTGGTGGGGGGGGGAGGGAGGAGGGAGGCCAGATCATTCTCTGGTGTGGGGGGGGGGGGAGGAAGGAGGGAGGGCAAAATGATTCTCTGGTGGGGGGGGGGGGGGGGAGGCCAGATGGTTCTCTGGTGGGGGGGAGGGGAGGAGGAGGCCAGATTGTTCTCTGGTTGGGGGGGGGGGGAGAGGAGGGAGGCCAGATCATTCTCTGGTGTCGGGGGGGGGAGGAAGGAGGGAGGGCGAAATGATTCTCTGGTGGGGGGGGAGGAGGGAGGCCAGATCATTCTCTGGTGGGGGTGGGGGGGGGGGGGGGGGGTGGGGGGGAGGAAGGCCAGATGGTTCTCTGGTGGGGGGGGGGGGAGGGGAGGAGGAGGCCAGATTGTTCTCTGGTGGTGGTGGGGGGAAGACGAGGAGGGAGGCAGGCCAGATCGTTCTCTCTTGGCAGGGGCAGGGGGGGTTCGCTGCCACTCTGCAGGTGATTGGTGGGAGGGAAGGGGTGGCAAAGGGTCGCGATCGGTCTGGGTAGCAGAGGGGGTGGGTGGATAAGGGGGACAGTTATGTTGTGGGGGTGGGGCGATGTCTGTGGGGGCCATTGCTCCCGCTTTTTGCTCCCGGGCCATTTTATCCGCTTTTTACGGCCCGGGAGCAATGTGACAGGGGCACGTTTTTTCAAATTATTTTTTCACCAAGTATGCACAGTTCAAAGCTCTGATTGGAGCAGCAATGTTTGGGTGCGGTAGCCCCGCCCAAAGCGCGATTCAGACTTGCGATTTGTTTTTCAGGCTGAGTGCGTACGGGGGCACCTGAGAACAGGTTCACAAGTTGGATCTGAATTATGCTCAGATTCAGCACTTAGAATCAAAATGGTAAAATCAGGCCCAAAGTACTACAGTGGCTGATCAGGAAACTATTTCACTCTTAGCACGAGCCATAAGGCGTATTGGAAGGATTTACAGGCTGACAATCAACGTGCCTGACCACATTAAGAACAACTATACATGGTCAAGCCCTGAAGTGTGTCTTGAACCCAAAACTTCTAGCCCAGAAGGTAGGAACGCTTAAAGAGGGTTCCACAAGAGCTCTGCTGGAAAGATTAGCAGTCTTAATGAGCACAGTGATGCCTAAAATGAAGACTCTATGGTTAATTAGCAGTTTAGCACTTCCTGAGGATACATCTAAAAGCATCGTAAAATATTTCACCTCTGATGATTCACTTATGGAGTGCAGTGTTGCTGTGGGCAAAAATGGAAGCTAATTTATGTAAAGCAGAGTCCCAGAAACATTGAGCTGAATGGTCATTTAATCTGCTTTCTGCTTATTTGGTGACAGCCGGTGGTTCAGTTGGTAGCACTCACCTCTCAGTCATGAGGTTCCAGGTTCAAGTCCCACTCCCACAGGGTTTGAGCATAAAAATCTAGGTTACATTCCAACGTATTACTGAAGGAGTGCTGCACTGTCAGAGGTGCCATCTTTCAGCTGAGACATTAAACTGGGTCTCCATTTGCTTGCTTGGGTGTAAAAGATCCCCTGCCACTATTCCAAAGAAGAACAAAGGAGTTATCCCTGCTGTTGTGGCCAATATTTATTCCCCAATCAGCCCCACAAAAAAATAGATTGTCTGGTCACATTGTTCTTTGTGGGAGTTTCTTGTGTACAAATTGGTTCTAGTAGTTCTCACATTACAACACTGACTATAATGGGATTCTATGGGACCCCAGGAACTGTGCTGTGAGGTAGAGGGTGGTGTAAAATCAGGTGGGATGATGGAAAGTGGCGTGCCTGTTACTGCTGGCACTTTACAAGTGGCAGCAAATGTGGCAAATGGCCTCCCAGCCTTAGATCAACCAAGGCACTTAAGAGGCCAATTAAAGTCCTCTTCCCACTACCGCTGGTATTTTAACAGTGGGATGTGTGCACTTCATCCTGTAGAGAGACAGCCAGCCATACCCTGGTGACCTCCTGCAGGCTTTGGGTGTGGGACCCCACCTAATTGGCCACCCTGTGACCCAAGGGCAGCTACCCAGTGGCAAAGGCCACTGCTCTGAAAGATTCCCCCGACCCTTACGACCAAATGGCCTGGTCCTGGCGAGTCTGATATGACCTATTCGAAATCCGCTGCTTTCTCCATCTTTGCTGTTCTAGGGCACCTGCAGTACCAGCAATGGCCACCGCTCCTGGTGACATGGCAGAGTTGCAGCTATCTGATTGGCTATATATAGCACTTAGATTCAGGACCTCCTCCTTTAAAGGGGCTGAAGCCCTGACTGCAGGCGTTTAAGTGCCTGAGGAACATAAAGTGCAATCAAGTCTTCTTGACTAGGGGAGGTAAGATTGTGACTGTCTGCTGGCCACTGATGTCCGACAAAATCCCAGCCTATTCCTCAAAGGTGGTTAATTGGCTGTCGAGCTCTTTGAGACATCTGGTGGTTTTGAAAGCAGATCTTTCACTTTCGGTTATGGAAAGAATAATGGCCAAGCAACCTTCTTAACTCTCTGCTGAATAGGGCCAGGACATCTAGACACAGCAGGCTTCTCATCTGAACTTCTCATCTGAACAATGACATTCCCAACACCGCTGGGTTCCTTCAGTACTGCAGTGAAGCATCACAGGCTAAAAGCTCTATTAACCAGATACTTCTTTGTAGGCACACTATACTGAGCAGAGTTTTTAACACACTGAAAAGCCCCAATATCAGGTATGCATTACACTGTTCTTCAACTGCAGATAGTGGAATTTAAACCTCAATAAAGGAGCCGATTCTCCAACCTCCTCGGATGGCCGGTAGGAATCCCGATGTCCCGGTAAATGGGGCGTTGGCCAAAAATCAGGATTCCTGATAGGCATGAGGGCTATTGGGATTCACCTGACTGCCTCACCCCCCCCACCCACTGACCTGCCAACCACAATCAGGTTCTAGCCCAGAGCGAGCGACAACCTGATAATTATGCAACTCTGCTAATTTGAATGTCATTAGTGGGTTTGAAAGGCCATTCGCCAGCCTCCCACCTTTCACCTGCCAACGGGGATGGTACCAGGCAGGCTTTACATATACTGCCCACATGCGGGGACATGGCATGCTGGACCTCAAGGGTCCAGGGAAACAGAACCCCTCAGGAAAGAGAGGTATTCGCTCCCCCCCCACTCTCAAATCCCAGGTCACCCCACCCACATGCAGGCATGAGAGTGACCCAACCCTACCCTCCCTCGGCCAGCCTTCTCCCTCAGACCCTCACTCATCATCCCTCCCCCCTCAGACCCCCTACTCAGCTCCCTTCCCCTTCAGAACACCACTCATCACTTCTCCCCTCCAGACCCCATACTCAACCCTCCTTAGATCTCCCAATCAGCCTCCCTTCAGACCAAGAACCTTGGTGAAGACCAGTAGTTCCCACTGCACCTGAGGGTGGAGAAATTGAAGGAGCCGGGAAAACTGATCCTGCATATTGAAATTAATATTTAAATATCCTAATGCCCCTCACTGGGCATATTTAAATATCCTAATGCCCCTCACTGGGCATGAACCAGATTATGACGGGGTGCAGGGGCTGGGAGAATCGCAAATGACTTTCAGCCTCTAAGTGGTCTCTGTCTCCCAGATCCTAGAAGGTTAACCCACTTACCTGGGATATTCCGTGTGGTTTAGGGAAGCCTGTAACCCGATATCACAATGACTTCCTCTGTACCCTTCCCATCTCAAAGCCCATCACCATGGCAATGTACATCGCATGGACCTTATATCCAGCCAAGGATACTGATTAGTTATCCTTGAGACACCAACAGCTTAAAGCACAAGTTGACATTCTTGATACTTTTCTGGGACTTTGGAGACTCGCAATCTATCCACTGTTAGCATACAGACTGATGCCATTGTCTCCAAGTGTAAACACCTTGCACTTTCTTCCCAGTTAAATACATGACTCCCTTCATTTTACCTTTAATTAAAGTCACGGTCTGAGAATATAACTATAAATCTTATAATTGTAAAAATTCCAGCCTACACATCAATGTGCAGCTTCGATGTGACAATCAAAACTATATCATGCAGAGAGATGCCATGTGCTCCAGACATAACCACGTGGCATTTATTCTATGGAGGTTGCTAGTCTAACATGTTAGCCTAGTCCAAAGATGTGCGGGTTAGGTTGATTGGCCATGCTAAAATTGCCCTTAGTGTCTTGGAATGCGTAGGTTAAAGGGATTAGTGGGTAAAATATATGGGAGTAGGCCCTGGGTGGGATTGTGGTCGGTGCAGACTCGATGGGCCGAAAGGCCTCTTTCTGTGCTGTAGGGTTTCTATGATTTCTATAACATATTTCAAGGCAGTTCCAACATTCGACAAGTGAGGGGCACCTGCTCAAACTGTTGCTGATGAAGAGGGTGAAAGGTTATCGGGGTAGGCAGGAATGTGGGGTTGCGGTTACAGTCAGCTCAGCCTTGAGCTTATTGAATGGTAGAGCAGGTTCAAAGGGTCAATTTAAATGTCTGTGTGTATGACTCAAGGGTGGAATCGAAGAAATACAGTCGAACAAAAATCACAAGGCACATATATTAACAAGGATACAGACTGGAGCAAGCTACAGCCTGAACGAAACAAATATTCCACGGCTCGATCAGTTTGAGGGAGGGATGCCGGGGAGAGGGGACGGGGTGGTAGTTAGTCGTGGTTGGGGGGGTGGGGGTGTGTGGGGTTTGGAATGCTGATGTGTGTTCTGGTGCTTGTGAAAACTGAAGTCAGTGGCCCTACCTGCAATGAAATTTTGGGCTGGATTTTGGAACCAGTCCATCACTGCCTCAGGGACATCAGCAGTAACTCAAGATAAACAGGTTATAAAATTGCAGCATTAACACACACTGCTGAAGATTGTTAATGTGATAATGTGTAGTGTGTCAAGTTTAGGGTGCCTCAGAAAAAGAAAATAAGTACCAAACATGTCTCTTGAAATGGTCTTGTTTTGGTTCCTCAGTAGAATCCTTTCCTCTTGGCCATAGGTGGTTTCAGGTTGGAAGGACCAACATCAATCCCATCTATTTCCTGGTGGAAGTTTGCCAAACTCAGACATTAAAATGCAAATGGCCTCCCAAAATCTGCATGACAGAGAACCCATGCAGTGTGCAAGTCACTGTTATTGTAAGTTAGGTTCCTGTGCCATTTTTCAGTTGCAGGCACCAGATTATTTAACAATTCCTTTCATTGAAATGATCCATTTTCCACTGGAATTTTACTGCCTGGAGCAGGAGCCGGGAGTAGGGGGTTCGGTTGTCATTTTGACAGTACGTCTTTGTATATTTTCAAGTTAGAGAAACTTTCTTTAACAGGACAACCACGTAAAAGTTGTCATCTTCCTCTCTTATTCTGTGTCAATGACACAGTGTAGTGCACAGGCAGGCTGTTGAAACTCTCCACAATCATCCACTGTGTGAAAAAACTACAACTAACCAACTCCACGATCAGCAACCGGCAGTCCCATCTGTACCTTGGAGATCAATCATGCATCCATGTGTACCCAACAATGGGCTCTCACATGGGAGCATGCCACACTTAAAGTCTCTTCAACATATACACCAGTGACCACCCTTCAACAACCTGAACAACTCAAAGAACAGGGGAGAACTTTATGTCCAATTCTGTGGTTGACCACTCACCCACGGTCTAATGCCAAAATACTTCGGCATCACGCCTCGCAAACCGCCCTGCCTATCAATGGCACACCTCCTAGTTGACTGCAAACATCACCTACCAAGCTTGGTAACTGATCTGAATGGTAAAGCCCCAGATTTCAACCTTCTATGGAAAATCTGGGAAACCCTCAACTGTTTGAGGGAGGGCCAAGAAAGAAAGAAGCACTTGCTCCATGACTGGAATATGAGAAACAGGTCAAATCTAAGTCATCTAAATCAGACCATCGCCCACATATTGGATTCCTGCCATGAGATGTCCATTCGTGGTGGCATCACAACCCTTTACACTCCAGCAGTTGAAGCGACTGAGTGGGTTCATTGAATTATAACTGCTTCTCCAGCACGTGGAATTAACCACTGAAAGCTCAGCCTTGCATTGAAGTGGAGCTGCTTATAGATGTGGCAAAGATACTGAAATCTTTCTAAGTGACAGTCATGAGGCAGATTTTCAACCTTCTGGGTGTTCGATTGTCATTCACATTGTGATAAAAATATTTGCCAAATCACCATGCATGGTGCAGGGTACACTTACTTTGGTAACCCCTCTGTGCACAGAATGTTATCCAACACTTTGACCTGGTTTGAACTTCCTCCATGTGGACCTTTGGGGCAGTGATCCCCTCAGCCCCAAAATTGCAATGCTTCTTGGCTGAATCTTCATTAACGTCACTGCCAGGGCTGTCTCAGTGACAGGAATGTTTCCTTTAGCCACCTCAGTGTTGCATTCGGTATTGTATGGGGTATATTTGTACCCCAATTATTTCCTCACTTAAAGCTGCTCAGTTTCCCTTTTGCACATGCCAGCAGATCCTTCAAAACCAACGCCACACCTGATTGGAAGGAAATGTACTGCTCTTACCTGTTTGGGCCTATTTGTGACTCCAGACCCACAGCAAGATGGTTGACTCTGAGCTGTCCTCTGTAATGGCTTTAGCAAGCCACTCAGTTCAAGGATTAGAGAAAGGCAACAAATACTCACATACCCACGTCCCACAAAACAATAAATTAAAAGAAGGCTTTGCCTCCACCACACTCTCAAGCAGTGCATTCCAGATCCTAACCACTCGCTGTGTGAAAAGGATCTTCCTCATGTTGTCATTATTTCTTTTGCCAGTTTCTTTAAATCTGTGCCCTCTGGTTTTCGATCCTTCCATCAATGGAAACAATTTCTCCCTATCTACTTCACCCAGACCCCTCATGATTTTGAACAGCTCTATCAAATCTCCTCTCAACCTTCTCTTCTCTGAGAAAACAATCCCAACTTCTCCAATCTAAGCCAGTAACTGGTGTTTCTAATCCCTGAGTCCACCTTATGAATCTTTTCTGCACTCTCTCTCTACTGCCGTCAAATCTTTCCTAAAGTGTGACACTCAGAGCTGGGCGCAGTACTCCAGTTGAGGCTGAACCAGTGTTCTATATATATTTAGAACCATAGAATCCTTACAATGTAGGAGGAGGCCATTTGGCCCTTTGAGTCTGCACCAACTCTCCAAAAGACCATCTTATCCACACTATCCCCATAACCTCATGCACTTACCATGGCTAATCCACCTAATCTACATATCTTTCGACACTAAGGGACAATTTACCATGGCTGATCCACCTAACCTGCAGATCTTTGGTCTGTGGGAGGAAACTGGAGCACCCGGAGGAAACCCACGCAGACAACAGGAGAACGTGCAAACACACAGTCACCTGAGGCCGGAATCGAACCTGGATCCCTGGTGCTGTGAGGCAGCAATGCCAACCACTGTGCCACCGTGCTGTTAAAGCCAATATATCTTTAAAAAGTGCTGAAAAAACTCAGCAGGGTAAATTTTACCGTCCCACCCGCCACGGGAATTGGAGCGGGTGAGGGGCAGACCATGGAAAGATCCATTGACCTTGGGTGGGGTTTTCCACGTATCGGGGCGAGCGAGGCTGGAAAATCCTGCCCAGCAAGTCTGGAGAAAGAAACAGAGATAACGTATCCAATTCTGTATGAAACTTCTTTGGAAATAGTCTCACTTTATCATATGCCTTTTGGAAGTCCAGGTACGTCATATCATGTACAGCATTACCCTCATCAACCTTCCCTGCTACATCAACAGAAAAAATCCAGTAGATTAGTTAAACACGATTTGCCCTTAACAAATCCATGCCGACTTTCCTTAATTAACTCACATTTACCCAAGTGACTATTAATCTTTTCTGAATCATCGCTTCAAGAAGCTTCCCCACCACTGAGGTCTATATTTCATGGCACAAGAGCATACAGCAAGGAAATGGACTTTCAGGATGAAGTGTTTCATGCGAATACAATGAGGATTGATTTGAAGGCATTCTCAGTACGTGATAACTAATGTTATATTATGTGCTGTTTATGTTATCATGCCTCCGAAGATTTTTTAAATTCTGAATGCTGGACACAGTCCCTTTAAGATGTTTCCCATTATTTATTCAGGATCTGACATAGCTACCTGGAAATGAGACATGTCTTATGCTGTCTGCTGCAAGCACATTTGGACATATCATGCAAGTTAGGCCTGGCACATGCAAGGACAATAACAATCAGCTTAGCCTGAAACTTGTAAGCATGCCCTTATAAGCACACTAACTTCTAGTGACACAAAGAATGGCAGAGAGGGATACTTTGCTTGCGAATGCCACATGCAGTGCCACCTCAACTTCAGCAGCTACCCATCAGAACGTTGGTATTGGGCTGCCCTATTGTTCTCAAACTCATTGTTTGATATCTCATGGATCAATATCAGTTCTCTTTTACCTCGGTTTACTTGGTCTTGTGGGGACAGTGTCAAAGAACAGGCACCCCAGTCCACTAACCATTCGCTATTACCATAGGCACCAACTACAAAGGTGCCATTTGTAGCATATTAAGCTTGGAGACTATTCTGGTCAGCTCAATAAGTATTCACTCTGTACTGACTGATTTAAAAGGTTGTGCTGATTTCAACCAATGTAGGATCTTCAAGCAGTTTCAGTTAACTTTTCATACATCATTAACATGTTGTAAAGACCTCAACAAGGCCCATAAAGTTGGCCTCTCGGAGTACGAGCCCCCTGATTGAGGTAATGATTGCCGCTTCCGTGCCCGCTGGGCACCGCATAGAACATAGAACATTACAGCGCAGAACAGGCCCTTCGGCCCACGATGTTGCACCGACCAGTTAAAAAAAAAAAAACTGTGACCCTCCAACCTAAACCAATTTCTTTTCGTCCATGAACCTATCTACGGATCTCTTAAACGCCCCCAAACTAGGCGCATTTACTACTGATGCTGGCAGGGCATTCCAATCCCTCACCACCCTCTGGGTAAAGAACCTACCCCTGACATCGGTTCTATAACTACCCCCCCTCAATTTAAAGCCATGCCCCCTCGTGCTGGATTTCTCCATCAGAGGAAAAAGGCTATCACTATCCACCCTATCTAAACCTCTAATCATCTTATATGTTTCAATAAGATCCCCTCTTAGCCGCCGCCTTTCCAGCGAAAACAATCCCAAATCCCTCAGCCTCTCCTCATAGGATCTCCCCTCCATACCAGGCAACATCCTGGTAAACCTCCTCTGCACCCTCTCCAAAGCCTCCACATCCTTCCTGTAATGTGGGGACCAGAACTGCACACAGTACTCCAAGTGCGGCCGCACCAGAGTTGTGTACAGTTGCAACATAACGCTACGACTCCTAAATTCAATCCCCCTACCAATAAATGCCAAGACACCATATGCCTTCTTAACAACCTTATCTACTTGATTCCCAACTTTCAGGGATCTATGCACACATACACCTAGATCCCTCTGCTCCTCCACACTATTCAAAGTCCTCCCGTTAGCCCTATACTCAACACATCTGTTATTCCTACCAAAGTGAATTACCTCACACTTCTCCGCATTAAACTCCATCCGCCACCTCTCGGCCCAACTTTGCAACCTGTCTAAGTCTTCCTGCAAACTACGACACCCTTCCTCACTGTCTACCACACCACCGACTTTGGTGTCATCAGCAAATTTGCTAATCCACCCAACTATACCCTCATCCAGATCATTAATAAATATTACAAACAGCAGTGGCCCCAAAACAGATCCCTGAGGTACACCACTTGTAACCGCACTCCATGATGAATATTTACTATCAACCACCACCCTCTGTTTCCTATCCGCTAGCCAATTCCTGATCCAATTTCCTAGATCACCCCCAATCCCATACATCTGCATTTTCTGCAGAAGCCTACCATGGTGAACCTTATCAAACGCCTTACTAAAATCCATATATACCACGTCCACTGCCTTGCCCCCATCCACCTCCTTGGTCACTTTCTCAAAAAACTCAATAAGGTTAGTAAGGCACGACCTACCTGCCACAAAACCATGCTGACTATCACCTATCAATTCATTACTCTCCAAATAACTATAAATCCTATCCCTTATAATTTTTTTCCAACATCTTGCCGACAACAGAAGTGAGACTCACCGGTCTATAATTCCCGGGGAAGTCTCTGTTCCCCTTCTTAAACAATGGGACAACATTCGCTAACCTCCAATCTTCTGGTACTATACCAGAGGCCAACGACGACCTGAAGATCAGAGCCAGAGGCTCTGCAATCACTTCTCTTGCCTCCCAGAGAATCCTTGGATAAATCCCATCCGGACCAGGGGATTTATCTATTTTCAGACCCTCCAGAATATCCTGCACATCCTCCCAGGCCCGCAGGGCCTGGGATGCATTATTCACCCCTTTAATCACATTTTGATTTGACGTTTTAAGTTTTCTCTCCACTTTGTCCTTTGTTTCAGGCGGTTCCCCCCCTTTTGGAAGCTGCCCCTTTTAATATGTCCCTTCATTAAGTTGATTTAGTTTATTTGGTTGGCCAAAAAGAATGGTAATGATTGCCTGCCCAATAAGGGAGTCTCCCATGTATATAAATTGAGGAGTGTCAGGTCTACTGACACTCTGGATTCTGACTTTGTCCCTGAAGCACTCTCAGGAGTGGAATTGAGTTTGTAAATAAAGAGAATCTGGTGAAGGGACACCGCCCTCTGAGGAGTTATTCCATGTGTGATTACCCCAGTGATGCATTGATGTCGATTCTGATATATCTGCTCAGCGTTACTGGAGGTTAAAGAGAGACTTCCTGTTTTAAAAAATGTGCTGATTACTCCACCTTTTGGTTTTACTGTCTATCATATACAGTGGGCAAATTGGGTTAACATGTATGTATGTATGTAAGTATATACGTAATATGTATACATACATCCGTACCTATGTAATAAAAACAGGAAGTGCTGGTAACACTCAGCAGGTCTGGCAGCATATCTGTAGAGTGAAACTAAACTAACAGGGAGGAAGAACCAAAGGGAGTGTCTGGGATAGAATCGAGGGCAGGAGAGCTCACTTGAAATGTTCACTCTGTTTCTCCCTCCACATATACTGCCTGACCCACTGAGTACTTTGAGCTTCCGATTTCCGGCGTCTGCGCTATTTTGAACTTATTTTTGTCGATACGTTTCAGACTCTGAACATCACACCCTGTTATGAATGCAAAAACTACCTTCCTCAAAAAGAAACAGAATGAGTCACTGAATGCCGAGTGCTTCTGACCTGCAACTTACAAGCATTTGTCAGCCCGTACATGTACCCTCACCAATTACACTCCCATTAACCTGAGGCTATCTATTTAACCATTGGATTTAACTGTGGCCTTAAAGGGAGATAGCTCCAGCCAGCAACACAATAACACCTGCTTCAATCCAAGGAAAGCATTGATTTCATGGGCTCCCTGACTGATTTCCCTTTCTTCATTGGTTTTAGTTCAAGAAAGCAGTAGTGTCAGTGAACAGGTCTGGCTCCAGGGTTGGAAATAGTGAATTAGATTTCTAGTTATTCTGTGCATGTAAAAACCTGTTGTTATTTCTCTGAACTTTCTTCTTTGATTCTTTCTAAGCAAATACGTCATTCTATGGAATTTAGCTCTTCTAAACATGCCATCCCATTCGAGCTTTCTGTGGCAGAAGTACCAAAACAAAGCAGGTAAAGAGTGGGCCAGGAATAGTGGGCTAGAGGGCATGGGAGTCACAGACTGTGTGTATTCTAATCTAAGAGCTGACCCACTACAATGTTTATTAACTAGGCTCAGTAAAGGACCAGATAATGGGGAGTCTCAGGCTCGCCTGGAAGGTTGTGACATGTCCTGCCACTTGTAAGGCATAGCAGATGGTTCACAGACGCTGCAGATTGAGTGGCAATCTGGGGGCCTGATGTGACACTGGAGACAGGATGACTCAAATATGGGTGTTGCGGGCTGTTTGGAGGGAGATAGCGGAAGCAGTCAATATTATCTCTACCACCCCAAGAACTGCTATACCAGCAGATATTCAATGATTACGAAATGTAGTTGATGCGCATTATCACACACGAGGCTTGAGATGCTCAAGGAAATAAAGGCTTTTATTTACTATTACAACGAAGCTACCATGTATAGTACACGATCCCAGACTGAGGGGTCCCAGACAGAGCAGTGACCTTTATACCTCTCCCAGGAGGCGGAGCCCGACTGGGATGTACCATAATAACTATAATACAGGTGTAACAGCCCAACCCTAACCCCAACAGCAACAAGTAGAACAACCCATCCCAAACGCCAACAGCAACATATATACATACTCGTAGTACTGGCCAGACCCTGGCTCAGTACTACCTAGTGGGAAACAACGATGGTTCACCACATTCACCCCTCCTTTGAAGACAAAGGCCGGCGGGGTACAAAAAAAACAGAATAATTTGTCATCAGTCTATAAGTTCAGACGGTCAGGGGGACCGCACCGTCGTTGTGACCTCCTCAACACCGGTGATGACACCGGAGTAGGCACTCGTGGTGGCGTTCTCCCCAAGGCGATGTCCAACGGTTCCTCCACAGTCTCACGGGCCGGCTGACCCCGAGGTGATGATAATCCATTGAGTTCCGACACGCCCTGAAGTGGTGACCATCTCCTGGACTCAGGCAAGCTGTACACGGGAGTAAAAGGGTTAAGTGATGGTCCCGATGCTGCCCTCAGGAGGGGAAACAATAGTTGGGGGGTCACTAACAGGAGGTATGGGAGCGACAGGGGTTTCCAAGCCCCCTGCTGGCGCCAGGTCTCGAATCGAGACCGTGTCCTCTCGCCCGTCAGGGTATGCCACATAGGCATACTGAGGGTTGGCGTGGAGGAGATGGACCTGTTCGACCAACGGGTCGGACTTGCGGGCCCTTACATGTCGCCGCAGGAGGACAGGTCCTGAGTACGTCAACCAAGACGGTAATGAGGTCCCAGAGGAAGACTTCTGAGGGAATGAAAACAGCCTCTCATGAGGAGTAGCGTTGGTTGCCGTACACAGGAGTGAGCGTATGGAATGGAGCGCATCAGGGAGCACCTCTTGCCAACGGGAGACTGGAAGGCTTTTTGACTTCAACGCCAGTAAGACAGCCTTCCAGACTGTAGCATTCTCACGTTCCACCTGTCCGTTGCCCCTAGGATTGTAGCTCGTGGTTCTACTAGAGGCAATCCCGTATGAGAGCAGGTATTGCCTCAAGTCATCGCTCATGAACGACGAGCCCCTATCGCTGTGAATGTAGCAGGGGTACCCGAACAGAGTAGAAAGATCACGGAATGCCTTGATAACCGTGGCAGCGGATGTATCAGAGCAGGGAATAACAAAAGGGAATCTCGAGTACTCATCAATGATGTTGAGGAAGTACACATTCCGATCTATCGAGGGAAGGGGGCCCTTAAAGTCGACACTCAGTCTTTCGAAGGGACGAGTGGCCTTGACTAGTTGTGCCCGGTCAGATCGGTAAAAGTGCGGTTTGCATTCCGCGCATACCCGACAACTTCTCGTTATGGACCTGACATCCTCCACCGAGTAGGGCAGATTGCGGGCTTTTACGAAGTGGTAGAGCCGAGTGACCCCAGGATGGCATAGGTCATTATGGAGAGCCTGCAAACGGTCCTTCTGTATACTGGCGCATGTTCCACGCGAGAGGGCATCCGAGGGCTCGTTGAGTTTCCCTGGACGATACATGATGTCGTAATTATAGGTGGAGAGTTCGATTCTCCACCTCAAGATCTTGTCATTCTTGATCTTGCCCCGCAGCGTGTTATTGAACATGAACGCCACGGACCGCTGGTCCGTGATCAGGGTGAACCGTTTTCCCGCCAAGTAATGGCGCCAATGCCTGACGGCCTCCACAATGGCCTGGGCCTCCTTTTCCACCGCTGAATGTCGAATTTCGGGGCCTTGGAGGGTGCGGGAAAAAAAGGCGACGGGCCTGCCCGCCTGGTTAAGTGTGGCGGCCAGGGCGAAATCAGATGCATCGCTCTCCACCTGAAAGGGGATGGACTCATCAACAGCGTGCATCGTGGCTTTCGCGATGTCGGCTTTTAGTTTATCAAAGGCCAACCGAGCCTCTGGTGTTAGGGGAAAAGAGGTGGACTTGAGGAGCAGACGGGCTTTGTCCGCGTAATTGGGAACCCACTGTGCATAATAAGAGAAGAAGCCTAAGCATCTTCTCAGTGCTTTTGCGCTAGTGGGCAGGGGAAGTTCAAGGAGGGGACGCATACGGTCTGGATCAGGGCCAATGACCCCGTTTTCCACCACGTATCCGGGGATGGCTAAACGGCGCATACGAAATACACACTTCTCCCTGTTGTAGGTCAGATTCAGGCGAGATGCAGTGCGTAGGAACTTAAGGAGATTTGTGTTGTGGTCCTGCTGGTCATGGCCGCAGATGGTGACGTTATCCAGATACGGGAAGGTAGCCCGCAGTCCGTTATGGTCCACCATTCGGTCCATAGCACGCTGGAAGACCGAGACCCCATTGGTGACACCAAAAGGAACCCTGAGAAAGTGATACAAGCGACCATCCGCCTCAAAAGCCGTGTATTGTCGGTCCTCTGGGCGAATGGGGAGTTGGTGGTAGGTAGACTTGAGGTCTATGGTGGAGAACACCCGGTACTGCGCAATCTGGTTGACCATGTCAGATATGCGCGGGAGGGGATACGCATCCAGCTGCGTGTATCTATTAATGGTCTGACTATAGTCAATGACCATCCGGGGTTTGTTCCCACTCTTGACCACCACGACCTGCGCTCTCCATGGACTAGCGCTAGGTTGTATGATCCCTTCCTTGAGGAGCCGCTGAACCTCAGATCGAATGAAGATCCGATCCTCAGCGCTGTAACGCCTACTCTTAGTCGCGATGGGCTTGCAGCCTGGCACAAGATTCTGGAACAGGGAGGGTGTGGTAATCTTCAGCGTCGAGAGGCTACAGGCGTTGGGCAATTTGGAAGCTGCTGTTCTCCCACTGAAAGCGGAGGGAGTGGCCCACCGTACTGTAGGGTTACACTCTTCAAGTGGACCATGAAATTTAGTCCGAGGAGTATTGGCGCGCAAAGGTGCGGTAACACCAGGAGCTTGAAGCGCTCGTAAACCGTGCCCTGCACCATTAAATTTACCACGCAACTCCCTAGCACGGTGACAGACCGGGACCTTGATGCCATCGAAATCGTCTGTTTGACAGGTTGGATCTGGAGGCCACACCACTTCACAGCGTCTGGGTGAATAAAACTCTCAGTGCTCCCGCTGTCAAACAGACAATAGATCAAGTGTTTGTTTACCTGAATGTCCATCATAGGCTTGTCGAGTCTGTGAGGCTTGGCCTGGTCCAGGATGATCAACGCCACCATTGGTTCGTGAGCGCCACTGCAGACAGCTGAGATAGATGAAGATGACCCCTGCTGGTCGTTCGCGGTCGGTGCCGACCAACATGGCTGCTCCCATAGGTCGCATGTGGGTGATGGCGCCAAAATCAGCGACCCCTGGTGGTCGCGCATTTATTGCGACTCCGTCGACTGTAATGGCGGTGTCCTGGCCTCGCACGTGGACGAAACCCTCGACGATGCCGACAACGAAGAACCGGGCTCCGGGGAGTCGCAGGCCGCACTGCTGTTCCTGGAAGTAAGTTTGGATCGGCATACCTTTGAATAGTGCCCCTTCTTTCCGCAGGCGGAGCACAACACCGCTTTAGCGGGACATCGCTGCCAAGTGTGCTTCACTCCCCCACAGAAGTAACACCGCGGGCCGCCCGGAGCTGCTGCCGTCGTCAGGCCCGAGTGTGGGCACGCCATCACGCAGCTTTTCGAACCCGAGGGATGAGGAGGGATCAGTGACTGCTGCTGCCACGTTGTCTCCACGTGGTCTTCGGGATACAATACTAGGCTTTTGGAGGCCTTCTCCAACATATCCGCTAGTTCTATCGACTTAGTGAGATCAAGATTACCTTGCTCCATCAGTCTGAGTCGGATATAAGATGATCCGATTCCCGCCACAAACGCATCTCGAGCAAGGTCGTTCATGTTCTGGTCAGCCGACACTGCTTTGCAGTTACAGCCCCTGGCTAGCTGTAGGAGCTCGTTCGCGTATTCCTCCGTCGTTTCGCCGGGCTGCCGTCGTCGAGTGGCTAAGAGGCATCGAGCATGCATCTCGTTTGGCGGTTTAATGTAACGCTTCTTAAGAAGCTCGAGGGCCCTTGTGTAGTTGGTGGCCGCACGGATCGCGAGATATACGGTGTCGCTTACCCTCGCGTGGAGGACCTGGAGTCTGTCGTCGTCTGTGGTGACCGCTGCGGAGGCTGCCAGGTAGTCCTCAAAACATTTCAACCAGTGGTCGAAGGTGTTAGAGGCGCCCGCCACACGTGGATCCAGTGTAAGACGTTCGGGTTTTAACATCTGCTCCATACTCTCTGTATCGTTTTCCTTTTTTTTTCTGACGACGAGAGTTTAATTAATAGTAAATAAAATTGATGCGCGTTATCACACACGAGGCTTGAGATGCTCAAGGAAATAAAGGCTTTTATTTACTATTACAACGAAGCTACCATGTATAGTACACGATCCCAGACTGAGGGGTCCCAGACAGAGCAGTGACCTTTATACCTCTCCCAGAAGGCGGAGCCCGACTGGGATGTACCATAATAACTATAATACAGGTGTAACAGCCCAACCCTAACCCCAACAGCAACAAGTAGAGCAACCCATCCCTAACCCCAACAGCAACATATATACATACTGTAGTACTGGCCAGACCCTGGCTTAGTACTACCTAGTGGGAACCAACGATGGTTCACCACAGTAGTTGAAGGAAGTCTAACCACTATTGTCATTACTCACTCAATCAGTCTTCACTTATTTGCGCCTGATATTCTGAGTGAAACTTTACCACCTCAGAAATGTTTCTGCTGTTGGGACCAAATTCGAGGCCCTGTCTTGGATGGTGTGGATATATTGGCGTAATCTTCCATGAGGCTGTGTTCGCTGTTCAGTTAAGATAATCTTTGTGTTATAAAATATGAGTTGTCGGAGTGGTGTTTCAAGAGAGAAGCTTCTTGAGTTTTTGCAGACATTACTATTTGCAGATGTGAGTTACCCTGATAGCAGTTGCCAAGAAACTGAGGGCGGATTCTTCCCGGCCATGTGGAGACAGGATTGGAGGTGGGCCAGTGAGCAGAATTTGATGATTGTGCATCCCGGCCCATTCCAGTCTCAAGTGATCTTGTCGGATCTAGTCTCAAATCCTTTCCTTCCTATGAAGGAGGGTGAGCCTCCCACAGCTCACTTCATCGAGGCTCCTCCGACAGCACCTTCCAAGCACACGACCATTACCATCTGGAAGGACATGGGAGTATCACTGCCTGGAAATGCCCTTGACATGGAAATATATCGCTGTTCCTTCACTGTTGCTGTGTCAAAATCCTGGAATTCTGTCTATAACACACTGTGGGTGTACCGACATCACATGGCTGAAGCAGTTCAAGCAGGCAACTCACCACCATCTTTCAAGGGATACTAGAGATGGGGAATAAATGCTGGTCCAGTCAGCGATGCCCACATAATTTATATTTAAAAAATGAAAGCAGTTGTTGTTCATAAAATTGAATGGGTGGGCTTTGAGTGTCATATGCGTTTCATCAATCCCTCTTTCCACCAAATTGTCTGCTTCCACTGTAAAGGTTATGAATTGTGTGGCATTCCTGAATAGAGTTTCAGTGACCCTCTCAATATGATGGTGAGCTGATCTGACAAAGATCAGTTGCTGTTGTCTAGAAGGATCAAGACACGGAAACTCAAGCAAGTGGCGAGTTTGATTAGTGCAAACTGTGCTGTTCTCCTCATGGAAGTGGGTTTGAGGTTCCTGGCCAATAATTAACATATCTTCTAAATAACCTTTGGAAAAATTGCAGCCCTTGATACCTCATCTTCGGCTTTCTCCTCTACATTAGTGTGATCTGCCCCTGTTTTGGTGGGTATACATGTGTTTCAGTGGGAAAAATTGTGTGGTTGGTGCTCAGGTAGCGTGCTCAGGTGGTGTGCTTTAGAGGTCATTAAATTCTCCTTTGGTAAACAGGACAGGCAAGGCATTTTGAATAAATATTCTCTTCAGGCTTGTATTTAATCAATATGGATAGGAATAGTCTACACTTCCAGGACAACACGAGATTAAAAGAATCTCCAACATATATCAGAAAGCCACAAAGATGTACCGCTGCTACACAAGGTACCTCATTGCTGCTCCAGACTTCATGGCCGGGATTCTCCCCAAAAGATTCTGTCGAATTCATGTGAAAACTGGAGTAAATCACGCTGGTTTTTTCAGCAGGAGTTCAGAGCAGAATCTCCCACACTCTGTGCACTGCAGAGGTCATGAATGTAAGTCACTCCAGAAGTCTGGGGGTGGGGCCTATTCTCGCCGAAGAGGCTGAAATCAGTGCGCTGAGCGGGCCCTCGCACATGTGCACATCTCTGGCAGATTGCTAAACAAGTCTTCCCAGCATTGACATCGCTGGCCTCTCACTCCCCACCCAGACATTGCTGGCCTTATCACTGGCGTCTCCCTCCCCCCACACACACTGTTGGCCTACTGGCCTCTCCTCCCTACCCACATGCACATCGCTGGCCTACTGGCTTCTCTCCCCTACCCACATGTACGTTGCTGGCCTCTCCCCCATCTCCCACCCACACGTACATTGCTGGCCTCTCCCATCCCCCAGTGACCCGGACAGCGCTGGTCTCCCCGTCCCCCAGTGACCGGGACAGTGCTGGTCTCCCCGTCCCCCAGTGACCGGGACAGTGCTGGTCTCCCCGTCCCCCAGTGACCGGGACATTGCTGGCCTCACCGCCCCCCCAGTGACTGGGACAGCGCTGGTCTCCCCATCCCCCAGTGACTGGGACCGCGTTGGCCTCTCCGTCCCCCAGTGACCGGGACAGCGTTGGCCTCCCCGCCCCCCCAGTGACCGGGACAGTGCTGCTCTCCCCGTCCCCCAGTGACTGGGACAGCGCTGGTCTCCCCATCCCCCAGTGACCCGGACAGTGCTGGCCTCCCTGCCTCCCAGTGACCCGGACAGCGCTGGCCTCTCCGTCCCCCAGTGACCAAGATGGACATCGCTGGCCACCCGGCCTCCCCATCCACCCCACCCCCCCCACTTCACACATACAGCACTGGCCTCACAGATACCTTGCACACAAATAGTGCTGTGCTGCCATGCAAACCCTGTGCCTGCGAGCATTCCCTCTCGTTGAGCGAGAGCCTTGAGCATTGCACCTCCCCTGGACTCTGAACCTTGTTGACTGAAACCAATCAGCACCTTTGGCGATGACTCATCCTCTATTGAAAGCAGGGGCAGCACGGTAGCACAGTGGTTAGCACTGCTGCTTCACAGCTCCAGCGACCAGGGTTCGATTCCCGGCTTGGGTCACTGTCTGTGTGGAGTTTGAATATTCTCCTCGTGTCTGCGTGGGTTTCCTCCGGGTGCTCTGGTTTCCTCCCACAGTCCAAAGATGTGCGGGTTAGGTGCATCGGCCATGTTAAATTCTCTCTCAGTGTACCCGAACAGATGCTGGAGTGTGGTGACTAGGCAACTTTCACAGTAACTTCATTGCGATTTTAATGTAAGCCTACTTTTGACATTAATAAATAAACATTTTAAAACTCCATTAAGGGCCCCACCCCAGAGGAACATCCCAGTGGCTGCAGAGAGCAGCCTGACCAGCAGTCAGTAAAGGACCCCACCCCACCCCACCCCACCGAGACTACAAGGAAGATTCCTGGGCCTGGGGACAGCACTTGCAGCTCTCTGGGAAGTTCCCCACAGCAAGCAGCACATTTCCAGGCCCTGTCTCCAACCTCCCCAGCACTCTGGGACTGCAGCTCCATAAGACTTACCTCCTTACTCCTGTTCAACCCTCCCACACCAGCTCCTGACTTTTATATAGCATTTGTAAACCCTGCCACCGTGACATCATACCAGAGAGGGGGGGAGACGCGAGCCGGGGTGGAGGATCTAATCACAGACCTGCTAATTATGTTTAATGATATGTAAACATATGCCAATCGCCTTAACGCTCATTTTCAGCGTGGATTCCTGCATGCCAAAAAACTTAGGCTGGGAGGCGTGCTTGGAGCCAGACGCCCAGCGCGAATTGCACAAATCAGCTGGCGTTTGAATCTCCCGGCCCGCTGCGCTAAAAAATTAGTGCACTGGATGGGAGAATCACCCCCAATATATCTGGCCTTCCATTTTTTTCGATGGATATATGGTCCAACTCTTGTGTAATCAGTTAATTTCTGCGGGGCCTCTGCCTTTGGAATTCTTTCTTGAAAAGTTCAAATGGAATGCAGAAGCTGCTTTCTATGGAATTATGATCTCACCTGCACGTCAAGGGCCTGGTTTGTAAACCAGGCTTCTCCACATTATCATTGGACATTCCCCTCACAGGATTCTGCAGCTGGGTGAACAAGTATTTCAGCATGTACACCACTTGTGTGGTTTGATATCTGCTTGAGACGTGCTGAAGGATCTTTATACAGGAGGGTATTGCAACCGTACTATCAACAATGTCAGATTTATGGCAGCACTGTAAGTAACATCGAAGTTACAAGTATTCTTCCTGGGTGTTTATAGTACTCTCAGCAACACTACCCTGCTGCCCCACCCCAACAGGTGACAGCTTGTCCTTACCTGTACCAAAAGTATTAATCTGGGGGAAATAAAGTTTTTTATCAAATTCCAAAATGGGCTGTTTTCTTTATAGAAGCTTCCATTTGAAAGCGAAGTGGTTGCTAAAGTGAAAGCCTCAGATATAACAATATTTCAGATTCTGAAAAAAACAAACTGAAAGCCTTTCAAAGAAGAAGAGTCTTTCATTCACATTGACAATCAGCTTCTAATTTAAATGTGAATTCAGGGGAGTTAAAATATCCTTTAAACGTCAGTCCACATTTCCAATCTGTCAAACCCCTCTGTAATAACTCCACGGAGGCAAAAGTCCCGTCACCAAGTTACTTTATTTACACCATACATCTGTACACAGCCAGCTCTCCAGTTGCTCCCTGCTGAATGCAGACTGGGAGTCTGACACATCTGTTTTAAATAGGGAGCATGAGACTCCCTGATTTAACCATCAATTAGGCTCATCAGGTAGCTTTTTCGGCACCAATCAAGTAAACGAACTCAAATTAACTTAGGGACAAAGTAAAAGGGGCGGCTCCCCAAAAGGAAGGGGGGAACAGCCCGAACCAAAATCAAAGTCGAAAGGAAACTTAAAACGTCAAACCAAAAGGTGATTATCGGGGTCGATAATACACCCCAGCCCCTGCGGCGCCCAGCGGTCGCGGAAGGCGTCAACCGCGCCCGTGGACACCGCATGCTCCCTCTCCAGAGACACCTGGCCGCGAATGTAGCCGCGGTAGAGGGGCAGACAGTCGGGATGGACGGCCCCGTCGATCGCCCGCTGCCTGGACCTATTGATGACGCGTCTCGCCAGGCCCAGGAGCAGGTTCACGAGGAGGTCGGCATCCCGACCCGCCCCTCTCCGCACCAGGTGCCCGTAGATCAGGAGCGTGGGACTGAAGTGCAAACAAAACATCAGTAAGAGGTGTTTGAGGAAACCAAAAAGGGTGTGCAGCCTAAAACACAGAACGTAGACATGGTCCACGGACTCCACGAGGCCACAGAAAGGGCAGTCTCGGGAGCCCTAGGCTCATCAGGTACCTCTTTTTGTGTAGGACAAGCTCATACTCCAGCAAGCCAACCTCATTAGCCTGGCTGAAGTCATCACACCCTCTATCACAGATCGAAGCAGGATTCCAACTCAGAGATAGCCAAATTAGTTACTAGAACTGGGTCACACATTTGTTAAATTTGCCATCAGAACCTGAGTAGGATAAAAAGTAGAACATCCTAGCTCCATACGTGCAATATATCTCAGACACACAGGGATATACAAAATGTTATCACAGGCATATGGTGTGATCGTGTAAACATAAGTAAAGTGGCAAGCGTTCAACAACATATTACAACATCTCCATAGTGTTTGCTTGCAAAAACAAAACCTTTACATTAAAACAGTTACTGCGGGCTTTAAATAGGCACATCAACACGCTGATATTCTGCTCTTGATTCAGCAAGCTTTGGGTGAAAAGTAGATTCCCTGGTTGGAGCTTGTCTCAAGTGCTTAATGAGGTAGCAAGCCAAAAGTTAGTGTATGAATGGTCATGTACAAGTTGGTTGGATGCAGGGTCCATTTTGTGCTATGCTAATAAACAAAAGTACTGTCAATAACTCTCAATGACTCTCAGTATCCTATTTTTGAATCTTAATTCAAGAGATGTTTTTGAAATGTTTCCTTTAGATCATTAAATTTATGAGATAGCGTCCATCACAAGGGAGATTGTGCAGGGGAAGGAGCACAGCAGGTGCTCCTTATTTGAGATCACACATCTTAATGGAACAATTTGAGCTCTGCTTTTAGTGAATTCAGGTGCACTTTGCACTTTCTCCTGATGAGAAATTCTCAAACCAACCTTTCAGCTGTTCTGAGGAATCAGTAAGAAATGCAATGATAAAGGCTTTGCTGAGAACCTTTCTTACATTCTACCAGTTTACTGTTCCTCTCCCAGTGCAAAGGACGGTGTTCGTGTTACCCCACCTAAATCACCTAAATGTTTGTACAAATGCACTTAGAAATGGCACAGATTCCGCTCTGATGCATTGCCTTATTTTGGGGTGGTAAACAAAGAAATATGTAGACTGAAAGTATACTGCCTGTCATGCACCATGCCAAAAGAAAAGCTGAATTCTCCTCCCAAAAATCATCAGTTCCCCTTCAACAACATTCAACTACAATTAAGTCGAATTGTGGCAGTAGGAGGGGTAGCATGGTGGCACAGTGGTTAGAACTGCTGCCTCACAGCGCCAGGGACCTGGGTTTGATTCCTGGCTTGGGTCACTGTGCGAAGTTTGCACATTCTCCCTGTGTCTGTGTGGGTTTCCTCCGGGTGCTCTGATTTCCTCCCAGGTTAGGTGCATTGGCCATGCTAAATTGCCCCTTAGTGTCCGGGATGCGTAGGTTAGAGGGATTAGCGGGGTGAATAGGTGTGGTTACGGAGCCTAGGTGAGATGGTTGTCGATGGGCTGAAGGGCCTCCTTCTGTACTGTAAGATTCTATAAGAGTTGCAGCAAGGTTTCTGTGAAGTGGATAATATGTTTAGGGAGACAATCTGTGGGCTACTGCTGAAAGAATGGCACTTCATTGCATCCATAGTGATCTGTTTGGGATTCTGGGTGTTGGATGGATCTTTGCTGCTACTTTTATTGAGTTCTGCTCGAACTCCTGTTTTGCATCTTGAATATGGATATCCTGATGGAAATACATTTATTTTGATGTTACTGGGGGGATGAACAAGAGGCCACATTGAAGGCACCTGGTTAGGTATCACCCGAAGTGTCTCTTGCTCATGTATAGCCACAGACCGGAGCCTAGACACCCCCACAATGAGGCTTTTGCCAAGGTCCTTCATCAGACGGAAGTTGTAGAAGAGGGTTTGAGGCAGATCTTGAGTTTTAGTGACAGGATAGTAAGAAAGGGTTAAAATGATTCCACCTAAAAAGATAATATTAACAGTTTGCTCATATGTGGATGGAATAACAATATTAAAATAATTGAGATATGATTTTAAAGTATTTGTATGATTGAAATCTATGTATTGAAATATTAAATGATTCTTTTAATATGTCTCTTCATTAAGTTGATTCTGTATTTTGATATATTAAATGTATTTTTAATATATATAAATGTATTTGTTCACCTCAGTCAAAAATGCAAATGCTGCAGAAATAATGATAGGAGTTCAGAAGTTCAACAATCAAAATCCATTAGTCAGCAGTATATACATTATAAGCTTCAAGTCCTGGGACAGTTATTGAAACATAGTGTATTAAGTTAAGGCATCTATTGTCTGGACATGAAAAAGTGTCTTTCAGTGGGTCCAAGGAAGATACTATCTGATTGTTTTGGTAATATGCCTATGGGAATGGAATTAGGACAGAGCAACATAGCAACAAGGAAGTGAATCTTGCCAAAGGGAAGAAATCCGGTATTAGACGGACAAACAGAATATCGCTATGTCAAGTAGCATATCGCAATTGGCTGAGGTAATCTGTCGTGTTTTGGACTGACATGCTAACATGGAATGAAATTGAATCTAAGCTAATTAGAAGGAGTATCTTAGATAACAGAAGGGATAAGGGCGGCATGGTGGCACAGATAAGGGCACCACTGCACCAGGGACCCGGGTTTGATTCCTGGCATGGGTCACTGTCTGTATGGAGTTTGCACGTTCTCCCCGTGTCTGCGTGGGTTTCCTCCAGGTGCTCCGGTTTCCTCCTACATTCTAAAAGATGTGCTGGTTAGGTGCATTGGCCTGAACAGGCGCTGGACTGTGGCGACTATGGTGAATTTCACAGTAACTTCATTGCAGTATTAAAGTAAGCCTTACTTGTGACTAATAAATAAACTTTAACTTTTAATTGTACAGTATTTTGGTTCAGTGCCTCAGATCTGTGGGGGGGGGGGTCTTGTGGCACTAGCCAGAGCTATTTGACCATCCAAAGGCCTCCTGATGGCCGTAGGTTATTGTTTGTTAGTGTTGTATGATTTTCATGTTTTTAAAATAAATTTTAGTTACGTTTTTGAGCAGAGGCCTTGCCTTTGCAAGTTTATTTTTAAGTTTTTGGAGAAATCAGGCCACCATCAAAAAAATCCCCCACTACAGAAGTCAATATTTCTCCTCAAATCATCTAACTTTCAAAGGTTGAAGGAAGGCACAGACATGGCAGGCAACTCTATGTGATCAAACTAACCTGGCTTAAACCAGCACCATTCATCAAGAAGTACAAAAATTATATATTTTCTCTTTCAGCTACTACATAAAAGGTAATGGCAGCTCTCCCCTTTGAGAAGGAGAGCTGACTGGTGGTGATTTTAACCTGAGGATCACCATACCTCAAGTGAGGGGAAAGTTTGACAAGGCAGGACCTTCATGAATAACCTCAGCCTGTATAGGAATTGAACCTGGAGTTTTTGGAGTCACCCTGCATCACAAACCAACCATCCAGCTAACTGGGCTAACTACAAGTTAACACCAGGGCCACCCAAATAACTTAATCTAGTCCTTAACCTAGTCGTCCTGCAAAAGGCATTAGATTTAACCCCTTTGGTGTCTTAGAGACTTGAACTCTCATCTCATGGTAGCTGGTGTCCAGTCGGCAGCCCTATATCCACTGTAGCAAGCTGGGCAAAGTGGATGAGGGGTGCCAGAGGTGGGGGACTGTCATTCGTGAAGATCCCTAATGGTGAAAGAATAAAAGATAAAAACCACCAAGAAGTGGTCTCACTGTCTTTCTCTGTCGAGATGGTGAGGATTGTGTCCACTCCTGGCTCAGATATGCTACTGGCCAGTGTCTTCACAATCTATTAGAGATTGGGAAAGCCATGTGCATGTTGTGTTCAAAACCTCCAGTGAAGCATTGGCAGCTCCCCCTTTGGAAATCCTTCAAGTCCCTATGTCACCATTTATGCACCATCTCAACTTGATTGTATTTGATTTGATTTATTATTGTCACATGTATTAGCATACATTGAAAAGTATTGTTTCTTGTGCGCTATACAGACAAAGCACACCGTTCATTGAGAAGGAAACGAGAGTGCAGAATGTAGTGTTACAGTTATAGCTCGGGTGTAGAGAAAGATTAACTTAGTGCAAGGTAGGTCCGTTCAAAAGTCTGATGGCAGCAGGGAAGCAGCTGTTCTTGAGTGGGTTGGTATGTGTCCTCAAACTTTTGTATCTTTTTCCTGACGGAAGAAGGTGGAAGTGAGAATGCCGGGGTGCTTGGGTCCTTGATTATGCTGGCTACTTTTCCGAGGCAGCGGGAAGTGTAGACAGTGACAATGGGTCAGTGTCAACTATGCACATGGAAATGTAGGTTTGATCCTCCCGAGGCAATGCTCTCTTGAAGATTGAACCCCTGAGAATTGGATCCTATACTCCTTTGTCAAGACTGTTTGTTACTGCACCCACTGTAGAGAAATGAAGGAATGACTCTCTCTTCCTCTTCCACCTCCAGGTCCTCATCTCACTCATGGTCAGTGGCTCTCTTTTAATTGTCCAAGGTCCTCAGGAGTAGCTGTTTTTGATTTGGTTCTTATGGGTAAGATGCTAGGGTGAGCTTGGTGAGGAAGTGACAGCAGCTGTAGATCTAGAAGTGTCTGGATGATCATCACTGACTGGCTGCAGCGGAACTGGAAATGTCTGGATGATCATCACTGACTGGCTGCAGTGGAACTGGAAGTGTCTGGATGATCATCGCAGTGACTGGCCGGGTCTTTATCGTAGCATTCAGAAGAGCTTGCTTAGTTTTGCACACTGTGATTTTATGTCTTATATAATGTTGTGTTTACCCGCTGAATCTTATATATGGATCAAAGGCCACATAATTTAATGGATTTTGGAATTGCCTTGACAAGAAATAGGTGAACTACTCGATAATTGATCACATGGGTCTAAATTCCTTTGTACACTCTCAGCCCTCAGGACCCTGTCAAACAAGTGTTTCCAGTATCTCTACAAACGTTGCCTAATTAACCTTCCAAACCCACAACAAGAATGTGGAGATATTTATCAGTTATGACATTTTCGTGACTACCCAAGTCCAGACACTCTGATCTGGATTTTCCTTTCGTGACTGTCAGACTTTCACTGTCCCTTCAGACCGGCTGCAACTACAATGTCCTTCTGCCTTTAGGGTTATTTGTCGTACAGCACAGACTGGCAGCGGTATCACTGCCATCAAGAAGGCGTTGGCCGCTGTGCTGCAATGGAGGGACACCACTAGAAGAGGAAAAAAGCAAAACTCGTTTACAGGCCTAAGCCAAAAGGGGGCACAGGACACCTGAAAAAGGCCCTGTCCCTCCCACATCGAGGCCAATAGCACCACCACCATTTTGCTCTAACTCTCACCTTTCACCAGGTGGTACTGGGAACTATGGTAATAGAAGTGAAGGGACAAAAGGAAAGAGCGTTGAGAGGTCAGGCTATGTTTCCACTCTGGCCTTAATGTACAGCGGGTGAAGAAGGGGCAGCAATGCTGGCAAGAGTATTGAAAAGTGAGAGATGGCCTTTCCATCCAAATCTTCTCCCTCTCCTCCCTATTTTCACCAAATCTAAAGCAGAATTATGAAGGAAAATGCAGTCCATTGGATTTTATAGCAAATACAAATTAGTAGTTGCTTTAAATTGAAGATGCATTCAGGTTGGGGGTGTGGGTGGCACAGTGGTTAGCACTGCTGTCTCACAGCGCCAGGGATCCAGGTTCAATTCTGGCCTTGGGAAGCTGTGTAGAGTTTGTATGTTCTCCCCGTGACTGCGTGGGTTTCCTCCAGCTGCTCCGTTTTCCTCCCACAGTCCAAAGATGTGCAGGTTAGGTGGATTGGTCATGTTAAATTGACCCTTAGTGTCCAAACATTTGTAGGTTAGGGAGATTAGCCATGGTAAATTCGCAGGGTTATGGGGATTGGACAGGGGAGAGGGCTAGGTGGAATGCTCTTTCAGAGAGTCGATGCAGACTTGATGGGTCGAATGGTCTCCTTCTGCACTGTAGGGATTCTATGGTTCTATGACTCTTACCGTTAGTATAAACATCAGTGAAGAAATAAATCATACACCCAATTTAATTGAGCACTTCCTGTATTTAGCACCATCACAATATCCTTCACTATCAGTAATGTTTGAGTGCAGGATGGAACCTGACAGCTTTCTGATCTATGTGGCTTAGTTCCATGACACACAACCAATTAGGGAATTCATCCAAGTCAGCTTATTATTTAATCCTTTCAGCTTTCAGAGTTCAAAAAATTGGTGGATTATGTAAAGTCTCACAATACTTGAGCATAAAAACATAGAAACTAGAAGCAGGAGTAGTCCATTCGGCCCTTCGAGCCTGCTCCACCATTCATTTTGATCATGGCTAATCATCAAATTCAATATCCTGCTCCCCCTTCCCCCTCATATCCCTTCATCCCTATAGCCCCAAGAGCTGTTTTTTTCTTACAATCACACAATGTTTAGGCCTCAACTACTTACTGTGGTAGTGATTTCCACACATTCACCAATCTCTGGGTGAAGAAATTTCTCCTCACCCCAGTCCTATAACGTTTACTCCTCAAACTATGGCCCCTAGTTCTGGACTCCCCCACCATTGGGAACATTTTTTCTGAATCTACCCTGTCTAATCCTGTTAGAATTTTATAAGTTTCTATGAAATCCCCTCTCGCTCTTCTAAACTCCAGTGAATATAATCCTAACCGACTTAGCCCCTTCTCATATGACAGACCTGCCATCCCAGGAATCAGCCTGGTAAACCTTTACCGAACTCTCTCTATAGCAAGGACATCCTTCCTCAGATAAGGACACCAAAACTGCACACAATACTCTAGGTGTGTCCTCACCAATCCCCTATACAATTGCAGAAAATCCTGCATCGAAATAACATAGGTGCTCTTTTTTCCCAATTCCCAGATATTAAATGGAACAACATTACAAATTCAAGACTGTGAGAAAGCCTAGACTTCCCATGAAAATGAATTGCATCAAGGAACGTGTAGGCAGTTGGGCTGGTTGGCAGTATCTAAGCTGGGAACAAGTGGGCTCTCGAGGAGCTAAGTACATTAAAACTCCTTTATTGGCTAGAACTTTATGGTCCCCACAGGGGCAAGATGGCAGGCTTGTTGAGGGTAAAATTGGACATCATGCCAGTGGTGCCAATCATGAAGCCTACCCATCCACTTCTACTGCTACTACCACTGGGATTTTATCTGTGGTAGGAGAATACATTAATGGTCACCAGGCCGTCCAACAAAACCCAATGCCAGGACAAGAGCCAGGCCTCCTTCATGGGCTATTCATCAGAGCTCCCCCAGAATGTTTGACCCCTCCTTATGTTCCCCCCTTTCCCCTTTCCAACCATGCCCCCAGCCCTCCTCACTGGGGGCCTGCCAGGAGTCTGGGAGGTACAGGCTGGCAGGCCTCCAGTGAGGCATGCTGAGCGCCAAATTCTCCATCCTCTCTGGCAGCAGTGGCTGGGCGTAAACGGCTGGAGAATTCCAGCCCTGGTATCATTCATTCATCATTCAAAATCTACGGGGCCAAACTCCCTACTGTATTGCATAGTGGGAGTGCCTTCACTACTTAGATTGCAGCTTATCATAATCTTCTCAAAGACAATTAGAGACGGCAATAAATGCTGGCTTTGTCAATGACGCTGACATCTTGTAAATGAATAAATAAAAAAAGAGAATTCCAGGTCACCTATATGTAACAAGATGATCCAAATCCAACGCTACAGGGACCCATTCATTGACCATTACTCTCTGACCCCTGTCCTGTAGACAATGACGCACTTACTGAACATACCACTATCCTTTTAATATTTGTACTGCCATTTTCTATTAAGTAGTACTTTATCAAAGTCCATATGGCGGAACGGTGGCACAGTGGTTAGCACTGCTGCCTCACAGCGCCAGGGATCCGGATTCAATTCCGGCCTCGGGTAACTGTCTGTGTGGAGTTTGCACATTCTCCCTGTGTCTGTGTGGGTTTCCTCTGGGTGCTCTGGTTTCCTCCCAGAGTCCAAAGATGTGCGGGTTAGGTTGATTGGCCATGCTAAATTGCCCCTTAGTGTCAGGGGGATTAGCAGGGCAAATACGTATTGATGGGACTTTGGGACACTTTGGAAAAAAGAATAGAGGCATGGACTATTTTCTAAACGGTGACAAAATTCATAATGCTAAAGTGCAAAGGGACTTGGGAGTCCTAGTCCAGGATTCTCTAAAGGTAAACTTGCAGGTTGAGTCCGTAATTAAGAAAGCAAATGTAATGTTGTCATTTATCTCAAGAGGCTTGGAATACAAAAGCAGGGATGTACTTCTGAGGCTTTATAAAGCACTGGTTAGGCCCCATTTGAAGTACTGTGAGCAATTTTGGGCCCCACACCTCAGGAAGGGCATACTGGCACTGGAGCGGGTCCAGCGGAGATTCACACGGATGATCCCAGGAATGGTAGGCCTGACATACGATGAACGTCTGAGGATCGTGGGATTATATTCATTGGAGTTTAGGAGGTTGAGGGGAGATCTGATAGAAACTTACAAGATAATGAACGGCTTAGATAGGATGGACGTAGGGAAGTTGTTTCCATTAACAGGGGAGACTAGGACGCGGGGGCACAGCCTTAGAATAAAAGGGAGTCACTTTAGAACAGAGATGAGGAGAAATTTCTTCAGCCAGAGAGTGGTGGGTCTGTGGAATTCATTGCCACAGAGGGCTGTGGAGGCCGAGACGTTGAGCGTCTTCAAGACAGAAATTGATAAATTCTTGATTTCTCGAGGAATTAAGGGCTATGGGGAGAGAGCGGGTAAATGGAGTTGAAATCAACCATGATTGAATGGTGGAGTGGACTCGATGGGCCGAATGGCCTTACTTCCGCTCCTATGTCTTATGGTCTTATGGGACTAGGGCCTGGTTGGGATTGTGGTCAGTGCAGACTTGATGGGCTCAATGGCCTCCTTCTGCACTGTAGGGATTCTATAAGTAAGAGTTTTAACAACACCAGGTTAAAGTCCAACAGGTTTATTTGGTAGCAAATACCAATGGTATTTGCTACCAAATAAACCTGTTGGACTTTAACCTGGTGTTATTAAAACTCTTACTGTGTTTACCCCAGTCCAACGCCAGCATCTCCACATCGGGATTCTATAATACATATTTTATATAAGAATTTATTTTAAGCATAGAGTGAACGACACAGAAGGAAGTGTTTTGGCTCTATGTGCCCATGTCAGAACTTTGAAAGAAGTATACAATCACCCCCACTCTTTCCTCACAGTCTGACATTTTCTTTATTTCCGTTAGTCAGTCATAAAGTTATTACTGAATTTTCTACCAAATTCTTTCAGGCAGTGCATTCTCACTGCATGACAAAAAAAAACTTTCCTCACCTCTACCTATTGACACAAGAAAACCTTCCATCTGTAATTTTTACCTTAAATCTATGTTTTCTAGTTATTAACTCACCGATAGTGGACTGAAGTATTAATCGTCAGAGAGCCACAGCTAGGTTTCCACACCTGGAGACGCAGCTAACAAATACACACTTTTGTCAAAAACTGTTTGTATTCTGATGATTTTTTAATCTATTTGATATTGATCCAGTCATATTGATTCTTTGACCACATCAACCCTAAAGCTTTGACTCTTAGAAAAACAGCCATTGAGAAATGGTGTGAAACTGTGGAATAAAAAAGTTAAGTCAAAGGTTATTTTAAAGTTCGGTTTGACAGGAAAAATTAATGCAGAAGGTAAGAAGTCAAAGCTTAAATGAACCAGAGGGATGAAAAAGGAAATAGTGTTGGGGAGACAGAGCCAGTGGGCCCTATTTTACCATTTTGATTCGAAGTTCTGGGCAGACTTGAATCTGGGAGTGTTTCAGATCTGACTTTTAGACCTGTTCTCCAGTACCCCTGTACGCATTCTGCCTAAAAAAAATCAGCAATTCTGAATCGCGCAGCAGAAGCTTGTGGGCGGGGCTCATCACATCCGAAACACTGCTGCTCCTATCAGCGCCTCTGTGTGAGCGCAAGAAAAAAAAATTATAGAATGCTGTTCCCCGACCACATTGGGCCCTATTTTACTATTTTGATTCTAAGTGCTGAATCTGGGCACAATTCAGATCCGACTTGGAAACTTGTTTTCGGGCACCCTCAGCCTGAAAAAAAATCACGAGTCTGAATCGTGCTGTGGGCGGGGCTTATCGCGCCCGAAACGCTGCAGCTCCGATTGGAGCCTTCAACTGCGCATGTGCAGTGAAAATAAATTTGAAAAACGCGCCCCTCTCACATTGCTCCCGGGCCGCAAAAAGCAGAAAAAGCAGCCCGGGAGCGATGGCCCCCACAGACATCGGCCCACCCCCACAACATAACTGTCCCCCTTATCCACTCACACCATCCCGCTACCCAGACCGATCGCAACCCCCTGCCCAACTTCCCCCCAACGATCGCCCGCAGAGTGGCAGTGGACCCCCCCTACTCCTGCATCCCCACGCCCCACCCACCAGAGAATGATCGGGCCTCCCTCCCCACCCTCCCACCAGAGAACCATTTAGCCTCCACCCCCCCCCGAACCAGAGAATGATCGGGCCTCCCTCCTCCCCCCTCCATCAGAGAATGATCGGGCCTCCCTCCTCCCCCTGCAACCAGAGAACCATCTGGCCCTCCCTCCTCCCCCCACCAACCAGAGAATGATCGGGCCTCCCTCCTCCCCCCTCCATCAGAGAATGATCGGGCCTCCCTCCTCCCCCTCCCACCAGAGAGCGATCTGGCCCTCCTCCTCCCCTCCCCCCCTCACCAGAGAATGATCTGACCAACCTCCCCCCCCCCCATCCCCACCACTGATCTGAGTTAGAGAACCGCTGGAAGCTCTGAACTTATCTCCTCAGAAGCTGGAGTGCCCGAAACAGACCTTTGCCGAGCATGTGTTGCGCCGAATCTGGACGGGTGAACACGATGGTAAAGGGGGAAATGCCGGTAAGATTGGGCGTCCAGCTCATTAAGTCAATTTACATGCATGCAAATGCATTTAAATTGAGGTGGCTCCCATTTCGGGAGCAGTTCCAATCACAGCCATTTTCGGGCCTTGGTAAAGTGAGAATCTGCGTGGATGCGGGCACGGATTGCGCTATTTGCCTTATGCCCGACTTTACCAAGTTTTTGTGCCCGAAAACGACGCATTGTAATGGTAAAATCCCCCCCATTGTGTCCAGCCCGGATAATGCCTCCCCCTGGCCCCCACAGACACTGCCCCAACCCCATAACATTACTGAGCCCCCTAACCCCCCACTCGCCCACCACCCAGACTGATCATGGTCCTCGCCCCCCCCTTACCCCCCAACGATCTCAGGCGAGAGATCCACCCTCCCTCCTCTACCCTATAGATATCAAGCAGGGTGATCCCCCCCCCCCCCCTTCCCCCCACCCCAGACCCTCCCGCACAAGGTCCCCATCTCCTCCGGACTCCGATGGCTGTGTGACACCTCCCTCTCTCTCCCCTGTCCCCAATCATTGAGACACTCATCCACCACCCGCCCCCCCCCTCCCCACCAGCACACCTGCAAGTGCTCACTTGCCATCCCCTCAATGCTAACAAGCAAACTGCATGGAACTTGCTGGAATGTTCTGCCAAACTGCCTGCAGCTGATCTGCCCTAACGAGGGGCAGTTCCATTAAAAACTCAAGAATGGACAGGCAGGCAGGCATTCCTGCACAAAATGTGCGCACAACCAGCCCCCCGATTCTCTGAGGGTGACCTGGGGAGGCTGCTGGATGCAGCAGAGTCGAGGCAGGACACCCTCTTCCCCCCAGGAGGACACAGACTAAAGGGGGCTGGTAGAAATGTGGCCTGGGAGGAAGTTGCGCCTCGGTCAGTGCCAGAGCACTGCCCCCCCCCCGAACTGTGAAGCAGTGCCGGAAAAAAGTCAATGACCTCATCCGTGCAGCTAGGGTGAGTGCTGAACCCCATTTTGCATCTTCCCCCAGATCCTCCCATCCCCAGCACCCTGCATGCTTCCAGCTCCTGACCCCCAAGCACCTCCTTCCTTTCCCCCCAATGAGCCCCGCTGTGTTTGTCCTCTAAGGGCCACCACCTGATACTCTGCAGGAGTCACGCTACCATTTCTTTCATGGCTCCTTCTGTCTCCACAGGAGAAGACCGAGCACAACACCCATGAGAGGGTGAAGACAGGGGCTGGTGATCCAGACCTCCAGGTCCTCACCCCCTTTGAGCAGTGGGTGCTGGAGCTCTCCAGAGAAGGGGAGATGTGGACTGTCAGTGACAGCATGGTGAGCACCTGTCATTCCTTCAATCGCTTTGAGGCAACTTCTCGGGGGCACGAGTTTCGGGTGCAAGGGGCAAGGTGTAAAGGAGTTGTATGAGGCATGTTTATTTGCACAGAGAGGGTGCCTGGAACTCACTGCCGGGGGAGGTTGTGGATGCAGATATGATAGTGACCTTTAAGGGGCATCTCTACAGCTATGTGAATGGGATGTGAATAGAGGCATATGGCCCCCAGAAGGGGAAGGGGTTACAAATCAGATGGGCAGCCTGGTCGCTACAGGCTTGGAGGGCCAAAGGGCCGGTTCCTGTGATGTAATTTTGTTGGTTCTTTGTTCTATGTTCAATGGAGAATGTGAATCATGTGTTTGGCATCCCAGATTCCTCACCCTCCCTTGCACTTAACCTTGTGTCCTGTGTTGCAGGGACAGATCCGGACGCCCCGGGGCCTTCTGGACTACAGGCCCTACCTGCAGCTCCCGCCCATCCTGGGTCCAGACAGCTCAGACGAGTCCTCGGAGGATGCGGGTGAAGGGACCTCCAAGGGTGGCACCGTTTTGGCGTCAGCTGCCACCTCACAACTCACCATCCCAGATACTGACACGTCGGTGGATCCAGTTAGTGTTGAGGCCTCTGGGTCACTCTCTGGTGAGCACGAAACACCTGCTGATGTGCATCGGATGGAGGAGGGAACGTCCGAGGCCTCTGGCATGCGGGGGCCTGCTGGAGGCGAGGACTCAGCTGGCTCCAGGCTACATGCTGGGCCTCTGAGATCACTTCTCCTTCAGCTGCTGGAGATGCAGCAACAGAGCCAGGGACTGCAGGAGGGGCTGACGGCCACACTGGACTGATTGCGAGGCTGTTGGGAGCAGTCCCAATGCTTTCAGGTGGACCAGCTATTGCCTGTCTTGTGTGCTTCCCAGGCCAACACTGCAAGGGTGGCGTCTGCAGTGGAAAGCCTGGGGCAGGGAATCCTCACCATGAGTGGCAACTCCAAGCGATGGCTGAGTCATAGCAGGCCACAACGGAGTCCCAGAGGGCTGCGGCTGAGTCACAGCAGGCCACAGCGAAGGGACTGAAAAGACTTCTTGAGATTCTGTGGCCCATGGCTGAGAGGCTCGAGAGCTTGCAGGAGACCCAGAGGGACAGCACTGAGACACAGCGGGCTTTGGCAGCAGCCCTTGAGAAGATGGCCCAGTCTCAGAGGGCCATGGCTGAGGACTTGCAGAGCGTGGCCCAGTCTCAGAGGGCAGTTGCTGCGGCCATTGACAGGTGGCCCACAACTCAGGTGGCCTTTGCAGAGGGCTTGACTGCCATGGATAGGACGCAGGTGGTCCTCCAGGACTGGCAGAGCCAGGTGATGCCGGAACATCTGGAGCTCACTGCAGAAGGACCACCGTCCCATGGAGTGACCCAGGGGCCCACAGGAACCCCGAGGGAGGAGGAAGGGCTCGAGCCCACGCCGGGGCCTTCCAGCCAGGAGACTGTGGCTGTGGCAACACTTTGTGACTCCCCCCTTCCTGACACCGGGGCATCTCAGGGGCAGCGGGATGAAGAGGATGTCATGGAAACATCCCAGACACCTGGAAGCCGGCCAGGGCTCTCAAGGTCCAGGGCCTCCAGAGGATGCCTGCCATGCGCATCACAGGGCACGGGGCGAGGTAGGCAGCTGGCCCCCTCCACCTCCGATGTATATTTTGGGGAGTCACTGAGACCTAATGATAGGCCACGTAAGGTTAGGAAGTTGTAGTTGCACTGAGATGGCACGGGTGAAGGGCTGCACTAGTTAGAAAGATATTTAAGCACCTTAACATTTTCTGTTCACAAGTTTTTATGCCGGAACGTCTTATTTAAACACCTTTATTGTAAATAAATATGTTTTCACCACCCATGGTTCCCTCACTCGGCCATTTCCTCCCTGCCTGACAGGGACATACCTATCAAGGACACCCAGTATTTGTTCCTTGAAAAAGTTCCACTTTTCATTAGTGCCTTTCCCTGACAGTTTCTGTTCCCAACTTATGCCCCCTAATTCTTGCCTAATCGCATCATAATTACCTCTTCCCCTAATTGTAAACCTTGCCCTGCCGTACGGCCCTATCCCTCTCCATTACAATAACAAAAGACACCGAATTATGGTCACTATCTCCAAAGTGCTCTCCCACAACCAAATCTAACACTTGGCCCAGTTCATTTCCCAGTACCAAATCCAATGTGGCCTCACCTCTTGTCGGCCTATCCACATATTGTGTCAGGAAACTCTCCTGCACATACTGCACAAAAACTGCCCCATCCGAACTATTTGACCTACAAAGATTCCAATCAATATTTGGAAAGTTAAAGTTCCCCATGACAACTACCCTGTGACCCCCACACATATCCATAATCTGCTTAGCAATTTCTTCCTCCACATCTCTATTACTATTTGGGGGCCTATAATAAACTCCTAACAACGTGACCGCTCCTTTCCTATTTCTAACTTCAGCCCATATTACCTCAGTGTGCAGATCCCCCTCGAAGTGCCTTTCCACAGCCGTTAAACTATCCTCGATTAACAATGCTACTCCTCCACCTCTTTTACCAGCTTCCCTACACTTACTGAAACATCTATACCCCGGAACGTCCAACAACCATTCCTGTCCTTGTTCTACCCATGTCTCCGTAATGGCCACAACATCGTAGTCCCAAGTACCAATCCATGCCCCAAGTTCATCTACCTTGTTCCGGATGCTCCTTGCATTGAAGTAGACACACTTCAACCCACCTTCCTGTCTACCGGTACCCACCCTTGACCTTGATACCTTCCCCAATACCTCACCACCCTCAACACTGACTTCTGGACTACAACTCCTTTTCCCACTCCCCTGACACATTAGTTTAAACCCCCCTGAAGAGCCGTATCAAATTTCCCTCCCAGGATATTGGTTCAAGGAACAGTTACTGCATGTCCTTGATAAGTATGTACCTGTCAGGCAGGGAGGAAGTGGTTGAGCGAGGGAACCATGGTTTACTATAGAAGTTGAATCTCTTGTGAAGGAGAAGAAGGAGACTTATGTAAAGCTGAGACGTGAAGGCTCAGATAGGGTGCTTGAGAGTTACAAGTGAGCCAGGAAGGACCTAAAGAGAGAGCTAAGAAGAGCCAGGAGGGGACATGAGAAGTCTTTGGCAGGTAGGATCAAGGAAAACCCTAAAGCTTTCTATAGGTACGTCAGGAATAAAAGAATGACTAGGGCAAGATTAGGACCAGTCAAGGACAGTAGCGGGAAGTTGTGCGTGGAGTCCGAAGAGACCGGAGAGGCGCTAAATGTATATTTTTCGTCAGTATTCACACAGGAAAAAGACAATGTTGTCGAGGCGAATACTGAGATACAGGCTATTGGACTAGACGGGATTGAGGTTCATAAGGAGGAGGTGTTAGCAATTCTGGAAAGTGTGAAAATAGATAAGTTCCCTGGGCTGGATGGGATTTATCCTAGGATTCTCTGGGAGGCTAGGGAGGAGATTACAGAGCCTTTGGCTTTGATCTTTATGTCATCATTGTCTACAGGGATAGTGCCAGAAGACTGGAGGATAGCAAATATTGTCCCCTTGTGCAAGAAGGGGAGTAGAGACAACCCTGGTAATTGTAGACCAGTGAGCCTTACTTCTGTTGTGGCAAAGGTTTGGAAAGGATTATAAGAGATAGGATTTATAATCATCTAGAAAGGAATAATTTGATTAGGGATAGTCAACACGGTTTTGTGAAGGGTAGGTCATGCCTCACAAACCTTATTGAGTTTTTTGAGAAGGTGACCAAAAAGGTGGATGAGGGTAAAGTAGTTGATGTGGTGTATATGGAGTTCAGTAAAACGTTTGATAAGGTTCCCCATGGTAAGCTTTTACAGAAAATACGGATGCATGGAATTGAGGATGATTTAGCGGTTTGGATCAGAAATTGGCTCGCTGTAAGAAGACAGAGGGTGGTGGTTGATGGGAAATGTTCATCCTGGAGTTCAGTTACTAGTGGTGTACCGCAAGGATCTGTTTTGGGGCCACTGCTGTTTGTCATTTTTATAAATTACCTGGATGAGGGCGTAGAAGGATGGGTTAGTAAATTTGCGGATGACACTAAAGTCGGTGGAGTTGTGGACAGTGCAGAAGGATGGTGCAGGTTACAGAGGGACAGAGATAAGCTGTAGAGCTGGGCTGAGAGGTGGCAAATGGAGTTTAATGCGGAAAAGTGTGAGGTGATTGACTTTGGAAGGAGTAACAGGATTACAGAGTACTGGGCTAATGGTAAGATACTTGGTCGTGTGGATGAGCAGAGAGATCTCGGTGTCCATGTGCATAGATCCCTGAAAGTTGGCGCCCAGGTTGATAGGGTTGTTAAGAAGAATAGTGTAGGTTAGATTGGTTTCACAGGTCGGCGCAACATCGAGGGCCGAAGGGCCTGTACTGCGCTGTGGTGTTCTGTGTTCTATGTTCTATGTTCTATGTTTTGGTGGGTCGGGGGGGGGGGAATGGAGCCACAGACACAAACCCCTAGCGAGTGAACCGCCTGGTGATCAGGGCCTCCTGCGCATGCCTCATTTGGTCTGTCAGCCCTCGAGTGCCTGGTTGGTGTTCGTCGGCGTGCTCTTCCTCATCTTCCTCTTCCTCCTCCTCCTCCTGCTGGTCATCCTCCCCAGCGACGGCTGGCTGGTCGGCCTCCACGTCCTCCTCCTCCTCCTCATCCTATAGGTCACCTCTCTGCTGCACCAGGTTGTGCAAGACACAGCACACCACCACAATGCGGGAGGAGACCAGGGGCTGTACTGGAGGGCCCCGCCAGAGCAGTCCAGGCACCGGAATCGCATCTTGAGGAGCCCAGTGCACCACTTCACCATCCCATAGGTGGCTACATGGGCCTCATTATAGTGGGTCCCGCCTCAGACACAGGCCTCTGCTCAGGCATCATCAGCCATGTCCAAAGCAGGTAACCGATATCACCCAGGAGCCACCCCCGCAGCCTGGGCTCCTCCTCAAATGCTTGCGGGATGTCCGAGTTCCTGATTATGAAGCTGTCATGCACGCTGCCTGTGCGTCTGGTGCAGATGTACATGGTGGTCATATTGCACACAATTTGTACATTCAGGGAATGGAACCCCTTCCTATTTACAAATCTCCGTGGATTCTATAGGGGGCGTTGAGGGCGATGTGTGTGCAGTCGATCGCCCCCTGCACATTATGCATTTCCGCAATGGCTGCGAATCCTGCAGCCCGGGCTTCCTGCTGCGCCTGGTCTAGGTTAAAGTTGATGAACTGGTGCACACAGGTGTGCACAGCAGATTGGGAGATGCCACAGACATCGCCGCTCGGGGTCTGGAAAGAGCCAGTCGTGTAGGAGTTTAGAGCGGCCGTCAATTTGACAACCACCGAGATTGGGTGCCCCCACCCTGCCCCTAGGTGCCAGGTCCTACAACAGGTTGCACAGGTGTCACACGGTCTCCTTTCGGAGTCGGAGACGTCGGCGGCACACGGTGTGCGACATCTGCTCGAAGGACACTCGTGCCCGGAACTGCCGGGGTCTCTGCTCCCTCCTTCTCCTACACCCACCCTCTGGGTGAATGGCGGCCACCTCCTGCCTCTGGTGGCCGTCTCCCTCTGGTCCTGGAAGTGGTAAGGCCCGGGCCTCCTGTACCCACAATTCTTCCTCCTGCTCCTCCTCCTCAGCTCCAGCAGCAACCAAAAGAACAGCAAGATCCATTGGTTGCATTGTAAAAACCATCTCGTCACTCTGAAGGGGGGGGAGGGGAGATGGAGAGGAACACATGGAGAGGTTATGGAACGCTGCTTTCCCCTAGCACATCAACAGTCACAGAACCCCACCCCCCCAATCCCCCAGCCACATGCTCCCCACAACCACAGCCCCCCCCAATTCCCCCAGCCACATGCTCCAGACAAACAAAGCTCCTTGCAAAGTTGAGAGGCTGCAGCAGTGCAATTTGCAAGGGCTTTGTGCACATCCTTCAGCTGGAAGTGAGCTGCGTGCGCTAGGACCCAGCAGCACCGCAAGACCCGAGGTCAGTGCAGAGACCTGGGTCCGTGCTGCAAGTCAGACATCGGAGACCCTGCAGAGCAACAGCCCCCCCCACCCCACCCCCCCCATACACTCACAGAGCTGCCACTGACCTGAGACAGAAAATGGCCACAACAACAGGAACCCGTGAGTAGCAGAGAGCCATTGGACGCTGTGCACTTACCCCCTCACTAACCCTCACTGATGAAGCACCCGAATCGGACTTTTACTGAGCATGTCTGTTTCGTGCCGATTCTGGATTGACGAACGCGGTGGTAAAGGGGGAAGTGCTGATAAAGTTGGGCGGACAGCCCATTAATTCAATTTAAATGCATTCAAATGCATTTAAGTTGCCGTCATGCCCGATCCCGATTGCGATCCTGATCGCGGCCATTTTCAGCTGTTGGTAAAGGGGGAACCGGCGCGGAGACGGTCGTGGATCATGCTACTCGCCTCACGCTCGACTTTAACACGTTTTCACGCCTGAAGACGGGCGCTATTTGATGGTAAAATCGGGCCCAGTGTGTTAAAGTACAGGTGAGCGGAAACCTCAACGAGTTGGTATACAGGCCGCTGGATCTACTGGCATTGTAAAAGTTAAATTGAAAAGCAAAATACAATCAATACATAACGTCAATATTGGGAGATTTGTATGAACCTATGAATGAGAGAATTTCCATGAAGAATGCTCAGTTTGCCAGCATTTGAGTGACTGGCATGCAGCTTAAATGCAGCTATTTCATACTTTCAAGCTATTTTTGAGCAAGGTATGATTTCAATCTCCTGGAACAGTTGACAGTTCACGGGAGTTTGTTTTTACACGTTGTTTACCCAGTTTTATATCCGGGCAGTGTTTACTGGAAGTAGATTAAGGTAATGTTGTTTTATTTGCTTCACAATTTCCACACAAAATTATGTTTCCTTGTTCAACCTCAAAGAAGGATTTATAGAGATCACGTCATCTTTTTTAATATATGCGCAGTGTTTGAAGATATTTCTTGACAGATTGTAAGTATGATAAATGGCTGCCTCCAACCATGCCTGACCACAGCACAATTTCACATCAGACAATCAAGTACTAACTTGCATGATGGGAACTGATCGGGTTCTTGTTTCTCAGCAACAGTCTGGAAGAACCAGCCCAACCTTACTGATGCGATATCGTCACTTACAAACGAGAACAGTTAGTGGATAATAGACTGGCTTCCCTGAGAATAAAGGCTGCTATCAACTTTTGCGGAGCTTTGATTCACTAAACCCAACACAGGGTTCCATTTCAATGGAAACCCACCACCATTTCAACCTGTTTTCAGTTTCATAGAATCATAGAATCCTACAGTGCAGAAGGAGGCCAGTCGGCCCATCAGGTCTGCACTGACCACAATCCCACCCAGGCCCTATCCCCATAACCCCATGCATTTACCCTAGCTAGTCCCCCTGACACGAAGGGGCAATTTAGCATGGCCAATCCACCTAACCCTGCACATCTTTGGACTTTGGGAGGAAACTGAAGCACCCAGAGGAAAGCCATGCAGACACAGGGAGAATGAGCAACCCTCCACACAGACAGTGACCCAAGCCAGGATTTGAACCCGGGTCCCTGGCGCTGTGCTAACCATGATGTGGAGATGCCGGCATTGGACTGGGATAAACACAGTAAGACGTTTAACAACACCAGGTTAAAGTCCAACAGGTTTATTTGGTAGCAAATGCCACTAGCTTTCGGAACAGGCTGTCCATTCGAGGCTGTCCACCTGATGAAGGGACAGCCTGTTCCGAAAGCTAGTGGCATTTGCTACCAAATAAACCTGTTGGACTTTAACCTGTGTGGTGAACCTTTGTTGGTTCCCACCAGGTAGTGCTGAGCCAGGGTCTGGTCAGTACTATGAGTCTGTATATATGTTACTGTTGGGGTTAGGGTTGGGCTGTTCTACCTGTAATATAGTTCTAATGGTACATCCCAGTCGGGCTCCGCCTCCTGGGAGAGGTATAAAGGTCACTGCTCTGTCTGGGACCCTTTAGTCTGGGATCGTGTATTATATATGGCAGCTCTATTGTTGTAGTCAATAAAAGCCTTTATTTCCCCGAGTACCTCTAGCCTCGTGAGTTATATCACGCATCAATTTTATTGACTACAATTGAACTCTCTTCGTTGAAAAAAAAACGACACAGAGAACATGGAGCAAATGCTTAAACCCGAACGGCTTACGTTGGACCCATGTGCGGCGGGCGCCTCGAACACCTTCGATCACTGGTTGAAATGCTTTCAGGATTACCTCGAAGCCTCCACAGCGGTCACCATCGACGCCGATAGACTCTGGGTCCTCCACGCAAGGGTAAGCGACGCTGTATATTTAGCGATCCGTGGGGCCACCGACTACAAAGGGGCCCTCGAGCTTCTTAAGAAGCGCTACATTAAACCGGCGAACGAGATGCATGCTCGATATCTCTTAGCCACTCGACGGCGGCAGCCCGGCGAAACAACGGAACAGTACGCGTGCGAGCTCCTACAGCTAGCCAGGGGCTGTAACTGCAAAGCAGTGTCGGCAGACCAGAACATGAACGACCTCGCTCGAGATGCGTTTTTGGCGGGAATCGGCTCGTCTTACATCCGCCTTCGGCTGTTGGAGCAAGGTAATCTCGATCTCACTAAGTCCATAGAGCTAGCGGATGCGCTAGAAACGGCCTCCAAAAGTCTGGCGATGTACCCCGACGACCACGTGGAAACAGCGTGGCAGGGGCAGTCACAGACCCCACTTCATTCAGCGGGACCGAAAAACTGCGTGATTGCGTTCCCACCCTCGGGCCTGACGACGGCAGCAGCTCCAGGCGGCCCGCGGTGTTACTTCTGTGGGGGAGTGAAGCACCCTCGGCAGCGATGTCCCGCTAAAGTGGTGTTGTGCTCCGCCTGTGGCAAGAAGGGGCATTATTCGAAGGTATGCCGATCTAAACTTCCATCCAGGAACAGCAGTGCAGCGTGTGACTCCCCGGAGCCGGATTCCTCGTCGTTGGCATCGTCAAGGGCTTCTTCCACGTGCGAGGCCAGGACGTCGCCATTCTATACGACGGAGTCGCAAGAGACGCGGGACCACCAGGGACCACTGGTTTTGGCGCCATCGCCCACGTGCGACCTATGGGGGCAGCCATTTTGGTCGGCACTGACCGCGAATGACCAGCAGGGGTCGTCATCATCCATCTCAGCTGCCTGCAGTGGCGCCCACGAACCAACGGTGGCGTCGATCATCCTGGACCAGGCAAAGCCTCACAGACTCGACAAGTCCATGATGGACATGCAGGTAAACAAACGCACGATTTATTGTCTGTTTGACAGCGGGAGCACGGAGAGCTTCATTCACCCAGACGCCGTGAAGCGGTGTGGCCTCCGGATTCAGCCTGTCAAGCAGACAATTTCGATGGCGTCAAGGTCCCGGTCTGTCACCGTGCTAGGGAGTTGCGTGGTAAATCTGACGGTGCAGGGCACGGTTTACGAGAGCTTCAAGCTCCTGGTGTTACCGCACCTTTGTGCGCCAATACTCCTAGGACTAAATTTCATGGTCCACTTGAAGAGTGTAACCCTACAGTACGGTGGGCCACTCCCGCCGCTTTCAGTGGGAGACTCGCAGCCTCTAAATTGCCCAACGCGCTCCATCTGTAGCCTCTCGACGCTTAAGATTACCACATCCTCTTTATTCCAGAATCTCGTGCCAGGCTGCAAGCCCATCGCGACTAAGAGCAGGCGTTACAGCGCTGAGGATCAGATTTTCATTTGATCTGAGGTTCAGCGGCTCCTCAAGGAAGGGATCATACAACCGAGCGCTAGTCCTTGGAGAGCGCAGGTCGTGGTGGTCAAGAGTGGGAACAAACCCCGGATGGTCATAGACTATAGTCAGACCATTAACAGATACATGCAGCTGGATGCGTATCCCCTCCCGCGCATATCTGACATGGTCAACCAGATTGCGCAGTACCGGGTGTTCTCCACCATCGACCTAAAGTCTGCTTACCACCAGCTCCCCATTCGCCCAGAGGACCGACAATACACGGCTTTTGAGGCGGATGGTCGCTTGTACCATTTTCTAAGGGTTTCTTTTGGTGTCACCAATGGGGTCTCGGTCTTCCAGCGTGCTATGGACCGAATGGTGGACCATAACGGACTGCGGACTACCTTTCCGTACCTGGATAACGTCACCATCTGTGGCCATGACCAGCAGGACCACGATGCCAACCTTCTTAGATTCCTATGCACTGCATCTCGCCTGAATCTGACCTACAACAGGGAGAAGTGTGTATTTCGCACGCGCCGCCTAGCTATCCTCGGATACGTGGTGGAAAACGGGGTCATTGCCCCTGATCCAGACCGTATGCGTCCCCTCCTCGAACTTCCCCTGCCCACTAGCGTCAAAGCACTGAGAAGATGCTTAGGCTTCTTCTCTTACTACGCACAGTGGGTTCCCAATTACGCGGACAAAGCCCGTCCGCTCATCAAGTCTACCTCTTTTCCCCTAGCACCAGAGGCTCGTTTGGCCTTTGAAAAACTAAAAGCCGACATCGCGAAAGCCACGATGCGCGCTATCGATGAGTCCATCCCCTTCCAGGTGGAGAGTGATGCATTGGATTTCGCCCTGGCCGCCACACTTAACCAGGCGGGCAGGCCCGTCGCCTTTTTCTCTCGCACCCTCCAAGGCCCCGAAATTCAACATTCGGCGGCGGAAAAGGAGGCCCAGGTCATTGTGGAGGCCGTCCGGCATTGGCGCCATTACTTGGCGGGAAAACAGTTCACCCTGCTCACGGACCAGCGGTCCGTGGCGTTCATGTTCAATAACACGTTACGGGGCAAGATCAAGAATGATAAGATCTTGAGGTGGAGAATCGAACTCTCCACCTATAATTACGACATCATGTATCGTCCAGGGAAACTCAACGAGCCCTCGGATGCCCTGTCGCGTGGAACATGCGCTAGTATGCAGGAGAATCGATTGCAGGCTCACCACAATGACCTCTGCCATCCAGGGGTCACTCGGCTCTTCCACTTCATAAAAGCCCGGAATCTACCCTACTCGGTGGAGGATGTCAGGTCTATAACCAGAAGCTGCCGGGTATGCGCGGAATGCAAACCGCACTTCTACCGACCTGACAGGGCACAACTCGTTAAGGCCACTCGTCCATTTGAAAGACTGAGTGTAGATTTTAAGGGCCCCCTTCCCTCGACAGATCGGAACGTGTACTTCCTCAATGTGGTTGATGAATACTCACGATTCCCCTTTGTCATTCCTTGTTCCGATATGACCGCTACCACGGTTATCAAGGCATTTCGTGATCTTTTCACCCTGTTCGGGTACCCCTGTTACATCCATAGCGATAGGGGCTCATCGTTCATGAGCAATGACTTGAGGCAATTCCTGCTCTCATACGGAATTGCCTCTAGTGGAACCACGAGCTACAACCCTAGGGGCAACGGACAGGTTGAACGTGAGAATGCTACAGTCTGGAAGGCTGTCTTACTGGCGTTGAAGTCTAAAGGCCTTCCAGTCTCCCGTTGGCAAGAGGTGCTCCCTGATGCGCTCCACTCCATACGCTCACTCCTGTGTACGGCAACCAACGCTACTCCCCATGAGAGGATGTTTTCATTCCCTCGGAAGTCTTCCTCTGGGACCTCATTACCGTCTTGGTTGACGTACTCAGGACCTGTCCTCCTGCGGCGACATGTTAGGACCCGCAAGTCCTACCCTTTGGTTGAGCAGGTCCATCTCCTCCATGCCAACCCTCAATATGCCTATGTGACATATCCTGACGGGCGAGAGGACACGGTCTCTATTAGAGATCTGGCGCCTGCAGGGGACTTGGAAACCCCAGTTGCTTCCACACCCCTAGTTAGGGACCCCCCGACCCTTATCTCCCCTCCTGACATGGCGCGGGCAGTATCAGGACCACCACTTAATCCTCTTACTCCCGTGTACAGCTTGCCTGAGTCCAGGAGATTGTCACCACCTCGAGGCGTGCTCGAGTCCAGCAGATTGTCGCCACCTCGTGGTCCACCTGTCCGTGAGGAACTGGAGGAGTCACTGGACACCGCCTTGGAGAGAAGGTCACCACGGTTACCAGAACCGGCGTTACCGCCAGTGTTGGTTACCACTATGAGTGCTGAGCCATGGATGGTCAGCACTATGGGTGTTTGTAGATACGTTACTGTTGTCACTGTTGGTGTTAGGGTTGGGCTGTTCTACCTGTTGATATTGTTCTGTGGTACACTCCAGTTGGCTCCGCCTACCAGGGGAAGTATAAAGGTCACTGCACTGCCTGGAGACCCTTTAGTCTGGGATTGTATTGTATATAGTGTGCTCCATTCTTGTCAGTAATAAAAGCCTTTATTTCCCGGGTACAATCTAGCCTCCCAAGTGATTTAATCGCGCATCACAATGTTAATCTAAGGCTACTTGTGACTAATAAATTAACTTTAAATTATTTTTCTGGCCTTGGATAACTGAGGAGTTTATATGTTCTCCCTGCGTCTGTGTGGTTTCCTCCCACAATCCAAAGATGTGCAGGTTAGGTGGATTGACCATGGTAAATGTGAGGGGTTATGGGGATAAGTTGAAGGGGAGGACGTGCTCTTTCAGAAGGTTTGTGGAGACTCGGTGGTCCAAATGTCCTCTTTCTGCACTGTAGGGATTCTACGGGACTAAGCTGCTTGAGCCCGCCCGCCAGTGTTATATTGTGGGATCAGCCCCTTTATGTTTATCAGACTAAGTCCAGGATGATACAGCAGGGAAAGCTGCTGCTGTCGGCTGCTTCAACTCAGCTTTCCCTGTCGCTATCAGCATTTGCCGATATCCAGGACTATTTATGAGTCTCTCTCTTTCTGATGGAAAGGGAGAACAACTGTGCATTATTATTACCACTGAAGAACATAAACTAATTTGATCACTTTGTCTGCATAAGTCATTTGCTGAAGCCTCTTTATACCCATTGGAGCTGCCCAGTGATTTAGTGGGTAGGTGTTATGAATGATGTATTTATTTAGCATACAGATCAGCAAGCTATCAAGTTCAACATTATCATCAATGATCACCTCTTTATTATTAATAATTTTATGAACTAACTGAAGGAATCTTCCTCTCTCTGCAGTTAATTATAATTATAGGTAGCTGCTACTAACTGGGCTGAAGAACTTTTGATGACAAGATGGTAATTATTCATAGTAAGCGTCAATTAGGAAATCCCCGGTGACTCTCACATCTATCATTTAATTGGAGGTTACCATATTCACCATGAAATAAAATATTCAGCTTGACTAACTGAAATCAGACTGTACACATGATGTATTAAATGTGCTTCATAGTTCTGAGCTACACAGATCAGGAAGATCCCAAGATCAATCCCCATTCTGTGTTGAAACTTAATAGCCTGCTGATGCTCATTGTCCATCTGAATAGTTATTTAATGAGTGACCAGATGGTTACTACCCAGATATTATAGCGTAGCATCAGACCCTGTCTTCAGGAGCAGGGAGGTTGATAAATATAATTGGAAGGAAACATAGAATCATAGATTCTATGATTCCCTCAGATGGAAATAAATCTAATACCACATCATCTAAGGGTCAAAAATATTCAAAATGTCCAGTTTTCAGGATGGGCCAAGTTGGGATAAGTACATCCTGGGCCTCAAACTGGGAAGACCTACTTCTAGATTATGAGGTGATTCCTCGGGGCCGCTAGCAGCAGCTGGCATTCATGATGATTCATCGAGCGAGGGAACCGTGGTTTACTAAAGAAGTTGAATCTCTTGTGAAGAGGAAGAAGGAGACTTATGTAAAGATGAGACGTGAAGGCTCAGTTAGGGCGCTTGAGAGTTACAAGTTAGCCAGGAAGGACCTAAAGAGAGAGCTAAGAAGAGCCAGGAGGGGACATGAGAAGTCTTTGGCAGGTAGGATCAAGGAATACCCTAAAGTTTTCTATAGGTATGTCAGGAATAAAAGAATGACGAGGGCAAGATTAGGGCCAGTCAAGGACAGGAGTGGGAAGTTGTGCGTGGAGTCCGAAGAAATAGGAGAGGCGCTAAATGAATATTTTTCGTCAGTTTTCACACATGAAAAAGACGATGTTGTCGAGGCGAATACTGAGAAACAGGCTATTAGACTAGATTGAGGTTCATAAGGAGGAAGTGTTAGCAATTCTGGAAAGTGTGAAAATAGATAAGTCCCCTGGGCTGGATGGGATTTATCCTAGGATTCTCTGGGAAGTAGGGAGGAGATTGCAGAGCCTTTGGCTTTGATCTTTATGTCGTCATTGTCTACAGGAATAGTGCCAGAAGACTGTCTCTACTCCCCTTGTTCAAGAAGGGGAGTAGAGACAACCCTAGTAATTATAGACCAGTGAGCCTTACTTCTGTTGTGGCAAAGGTTTGGAAAGGATTATAAGAGATAGGATTTATAATCATCTAGAAAGGAATAATTTGATTAGGGTTTTGTGACGGGTAGGTCATGCCTCACAAACCTTATTGAGTTATTTGAGAAGGTGACCAAAGAGGTGGATGAAGGTAAAGCATTTGATGTGGTGTATATGGATTTCAGTAAAGCGTTTGATAAGGTTCCCCACGGTAGGCTATTGCAGAAAATATGGAGGCATGGGATTGAGGGTGATTTTGCAGTTTGGATCAGAAATTGGCTAGCTGTAAGAAGACAGAGGGTGGTGGTTGATGGGAAATGTTGGTCTTGGAGTTCAGTTACTAGTGGTGTACCGCAAGGATCTGTTTTGGGGCCACTGCTGTTTGTCATTTTTATAAATGACCTGGATGAGGGCGTAGAAGGATGGGTTAGTAAATTTGCGGATGACACTAAAGTCGGTGGAGTTGTGGACAGTGCGGAAGGATGTTGCAGGTTACAGAGGGACATAGATAAGCTGCAGAGCTGGGCTGAGAGGTGGCAAATGGAGTTTAATGCGGAAAAGTGTGAGGTGATTGACTTTGGAAGGAGTAACTAGAATACAGAGTACTGGACTAATGGTAAGATATTTGGTCGTGTGGATGAGCAGAGAGATCTCGGTGTCCATGTGCATAAATCCCTGAAAGTTGGAACCCAGGTTTATAGGGTTGTTAAGAAGGCGTACAGTGTGTTAGCTTTTATTGGTAGAGGGATTGAGTTTCGGAGCCATGATGTCATGTTGCAGCTGTACAAAACTCTGGTGTGGCCGCACTTAGAGTATTGCGTACAGTTCTGGTCGCCGCATTATAGGAAGGATGTGGAAGCATTGGAAAGGGTGCAAAGGAGATTTACCAGGATGTTGCCTGGTATGGTGGGAAGGTCTTATGAGGAAAGGCTGAGGGACTTCAGGCTGTTTTCGTTAAAGGGAAGAAGGTTAAGAGGTGACTTAATAGCGGCATACAAGATGATCAGAGGATTAGATAGGGTGGACAGTGTAAACCTTTTTCCTCGGATGGTGATGGCTAGCATGAGGGGACATAGCTTTAAATTGAGGGGTGATAGATATAGGACAGATGTCAGAGGTAGGTTCTTTACTCAGAGAGTAGTATGGGCGTGGAATGCCCTGCCTGCAGCAGTAGTGGACTCGTCAACATTAAGGGCATTTAAATGGTCATTGGATAAACATATGGATGATATTGGAATAGTGTAGGTTAGATGGGCTTTAGATTTGTTTCACAGGTCGGCGCAACATTGAGGGCCGAAGGGCCTGTACTGCGCTGTAATGTTCTATGTTCTATGATGGCCCAGTGAATTGGGAATGAGCCCAAAATGGGATTCTTGCCAGCGTCAAACCTGATGCAAGTCTCCCAACCTGCCATGCTGGCCCTGATCAGATTCGCACCCAGAGTACGTAGGAACCTGATCACTTCGAATTTAAATTAACTTATATGTAATTACCGGGTTTGAGGATGAGTGCTCTGGCCTCCTGGTATGCTCCTGACACCCTCCCCTACCCCAACAAGAAGCCCAGTGGGTACCAGTATCTCCTGGTGCTGACAAGCATAGAACAGGCACCATAGACTCCGAGGGGGAGCAATGAGTACCATGTAAGTACAAATGCCCATGTGCCCTTCTGCTGCTGCCAGGTTACCAAGGGACCTTGGGATTGGGGGGGGGGCCTGGACTGGGGGGAAAGGGTTGTCTTCGGGGCTCTCCCTGGGATTGCAGGCTCATGGCTGCACTTCTCCCCTTTTGGGAAATGTGGAAATCACTCTTAGTGATTTCAGGCAACTCTCTGGTTAAAGTCTTTGGTGGTGCCTGTGTTCTGTAAAACCTTTGAAGTGGCATGGTCACTTTTAAATCCATGCCCCCCAAACACCTGGAAGCCTTCAAAATCACAGCAGCACTCCATTCCACAGATTGCCCTTTCTTGATGTCAGTAGCCTCGTGTGTTACCAGACCTCTTTGAAGTACTTTGATGATGAATGATGTCAGTTTCCCTTGGGAGAAACCTATTCTAGCATGATTGAGCCTCTTTGAACTGCTTTGGTGGACAGCTCCACAGCAGACGAAAGATCCCTTGTTGATACAATCATTTAATGCTCCATTCGGCCTGAAATATTCCTTCTTTTGAGCTGCTGTAGTTTCTAACCAGCAGTTGTTTTAAACAGGCTTTGTCTTTGATCTGACAAACTTCCTAGAACGACCAGAAGTACAGTCTGACTTTTTTTGTCATAGTGGGTCATTTTGACATCTTATGCTGGAATAGCATGCCTGCACTGGAGGTTGTTTTCAGCCATAGAAGAAGCTGGCAAAACTCTGAGATTATCCTCCAAAGGGCCGTCAAAGAGAACCTTCCAGCAGCCACCATTTATTTCTCTGGATAGATGTTCTGACGGTGCCAGGGGGTGGGGAGGCTCAGAGGCCTTTGGAGCCTCGCGTGATCAGTACATGGCTGGATAGTGCCCTGGTTCTACCCTCTAACACACTGCCAATGTCACCCTCGCAGTGACACCCAGGCAGTAACACCCAGGCAGTAACACTGGCAGTGTGACTCTGACAGGGTGGCATTGGTAGGATGGCAAGTGCCAGTGCCAGGGTAGAATCCCTATAGTGCAGAAAGAGGCCATTTGGCCCATCAAGTCTGCACCGACCAGAATCCCACTCAGGCTCTATCCCCTTAACCCCATCTATTTATCCTGGTAGTCCCGCTAACACTAAGGGGTAATTTACCATGGCCAATCAAGCTAACCCGCACATCTTTGGACTGTGGGAGGAAATCCACGCAGACACGGGGAGAATGTAGCATTGCCAAGGGAGGGGCCTGAAGGGGGCAGAGCCTATGCTGCCCCCATATCTCTGTTTTTGGGTTGGGAGTGAGACCTCTGACTGGTGGAAGGGGGGGGGGGGGGAGGGGGGGAAGGTGGTGGGCAAGTCTCTGACTTGTGTGGGGTGAGGAGTAAGGCCTCTGATTTGAGGGGGGGGGGGTGAGGCACCCGACTGCGGGGGGGGCGGGGGGGAGTGATGCCGTTGCCTTTCTGTGGTGAAGGGTTGGGCATTCTTCCCTTGTCTATGGGGATAGTAATGTCCATGGGGTTGATGGGGGGGTGGGGGCAGTCGGTTGGTAGGGGGATGGGGTGGGGCGGTTTGCTGGCATTGTACTCTCGATCTCTGTGAAGTCAGGCTTGCCGGCGTGTTTCCCATTGGGGATTCTTTTGCCACCAAAGAATAGTTGAATCCAAACTGGTTAGCCCTGCCAGGGCCAGCAGGAAACACTCCGATTCTGCTGCTGGCGGCAGCACTCGGAGAATCGCAGCCCAGATCTCCCCAGTTAAGTGTCCGTGGAGGAAGTGCAATAAACATGATCCTGAGGAAAATAATTTTTTGTTTGATCCGCTGAATGTTCGATGTACACAATCACCACAGTCTCCAAATAACACCAATGAGGAATCCATACGGACAGAGCTTTGCTTTGCTCAGTAGGGAGTGCACTCTTTCCCAAGAGTTTAGCAACAAAAGCGTGCAAATATACAAAGTAAGAACAGGGAGATGTCATTCAGCCCCTCGTACATGCTCTGCCATTCAATAAGATCATGGCTGATCTGATTGTGGCCTCAACTCCACATTCCTCCAACCCCCCCCCCTTATAATCTTTGACCCCATTGTTTGTCCAGCGTCTATCTATCTCTCCCTTCAAAATATTCAAGGACCCTGGGTCCATTGCCCTCCAGGGAAGAGAGTTCCAAAGTTTCACAACCCTTTGGGCATGGGTGAGGCCCTTGTTGTCGGCAGCCTCTTTGGGGGCTGAAGCCTCCACAGCCTGTTGCAGTGAGGATGCTTCCATTGAGATGGCAGGTGTTTGTTCCAGCGCTGTCAAAATGCTGGCAAGCTGGAAAAGTCACCCCTAACTGGGGTTCTAATTATTCAAGTTAGCTGCCTGCCTCCCTTCAGTGGACGTCCTATCTGTATCCTGGCCCACTTCTGGGAAGCTTTCCTGGCAGTGAGAAAGCATCAGGAAACATCATGTCAAACTGACATGACTCCCCTCTATTTTTCAGGCCCTCCATCTCCAAGTCAGCCACCACATGGCCAGGAAATTTCAGCTCAATGTGACAGGTGTTGGGATAGAATCACACCCAATATCAGGCTGCCTCCTACTCCAGCTGGCTGAGCAACAGACCTGTTCAAATAGACTACATCTGCCATTGATTTGCCCACTCACCCAACTTGTCCAGATCATGCTGAAGGATCTCTGCATCCTCGTCACAGTTCACCTTCCCACCCAACTTGGTATCATCTGCAAACTTTGAGATGATACATTTTGTTCCCTCATATATATTAATATATATTGTGAATAGCTGGGGTCTCAGCACCAATCCTTGCGGCGCCCCACTAGCCTGCCAATTTGAAAAGGACCCATTAATTCCTACTCTTTGTTTCCTCTCTGCCAACCAGTTTTCTATCCATCTCAATACACTTCCCCCAATCCCATGCTTTTTAATTTGCAGGATAATCCCTTATGCAGTGTGAAGGTTGGAGAGAGAACTATGACATCCGCTGATACACCTTAGTCCAAAATAACAGAAGAAAGAATGGTTAGAATGAAAACAATGTAAAAGATTTTTAAGCATTGTAAATGATTGAAAAGTAAAGGGAGAAATTTGAAGATAAAATCAAAATATGGTATTCATATCTAAATGAGGGAAAACATAAATAAATTGGAAAAATGAATTACAATCGGCACTTAGACTAAATTATACTCATTGTCAGGGCAGACTAGAACAAGCTCCAACAGAACTCCTACATTTCTTTGTCACATTAGTGTGATTATTTACATGTGATGAATAGCTTCTACAAATACATAAAGGACAAAAGAGTAACAAGGGAGAGGGTAAGGCCTCTTGAGGATCAACAAGGTCATCTATGTGCAGATCCACAAGAGATGGGTGAGATCCTAAATGAATATTTCTCATCAGTATTTATTGTTGAGAAAAGCATGGATGTTAGGGAACTTGGGGAAATAAATAGTGATGTCTTGAGGACTGTACATATTACAGAGAAGGAGGTGCTGGAAGTCTTAAAGCGTATCAAGGTAGATAAATCCCCGGGACCTGATGAAGTGTATCCGAGGACATTGTGGGAGGCTAGGGAGGAAATTGCGGGTCCCCTAGCCGAGATATTTGAATCATCGATAGTCATGGGTGAGGTGCCTGAAGATTGGAGAGTGGCAAATGTTGTGCCTTTGTTTAAAAAGGGCTGCAGGGAAAAGCTTGGGAACTAGAGGCCAGTGAGCCTCACATCTGTGGTGGGTAAATTGTTGGAAGGTATTTTGAGAGACAGGATCTACAGGCATTTAGAGACGCAAGGACTGATTAGGGACAGTCAGCATGGCTTTGTGAGTGGAAAATCATGTCTCACAAATTTGATTTCATTTTTTGAAGGGGTAACCAAGAAGGTAGATGAGGGCGGTGCAGTTGATGTTGTCTACATGGACTTTAACAAGGCCTTTGACAAGGTACCGCATGGTAGGTTGTTGCATAAGGTTAAATCTCACGGGATCCAGGGTGAGGTATCTAAATGGATACAAAATTGGCTTCTTGACAGAATAAGAAGTCTCACAACACCAGGTTAAAGTCCAACAGGTTTATTTGGTAGCAAAAGCCACTAGCTTTCGGAGCGCTGCTCCTTCGTCCTGAATTCGTATTCTTGACAGAAGGTTGTAGAGAGTTGTTTTTCAAACTGGAGGCCTGTGACCAGCAGTGTGCCTCAGGGATCATTAATATAAATGACAATTATTTGTCATTTATATTAATGATTTGAATGAGAATATAGGAGGCATGGTGAGTGAGTTTGCAGATGACATAAGATTGGTGGCATAGTGGACAGTGAAGAAAGTTATCTCCAATTGCCACGGGATCTTGATCAATTGGGCCAGTGGGCTGACAAATGGCAGATGGAGTTTAATTTAGACAAATGCGAGGTGATGCATTTTGGTAGATTGAACCAGGACAGGACTTACTCAGTTAATGGTAGGGCGTTGGGGAGAGTTACAGAACAAAGAAGTCTAGGGGTACATGTTCATAGCTCCTTGAAAGTGGAGTCACAGGTGGACAGGGTGGCGAAGAAGGCATTCGGCATGCTTGGTTTCATCGGTCAGAACATTGAATACAGGAGTTGGGACGTCTTGTTAAAGTTGTACAAGACATTGGTAAGGCCACACTTGGAATACTGTGTGCAATTCTGGTCACCCTATTATAGAAAGGATATTATTAAACTAGAAAGAGTGCAGAAAAGATTTACTTAGATGCTACCGGAACTTGATTGATTGAGTTATAAAGAGAGGCTGGATAGACTGGGACTTTTTTCTCTGGAGCGTACGAGGCTGAAGGGTGATCTTATCGAGGTCTTTAAAATAATGAGGGGCACAGATCAGCTAAATAGTCAATATCTTTTCCCAAAGGTAGGGGAGTCTAAAACTAGAGGGCAAAGGTTTAAAGTGAGAGGGGAGAGATACAAAAGTGTCCAGAGGGGCAATTTTTTCACACGGAGGCTGGTGAGTGTCTGGAACAAGCTGCCAGAGGTAGTAGTAGAGGCGGGTACAATTTTGTCTTTTAAAAAGCATTTAGATAGTTACATGAGTACGCTGGGTATAGAGGGATATGGGCCAAATGCGGGCATTTGGGATTAGTTTAGGGGTTTAAAAAAAAAGGCAGCATGGACAAGTTGGGCCGAAGGGCCTGTTTCCATGCTGTAATCCTGTATGTCTCTATGACTCTATGACTCAGGATTAAGGGCTAGACGCTTGGGTACATGGGATCGAGAGGCACTGGGCTTGTGTATGTGCCAGACACCAACACCTGCCATTCAGGATCCATTCGCCCTGGTGGACATTACTGTCTCGTTGATCCAGCCCATTAGGGATGTGCAAGCAGATAACCGCCATTGTCTGCACCATGCAGTTGAAGCCCTTCAGCCATGGTTCTCAGGGAGTGAGCCACGCTTTGAATTACCTCCTGCCATGAATCTGACCTCTTTCCCCAGGCTTTTGCAGTGTTGGCTTTGGTGCCACACAATTCCGACAACATCTCCTGCGACAGTAGGCTTTGGGACTCTTCCCTTAGGCCTTGCACTCGTAGGAGTGTCACTGACATACCGCCTGGTATACCCAGCTCTGCATTTGCATCTCAAACAGCTGAAGGACGAACATGTCCAGAGGCACGGCACCTAGCTGGGGCACAGCTGTGTCCTGGGATTCAGCAGACCTTGGACTATCCAATCCATGGGATGTTCCTGCCACCAGATGTGTATTAGAAGCTGCGTGGTGCTCGCCAGATAGTAACCCAGAAGTCAGTCTACTAAGTTCACCCACTGATGTGTGCGTCTCTGGAATGGTGGATGCTGTGGGTGATAGCTGTGATGCTTCATCTGTTTCCTCCTCCGAGATCTCCTCTGAGGTGGTGTTGAGGGTAGGCAGTGGAATACTGTTAGTAGATGGGCCAGGCTCTTCGGTTGATGTTCCTATAAGGCAAGGGACATGGTTTTAGTGCTTGGCCTGGTCAAGGGTTTGGACTACACAGAACGCACTTAAGACTGGTCATCTGGATGAAAGTACAATGTCTCCTCACTTCCACCATAGCTGAAAACAAAAGCATCCAAGTTGGTCTAACATTCTGTAAATAGCCCATAAACCAACTAATTCAAGTTATTTTAATTCACATCAACCTCCCTGGCAATGTAATGAATTACTGTTAGATTTATACTGCATGTTTCTTTTCCCCATTGCATCTAAAGTTGCATTTGCTTTATTGATTGTAATCTCATGCATTTACTTCAGGAGAGCGAGGAGTGTAAATAATTCCAGGTTGTCACTCCTTCTAGGAACTGACTTAAAGTGGATTTGGCAGAAATCTGTTCACAGAGAGTAAGTAAAGCAATGCAAAACAGCCAATAAAAGGGTGTAAATATTCACACTAATGTAACAAAGAAATATAGGAGTTCTGTTGGAGCTTGTTCTGGTCTGCCCTGACAATGAGTATAATTTAGTTTGAGTGCCGATTGTAATTCATTATTCCAATTTATTTGTGCTTTCCCTAATTTAGATTTGAAAATACCATATTTTGATTTTATCTTCAAATTTCTCCCTTTACTTGTTAATCATTTACAATGCTTCCAAAATCTTTTACATTGTTTTCGTTCTAACCATTCTTTCTGGACTAAGGTACATCAGCGGATGTCATAGAATCCCTACAGTGCAGAAGGTGACCACTCAGCCCATCGAGTCTGCACCGACAACATTCCCACCCAGGCCCTATCCCTGTAGCCCCACGGATTTACCCTGCTAATCCCCCTGACACTAATGGACAATTTATCATGTCCAATCCACCCAATTCGCACATCTTTGGAATGTGGGAGGAAACCGGAGCACCCGGAGGAAACCCATGCAGATATGGGGAGAATGTGCAAATTCCACACAGACCATGACCCAAGCCAGGAATCGAAGCCGGGTCCCTGGCGCTGTGAGGCAGCAGCGCTAACCACTATGTCATACTTCTCTTTCCAACCTTCACATCTCTCTTGAGCTGTTTTCCTAATAATGACAAATTTCCTTCTTTCCCAACGTCTCAAATGCGTTCATGTGGATTATGACAATGTACACCCTTTCCTTGTGCCAAACTTTCAATGTGAAAAATTGAATAATGTCATGTTGAGCTAAAGCATTGTTCCACCCTGAACTGATTGATTTTGATTCAGAGCCAAATACTGAATCCGATGTGGCACCTTCACTGATGTCTTGCTCCAGGTCCTGGATTTTATTTCCTCTCTGCATCTACTCTTCTGTTCACTCGTTGCAGATAGGTTTTTCAGTAAGGGAAGCTCAGATAGATTTAATGGGTCAACGTCCTGCCTAACAGCACTACATTAACACATTTATACAGGTCACTTTTTGTGCCAGTTGCAAAGAAATTATTTGTGGGCACCAGGATCAAATGATTTTATGTGATTCAGGAATGTTAAGTGGGTCAATACTTTTGGCCCCAGCACAGCCAAAGATTTGAACTGTGATAACAATGACAGCTGGTTAGTTGGGTATTAGGGTTGGCAAGAGAATTAATCACACAGTGTTTTCCTGTAAATCTTTTTGTTATTTGTTCATATGATGTGGACATCACTGGCAATGCCAGCATTTATTGCCCATCACTATTTGCTCATGAGAAAATCGTGCTGTCTTGAACCTTTGCAATCCGTGTAGTATATGTACACCCACAGTGCTGTTAGGGAGGGAGTTCCAGAATTGCGACCCAGTGATAGTGAAGGAACAGCAATATAGTCCCAGGTCAGGATGGTATCCGACTTGGAGGGAAGCCTGCAGGAGGTGGTGTTCCCATGCTTCTGCCGCCCTTGTCCTTACAGATGGTAAAAATGATGGCACATCATTCTACGATGTCAGAAGATGACGTTCCCCTTAAAAGTTAAAATGTACTTTGACCACACGGTGATGACATGGCACAAACATCATGAGCCACATTTGGGGAGGTCCAGAAGGGAGGATAGGATATAACACATTTGTATATCACAGAAATTGACCTTGTCTGATTGTGTGAAATGGGCGATTATGAAGCAGCGGCCCATTTTACACCCTGCCAGATTCTCATTTCCATTGAACACAAAAGGAATGTCGATTCACCACCACCCAAGACCAATTTCTCCTCCACATTGTACAATAATTGCCATTTTCTAGGTTTGTAGCAACAATTAAAGCACGTCTGGAGTCTTCAGCAATAATCTGGAGACAGCTCATGAAATGCATTCTTTTTCATTCAAACAACGCTCCTACTCCACACAGTTTTATTTATTATTAAAATTAACAAACAAGAACAAGAACAAAGAACAATACAGCACAAGAACAGGCCCTTCGGCCCTCCAAGCCCGCGCCGCTCCCCGGTCCAGGATTGAATCCTGAATCCAGGATCCCCGCCCAATTTTCCAGCCTATCTACATACTAATATCCTATCCACCGAGCTGTCCCTCACAGCTACGATGCTTTGTTCATCACAACCTATTAACTCACCCCCACCCACCCATTCCAGACCATGTGATCTCCAGGGAGAGGCGAAAACCCAGAGTGAAAACCCCAGGGCCAATATGGGGAAAAAAAAATCTGGGAAATTCCTCTCCGACCCCCGAGGCGATCGAAACGAGTCCAGGAGATCACACTGGCCCTGATCGGAAAATGCTTCCCAACCCTATTCATTTCCACTTCCACGAACACCATATGAATTCCCTGCCCCCGAGACAGGTTCCCAACTATCCGCAGTCTCGCTCTGTACTGGCACCAGCAAGATGATCATAGAATGAAGCCTTGAAACGAGAAACAAAGAACAATTAGCCCGCGCCGCTCCCTGGTCCAAACTAGACCACTCTTTTGTATCCCTCCATTCCCACTCCGTTCATATAGCTGTCTAGATAAGTCTTAAACGTTCCCAGTGTGTCCGCCTCCACCACCTTGCCCGGCAACCCATTCCAAGCCCCCACGACCCTCTGTGTAAAATATGTCCTTCTGATATCTGTGTTAAACCTCCCCCCCTTCACCTTGAACCTATGACCCCTCGTGAACGTCACCACCGACCCGGGGAAAAGCTTCCCACCGTTCACCCTATCTATGCCTTTCATAATTTTATACACCTCTATTAAGTCTCCCCTCATCCTCCATCTTTCCAAGGAGAACAACCCCAGTTTCCCCAATCTCTCCTCATAACCAAGCCCCTCCATACTAGGCAACATCCTGGTAAACCTCCTCTGTACTCTCTCCAAAGCCTCCACGTCCTTCTGGTAGTGTGGCGACCAGAACTGGACGCAGTATTCCAAATGCGGCCGAACCAACGTTCTATACATCTGCAACATCAGACCCCAACTTTTATACTCTATGCCCCGTCCTATAAAGGCAAGCATGCCATATGCCTTCTTCACCACCTTCTCCACCTGTGACGTCACCTTCAAAGATCTGTGGACTTGCACACCCAGGTCCCTCTGCGTCTCTACACCCTTTATGGTTCTTCCATTTATCGTGTAGCTCCTCCCTACATTATTCCCACCAAAATGCATCACTTCGCATTTATCAGGATTGAACTCCATCTGCCATTTCTTTGCCCAAATTTCCAGCCTATCTATATCCATCTGTAGCCTCTGACAATGTTCCTCACTATCTGCAAGTCCTGCCAGTTTTGTGTCGTCCGCAAACTTACTGATCACCCCAGTTACTCCTTCTTCCAGATCATTTATATAAATCACAAAAAGCAGAGGTCCCAATACAGAGCCCTGCGGTACACCACTAGTCACAGGCCTCCAGCCGGAAAAAGACCCTTCCACTACCACCCTCTGTCTTCTATGACCAAGCCAGTTCTCCACCCATCTAGCCACCTCCCCCTTTATCCCATGAGATCCAACCTTTTTCACTAGCCTACCATGAGGGACTTTGTCAAACGCTTTACTAAAGTCCATATAGACAACATCCACGGCCCTTCCTTCGTCAACCATTTTGGTCACTTCTTCAAAAAACACCACCAGGTTAGTCAGGAGTCAAAAGTTTGCTTCTTCTCGTAACCAACCTTAATAATCCAAATGATTCTCTGCCAGTTTGTTCCCCCTGTTCCAGTCACAGTTCAAATGTTAGCCACATAACTTACAAAATTAGAATGCAATTTACAAAATAGGCTGCTTCTAATCAGGTCTGGTATTTTGCTCAGTCCCAGCTGGACATTGAAAGTACAAACATTTCTTGACCTACCATTAACACTGCAAGAAGTTACCGGGCAATCCCCTAGTCGCCACACTCCGGCGCCTGTTCGGGTACGCTGTGGGAGAATTTAGCATGGCAAATGCACCTAACCAGCACGTCTTTTGGACTGTGGGGGGAAACCAGAGTCATAGAGTTATAGAGTCATAGAGGTTTACAGCATGGAAACAGGCTCTTCGGCCCAACTTGTCCATGCCGCCCTTTTTTTTTTAAAACCCCTAAGCTAATCCCAATTGCCCGCATTTGGCCCATTTCCCTCTATACCCATCGTACCCATGTAACTATCTAAATGCTTTTTAAAAGATAAAATTGTACCCGCCTCTACTACTACCTCTGGCAGCTTGTTCCAGACACTCACTACCCTCTGTGTGAAAAAATTGCCTCTCTGGACACGTTTGTATCTCTCCCCTCTCACCTTAAACCTATGCCCTCTAGTTTTAGACTCCCCTACCTTTGGGAAAAGATATTGACTATCTACCTTGTCTATGCCCCTCATTATTTTATAGACCTCTACAAGGTCACCCCTCAGCCTCTTACACTCCAGAGAAAAAAGTCCCAGTCTATTCAGCCTCTCCTTATAACTCAATCCATCAAGTCCCGGTAGCATCCTAGTAAATCTTTTCTGCACTCTTTCTAGTTTAATATTATCCTTTTTATAATAGGGTGACCAGAATTGCACACAGTATTCCAAGTGTGGCCTTACCAATGTCTTGTACAACTTTAACAAGACGTCCCAACTCCTGTATTCGATGTTCTGACCCAGAGCACCCAGAGTAAACCCCAGACATGGGAAGAATGTACAGACTCTGCACAGACAGTGACCCAGGCTGGGAATCGAATCTGGGTCCCTGGTGCTGTGAGGCAGCAGTGCTACCCATTGTGCCACTGCGCCACCCATTAAAAAGAACATGTATGTGAGAGACAATTGTTGTTTCAGCCAGTGGAGTAAACCTAATGCACCTCTTACACTGGATAATAAGTAAGATCCATAAGATTGTTATTTTTCCACCTGATGTTTTCTGTGTAATTAGTCACACGCCTTACAGCTTTGTATACAATACCTCCTTAATATGCCTGATAGTGTGAAACAACCTTTGCACCTTTTCACTAACTTGCTTTGTTCTCTACATTAATCAATCAAACATTAATTAATCAATTAATTCATGAGGAAGTGTAAATCCATGAGCATTATTAGATCCACACTCCTTCAATTTGGAATCTTACAACAATCAAGGTTTTTGCCAGAGTATTCCTCCTATATGAAGGCAGCATGAATGAACAGAGAGTTAGTATAAACACTGCTAACGTAACGATGGGAATCATCACTTGGTCAATCATTTTCATATCTCCCAGTGTAAATATTGTGTGTCATGCAACCAGTGCTGATAAGCTATATCTAATGTGCATCATAATGCAAACGTCACAATCCTTCTCGTTGTGTTCTGCTGTATTGGTGTTTTGATAACTAGCCAAAGATGCCCCTCTAGAGTGAAGTTTAATTTCATCATGTTGCTTTGCTTTGTGGGAATACATTATGAATGCATCATGTTAGACTTTCGCAAGAAATAACAGCCAGAGGAAATCATCATAAATGTGTTGACAATGCTACTGCACATAGCACCCAGTCGAGTTTTAAATCTTAAAGATAAGAAAGACATTAGCTCAATTCCTCAGAAAAACACAGAAATAATTCTACAGGTGCTGCATCAGGAATAAAAATAGAAGATGCTGGAAATACTCAGCAGGTCAGGCAACACCTATGGAGAGAAATAGAGTTAACAATTCAGGGTGATGATCTTTTTTGGAGGACAGAGTTAATTCATCTGTTCAGAGTTAATTCATTTCAGCAATATAGAGGTAGGACCCCAATAGTACTGGATGAAAATGGGGTTATTCAGAATGTACTCCTGATCATTATCTGTTGACCCCTTCACATGTGTGGTGCCAAATGGAAACAGAATCAGCCATGGTTGTCTTGTCACTTCTCAGAAGGTTAAACTTAAAGTTTATTTATTAGTCACAAGTAGGCTTACATTAACATTGCAATGAAGTTGCTGTGAAAATCCCCTAGTTGAGAAGTTTATTGATACTTTAACGTCCTGGCCATATTTACCTCACAATTAGCAAAGCTCACACAGATTGGGGTGGCATGGTGGCACAGTGGTTAGCACTGCTGCCTCACAGCAACAGGGACCCGGGTTTAATTCTGGCCTCGGGTCACTGTGTGGAGTTTGCACGTTCTCCCCGTGTCTGCATGGGTGTGCTCCGGTTTCCTCCCACAGTCCAAAGATGTGTGGGTTAGGTTGATTGGCCATGGTAAATTAATCCTAGTGTCAGGGGGATTAGCAGGGTAAATATGAAGGGTTACAGGAATAGGGCCTGGTGGGATTGTGGTTGGTGCAGACTCGATGGGCCGAATGGCCTCCTTCTACACTGTAGGTTTTATGATTACTTGAGCACTAATCTTATTTTGTTTGGCATGTGTAAATTGACAGCCGTGTTTTACTACATTACAACACTAATTACACCAGAAAGTTACATCACTGGTCCATAATTTGCTGTGAGTGAGCATAATTGTGTCTACTGTTGTTTGGATTTGCTCGTGCCTGTTTAATTGTGTTGAAACTTTGGGCTGCAGGTTCCTGGAAGTGTGATCTGGAATAAGAGAAAGAGAAATAAAGGACATGATGAGACAACTTTTAAAAAGGCTTTTCATTTTAAATTCCAGATTTTTGAAAATATCCAACAACAATTAAAACCTGAAGGAATGACACTCTTTTATTGCAATACGGAATTTTCAGTGCCGTGGATTCATCATCAGTAATTAAGAATGAGCACATTGCTAAAGGATTCTCTGATACATCTTGGCAGCCACTTGAACGAAATCTTGAATTAATTAAAATCAGACAAACTACATCACATTGGATTCCAAATTTAATTTGGAGACATTCTCTGCTTCATTGTGTATTACACTCTATGTGGAAGGTCTGTACAACAGTCTATAACATCCAATATAATTCTATAATATTCAAATTATAACTTTAGCAGCAGATACTTTATGTATCTATATAGTGTAAATTATGCAACTTAAATTCAAAGTCACAGTTTGATTTACCACTGAAATGCAGTGGAGTGAGGCTCCCAGTGGAGTGAGGCTCCCAGTTTGAAGTCATACAATTTCCCTTATTTTGTTCACTCCACATACAAAGAACAAAGAAAATTACAGCACAGGAACAGGCCCTCCAAGCCTGCACCGATCATGCTGCCCGACTTAACTAAAACGCCCGACCCTTCCAGGGACCATATCCCTCTATTCCCATCCTATTCATGTATTTGTCAAGACGCCCCTTAAAAGTCACTATCGTATCTGCTTCCACTACCTCTCCCGGCAGCGAGTTCCAGGCACCCACCACCCTCTGTGTAAAAAACCTGCCTCGTACATCTCCTTTAAACCTTGCCCCCCGCACCTTAAACCTATGTCCCCCCCTAGTAATTGACCCTTCCACCCTGGGAAAAAGCTTCTGACTATCCACTCTGTCCATGTCTCTCATAATCTTGTAGACTTTTACCTCAACCTTCGTCGTTCCAGTGAGAACAAATCAAGTTTCTCCAACCTCTCCTCATAGCTAATGCCCTCCATACCAGGCAACATCCTGGTCAATCTTTTCTGTACCTTCTCCAAAGCCTCCACATCCTTCCGGTAGTGTGGCGACCAGAATTGAACACAATATTCCAAGTGTGGCCTAACTAAGGTTCTAGAAAGCTGCAACATGACTTGCCAATTTTTAAACTCAATGCCCCGGCCGATGAAGGCAAGTATGCCGTATGCCTTCTTGACTACCTTCTCCACCTGCATTGCCACTTTCAGTGACCTGTGTGCCTGTACACCCAGATCCCTTTGCCTAAGAATACTCTTGAGGGTTCTGCCATTTATTGTAGCCCACTCTAGCCCACCCTGATGACCCGACCCCTGAGAAAGCTCCAAAATTCGATACTCCTACCCCAATGCCCAGCACTCCCACCCCAATGTCTGGCACCCCTGCCCCATTAACACACAATTTCCCTTATTTTGTTGGCTCTACGTACATGTTGGGCATAACTTCCAAGCTCCCAGCATTGGATTGGGGACGGGTATCCCAATGTTGTGCTGGGGAATCCCTCTCGCAAGTTGAAAGGTAAGGGTTTGCAAACTCCCTCTGGGCAAATGCCTTGCACTGGGAACTATCGAAAATGCATTTTAAATCAAAAATGTTGGATAGTTCTGGCTGTGTTATGCTATAGTTACTCAGACAAAGTTAGAAGAATTAAAACCTCTTCAAATTTCTGGGCAAAGATTTCTGGTCATAGACCAGACCCCCTCACAGGACTCACCCAAATCTCCGAGGGGACTCCTCCACTCCCCAAAAACCTCCGCCATTGGTCTCCCCTCTCCTCCCCTGACTACCTGCCCCATGGAACTCACCCAACCCACTGATTACCACCTCCACCACCAGTATTATGGTATTTCCCCACCCCTGGTTCTGCATGGGGTTTTCCCTGACCCACCCCTCCCCCACCCCCTCAGGCCTGACACCACTCCCCCACCCAAGTAGATGCGGCCCAACCACCTCCCCCTGTCCCCCACCCCCAGCAGAACCAACTCAACCACCCAGACCCCAAACCCCGCAGGCCTGACTTGGCTGCCCTCCAGCAGGCCCTATTCGACCCCAACATCCCACCCCCGACCCCGATGATCCAACCCCTGAGAAACCCCCAAAGTCTGATACCCCTGTCCATTGATCGACACTCCCACCCCAATGTCTGGCACCCCCGAACCAATAACCCACTCCAACCTCTGATTCCTTACCCCTCAAATTCTCGCCATTTAGTTTAGAGACTTACTTTCACTCTAGCCCGCTGGTGAGCAACATGCAGCCTGCGGCCCAGGACCACGTGTGGCCCACCTGGGTTCTGAGTGCATGTAGTTGACTGTTGCCCGTGCACAGCGTTGCCACATTCCACTGATTTCCATCCACCTAGTTTTTCTTCTTACCGGTTTGACTGAAGTGATACGCATGTATATCAAGGACAAGTGGAGTGAGGTGTGTGCTGATTGCTCACAACATTGACTATTAGAGCCCGTGCACTCCCTCTATGTCCAAAGTGCAAATAGTTATTGTGTTTTTACCATTTGAAGTTGATGACAGTTCTATTAATTCATAAAAGATTAAGCATTTTCTATAACTTGTTATGAAATATTCAGTGTATATTAATTTAATCTTAATCATGGGGTCATGGTTTGTGAAAAAGCCCGATTTCAATCTTGCGGCCCGCTGAGATGAAGGAGGGCTATTCATGCGGCCCACTCACTGGCCTAGGTTGCTCATCACTGTTCTTGCCTGTCAATTTCAATGGACATTTCAACTTAGCTGGTGGATGGCAACTAGTGCAGTAAAGAGGAGACATGTCCAATCCAACTCTCCAGGCTGCGTTGCCTAGATCTCGCCTAGTCTGAGTTGGAAAGTGGGGCAAGACAGGCACAGAAGAAATTTCACCTAAGTAATTGGGCATGGAGTGGGAATTTGATGCTGATTGCCATTCTGAAGAAGTTACGCCCCACTATGTTTGATTGCTAGGACAGGCTGGTTGAGCCTAGATGCATCTCCATGTATACAATCCTGGACCCACATAGATGTGTAATGACTTTAACATAGAGAAAACTTCCCAAGCTTCACAATAGCATGTGATCAGGGCAAAAATGGATCTCGAAACAAAGAGGGAAATGTTAGGAGGCCTGACAAAACCGCTTGGTCAAAGAAGGAGGTAGAGAAGAGGGAAGTGGAGAGGTGCATGTGTTTCAGCAGGAAATTCCCCATGCTTGGATCAAATCAACTAAAAGCGTGACTGCCAAAGATGAGGGGGGGGGGGGGGGGGGGAGAGTGGGGGGGTAGAGAAGGGGTGCAGGGGACAGGTGGGGTAGAGAGGAAGAGAAGGGGCTACACATAAGGTCGGTCTAGCATTGGAAATTTCTCCAAAGAAAGGAAATCTGAAGGAGCTTAATGAGATGGGGAGGTGGGAAAACGTTGTGGGGACTAGGAACAAATATTGTTCAACAAAGGCAGGTGTGATAGACCAATACGAATTGTAACAGAATGGTTATATTACAGGGCTAGTGATCTGAAGGCTTAAACCCTTGATCAACAATAACTTGTATTTTTGTAGCACCTTTAATGAGTTACATTATTCAAAGGTATGATATATTATGTGGCACCAAGCCACATCAGGAAATATAATCATAGAATCTCTACAGTGCAGAAGGAGGCCATTTGTCCCATTGAGCATGCACCGACAACAATCCCACCCAAGTTCAATCCCTGAAACCCACGTATTTACCCTGTTAATTCCTCTGACACTAAGGGGCAATTTAGCACGGCCAATCAACCTAACCTGCACATCTTTGGACTGTGGGAGAAAACCGGAGCACCTGGAGGAAGTCCATGCAGACACAGGGAGAACCTGCAAACTCCACACAGGCAGTGACCCAAGGCCAGAATTGAACCCGGGTCCCTGGCGCTGTGAGGCAGCTGTACTAACCTCTGTGCCACTGTGCCGCCCCAGGACAACATTGCAGAAATTTGCACCTTGATACCTCTGAAGAGACGCTAATGACCTCCCGATGGGCTGCAAAGGCCAAATTCAAAGACAGCCATGCAAATGCTGTCTGCATTTCATAATCCTGGTTGGTCAACCAGAGCCAGCTCATCTGCTAGGACAAAGGGCCCTGCAAACTTCCATTCAATTCTTAATGGTTGGGGCATTTAACAATCTTGGGTCTCAGACAAGGAATACGCACTCCTTGACAAAGACAATGTGGAAAGGTGGGAGTCATGTGACTCTAGCTTGTGAAACCAGTAATATTATCTTGTGGAACTGCAGGCTCAATCTGCCATTTTGCTCTCTAACTAGGAGTATTCACAAAAAAGGAGCTCTGCCCAGATTGTATACTTGGCCCCATCAACACTGTTTCTACTGAAATGCCTGTAACAACACCTACGAGAATGTTTCATGTCTGCATGCCCATCTCATCATGTGAAATCAACACGAACAGAAAAGTGAATTATCCAGCATCGGTTTTCAACCCACTGATTTCCATGAAGGAATACCTTGTTGGACTTTGATTCTGGACACTCAGGACCCATATGAAACAATCTTTCTTCCTTTCTATGGTCTCTGCGCTGTAAGTCTTTCTTTCTTCTATCCCTTTGACTGCATATACTGGATACATTGCTACCGTCCTGTGGTTTGGGAGTGTGCAAATAAATTAACCCTTTGAGTTCATCCTATATCAAGTTTCCTGCGAGGTTGTTAATAGAAAATTGGATCAGACCAAAACTGAGGGGTTGGAAATACACCACCACTCATAAAGAGGGAAGCAAATCAATAACACCTTTTGGTTTATGGGCAGATGGTGAGTAGAGGAAACAGTGCTGTTTAAATTAACCCCCTCTGCTCCTGTCTGTAACAACATGGATGGATATGTGTGGTGAAACATATAGGGTGAAATCTTACAAAAAAGTGATTCTAGATTCCACCACACTCTGCCAAAAAAAATCAAGAGGGCGTGATTCATGCTGTTATAGAGCAGGGCAGGGCTTCAGCATGCTGGCAAAACCTGGCAGCAGAGATTGGGCACCATCTTTAAAGGGTGCCCCGATTAAAACTCCAATAAACCTCCCTCCCCCAGCTCACCACCGATTGGAGCGAGCATTCACTCCGACTCCACCCACGTGGCGATCATCAGCCCCTTTTCTCTCCCCCCCCCCCCACCCCCCCGCAATCATCACCCCCTTCCCCCCCTAGTTGGACCTGGCACCCACCCAGCCCCCTTCCCGCAACAGCCATCACCAGCTTCCAGCATCCCCTGCTCATCGAACTTCTCCCAGCCAACAAGCACAGCAGCATTAACCCCCTCCCCCATGAGTCTCCCACTGGGGCCCCTTGGCACAGATTGGCACTGCCAAGTTGACACTTCCAGGCTGGCACTGCCAAGGTGGCGTGATGCCAAACTGGCAGTCCCAACCTGTGTCAAGAGCAGTGCCAAGGAGCATTGCCAGGCAATGCTTGGCCATGCCCCATGTCCCTTGTCCCCCGTGGGCTATACTTACCTTTGCACTCCCGGGGAGACCCAATGACAGGTTCATGTTTGTGTGAACCTATTGTAAACATACCAATATCAATTTATGGTGGAGGGGCAGGTTAATAGGATTAAAATGCATGCTAATGCATGCAAAGCTATGGACGTGAATGTGATGATATCGCTGACGAGGGGTGGGGAAGATCTGAAGTCACATTCTCGCTGGCGAGAACTGTGGCTGCCAGATCTTGAGGCCCCGCCAGCAACCTCACCGACAGCAAACGTGGGCTCAAGATTTTTCTGTCTTTGTTGTCATTGTCCTGTCTCTGTACAGATATGCATATTGTAAATTAATGCGGTTTATACTGAGGAGTGGGACAATTTCAAACTTGCAAATCCCTTAGAAAAATATAGAAAATACTTTGAATCCTGATAAGCTTCCTTTCAGTGTCGGGGGGGGGGGGTGGCAGGGGGGGGGAAGCACAAATTTATTAAAGTAATCTGAGTGCATGGATGGAGATGATGAAATTTTGCCTCTGGATAGAAATGGGTGTGGGCACATAATTGAAGGGTATACAATGTACAGTAAGTGCCAACATTATCTGCCTGCGGTGGTGAGCTAAATGAAAACTGAAGAATTGTCAGGTTTCAACTTGAAAAAGCTTTGAATTTGAAAAAGAATTTTGCCATAATTTCAGACCTATATACTGCAATAAACTGTAGATATGAATATTGAATATTGATAATCAGGGTGGATGGAGTTTCTAATAGATCTGAAAATAATGTAATATTTTACAAGTAAATAACCTCAACTTCCCGTGAACAGTGATGGTTAAAACTTGTTTGTTTAGCACCTGTTTCATTCTCTCAAAAGAATTGATGACTTTGTTTTGAAATGCTGAAATGAATGGAAACATGTGGGAGAGTAACGGGGTCCAAACCATCTGCAGATTGTCACTAATGGACACTGGACTTCATGCTTAGTGAGTTTGTCTCCATTCCAGTGCATTTTTAAATATTCTCCACCGAGGTTGATAGATAGCGTTAATTTGCTTCTGAAGCTAGTAAGTGAAGGAGGGAACCTTTTCTTTGGTATTAGATTTATTTACAGAATGCAGCATAATAAATCGCCACCTCCTCCTTAATCAACACCCATTGTCCCAGAAGCCTCATTAACTGCTCTTTTAAATACCAGTAAATTAGCAAATAAACTAATGAACAAATTAACAGCCGATCAAAGGGGCACTGTAACAAAAACACAAAACTTCAAAGGAAACTTATCAAATAGAACCAAAATATGGTTTTCAGGACTCCAGCCCAGTAGTCCCAACCGGTCATGGAAGGTCTCAAGAGTAAAGTTTTAAAGTTTATTTATTAGTGTCACAAGTATGTTTACATTAACACTGCAATGAAGTTACCGTGAAAATCCCCTATTTGCCACACTCTGACACCTGCTTGGGTACACTGAGGGAGAATTTAGCGTGGCGATGCATCTAACCCGCACATCTTTCAGACTGTGGAAGGAAACCGGAGAAACCCACACTGACACGAGAGAACATGCAGACTCTGCACAGACAATGACCCAAGCCAGGAATCAAACACGGGTCCCTGGCGCTATGAGGCAGCAGTGCTAACCACTGTGCCACCGTACCGAGTACTGAGGGGCATCGCATGCTCCCTCTCCAGGGACACCCGGGCATGAATGTAGCTGCGGAAAAGGGCAGGTTTACAAGATTCTCTACCCTGTGCATCCCCTTTCCACACTGAGTGACCAAAGATCAGGAATATGGGGCTGAAGGGGAGCTGAAACCTGAGGCACAAGTCCATTCAGATGACTAAAAAGGAGCTGCAAACACGCAACCTATATATATGTGGAATGTGGGCTCCTCAAAGCCGCAGAAAATACAAGCAGCTGGGAGTCCATGAACCACCATATTCATTTGTTGGACTGGACTTCTGTGTACAACATCCTCCACGCCAAATCCCCAATAGCAAAGGGGAGAATTCCCATAATAACCATAATATAAATCAATTAACAAATAACTAATGGACAAGTTAACAGTCTCTTAAAGGGGCACTGTAACAAAAACACAAAACTTGAAAGGAAACTTATCAAGTAAAAGGAAAATAGTTTTCTGAGGACTGATGATGCACCCCAGCCCATGTGATACCCATTGGTCATGGGAGGCCTCGCCCATACTGATGGACGCAGCCTGCACCCTCTCCCTGAACACCAAGGTGTGAATGTAACCGCAGAAGAGAGGCAGACAGTCAGATCTACTGACCTGCTCCGCAGCCCGCTGCTGGACCTGTTAATGGCCACCTTGGGCATGTCCAGTTGCAGAGCCAAGAGGTGGTCCTCCAGTCTGCCTCTGCTTTGGGTGGCCAAAGATCAGGAAAGTGGGGTTGACGTGCATCCAAAATTTGAGGAGCAGCCCCCAGTGAAAAGCAAAAAGGGGCTGCAACCTCATGCAACCTGTACACTCATGGAGCATGGACTCCTCAAAGCAACAGAAAATACAGGCAGCCTGGGAGCCTGTGAACCATCTTAGGTATAAGTATATGGGACTGCTGCTTGCAACACCCTCAGCACAAATCTCTGAGGATTTTAATGTAGAGAATTACTTGCTCTTCAGAGTTACTTTTGTTAAGACAAATATTAATAAATAAGAAGGTGACAGTCCCTGGCGGGGCATTGTAACAAAACTAAAATGTCAAAGGAAGCTTAGCTAACTAAACCAAAATATCACTCCTGAGGGTAATGATACACCACAGCCCTACTGTGCCCACTGGCTGTGAAAGGCCTGAAGTATGTCAGTGGACACCACATGCTCCCTTGCCAAGGCTACCCAGTCATGAATGTAGCTGCTAGTAGACCACTAGTTCAAAGCAAATCTTGACTGCAGTTAGGAGATAGGCTGAATGGTAGAAAACGCAGAAGTTACATTGGGTTGGGGTGAAGAATTAAGTGAGATGCCCAAGGGATCCGTTTTGGGACCACCATGGGTTGTTTCTACTTTACATCAATGACATGAATTCAGAAACATAATGCAAACTGGTCAACTGCTAAATTCAAGACAAAAGCATACAGATAGGAGAGTTAGAAAACCTGGAGGTGGATCCTTGCTAAAACAGCTAAGAGAAAGCATTGTTTGAAAGAAGATTCTAAGGTGTGTATTTTTGAGATTGGAGTTTTGAAACACTTGTGGGGAAGTCAGAATCCAGTGAGATCAATTGGCTCATAATGTAATAATCATCTGGGGGGATTTGAGGAGAAATCCACAGAAGATCGATTAGGTGGCATCAAGTGGAGTGTATCTGACCACAGTTAGCCTATTGGGTTACTGGAACTGTGTGTTTACTGAAAACATAAGGTATAATCTGTAACCTGTGTTACCCTTTAAATCTGCATACATTTGTGAAGATAAGTGGGATTGAAGGAGTATTGCATTATAGTCAAACTTTTCATGTTTAATAACATTTATTTGTTGTTAAAAACTAATTGGCAGTCCAGTGACTCTGTTTATCAATGTTTTTGAAAAAAAACAATCTTTTGAGCCAGGATTCCATTTTGGGATCTTCCCGTCCAGTAGTAAATCAACAGGGTTCATAACAAAATGTTGGCCTTGCCAGCACTGTTCACATCCCAGGAATTAATAAAAGAGAAAAAGATTCTACAGCACTTGGAATGATCATTTGTTTGGAAAGTAAGGGTTGAATATTCACAGCCCTTTGGAGATGGGCTGAGAGCTGGCCCGAGGGTTGATAATATGGTGGGGTAAGGCATTGAGAGGGGAGTCCGAAAACATCCCGCCATTATGGCACATTTCCAATGGTAGAAACCTTTGTGGTTTGGCTACCCATTGAGTGGCCAATTAACACAATTAATTGCTTAATGAAGACAACATCCCACTATGCCATTGGTTTACTGGCATTAGAAATGGCCACTGTTGCATGGGAAAACTTCCAGGTAAACCCTGGTGGCCTACCAGTGGATTTCCCAGAGGACCCTTCCTTGGAGGATCCTACATGGGCAACAGAAGCGCACTGGGCCCATGGCAGCGCCATTGTAAAAGCCCCCTCCTCCTTCCCTGGATCGTTCAGCTCCTCAAAAAACATGCATTTCTTTTAACCTTGAGACGTCTTGGCACTGAGGTGCCCTCTCCTTTGTGTTGCATCATCAGCAGTGGCTAATGGTAGCTGTGGTACTGCCAAGGCTGTTGGCCCGTTCATTGGGCTCCGGCGGGGGGGTGGGGGGGGGGGGGTCTCAATTGGATGGATGCCCTGGCCAGAACCTCCTATCTGACCATCAAGAAATTGTTAACCTAGGGTCTGCCACCAGCCTGAACAGATTCCATGTTTGGCCCTAGTGGCACGATTTGCTCCAATTCTGGAACATTCCAGCCAAAAACCCTGAAATCATTTAAGAACCATTGCAATGATGCTGTGGCAGAAAGTTTGGGTTTTCCTGGATGGATGAACTATCAGAAGCCAAATGGCTTTCCTCATCAATAATTACCTTTGACATCATGTGCCACTAGATTCACCTCATCTTCATAGAAACCCTACAGTACAGAAAGAGGCCATTCGGCCCATCGAGTCTGCACCAACCACAATCCCACCCAGGCCTTACCCCCATATCCCTACATATTTACCCACTAATCCCTCTAACCTACACATCTCAGGACACTAAGGGGCAATTTTTAGCATGGCCAATCAACCTAACCCGCACACCTTTGGACTGTGGGAGGAAACCGGAGCACCCGGAGGAAACCCACGCAGACACGAGGAGAATGTGCAAACTCCACACAGACAGTGACCGGAAAAGACCCAGATCTTTATCAGACTGAAACTCAGGCAAAAAAAACAGTAAACACATTAACTGAATATTAAACAGTCTACTGTGCAAACAGTGTGGGTAAGTGATAACTAACATTATTAATCTTTTCAAAATGTAAAAAACCAGATTCCTCTGCTGTGCTGACCCTTACATCAAATTGGCTGTTCAAACATGGTTTCAGTCCTCAATAACATTTATCCTCCATGAGAGCACACGGTTTAATCACATATTTTCCCACTCTGTTCCCACATTCCATAGAAACACATAAATCTGCTGTCAGGTAACAATTCTACATATATTTACATTCTAGGAACCACGGTCAGAGTTGCAGCTTAGTATAAGTGATCACTGGCATTTTTCTTCTTCTTCATATATCTTTCAGGTTTGGTTTGAATAATATATTTCACATTCAGCCAATATGGCAAAAGTAGATTGTGTACAAGACTGCAGCTGATTGAAGGGTGTCTCTTTTCCCTATTGATTGGGGCGGTACGGTGGCACAGGGGTTAGCACTGCTACCTCACAGCGTCAGGGATCCGAGTTCAAATCTGGCCTTAGGTAACTGTTTGTGTGGAGATTGCATGTTCTCCCCGTGTTTGCGTGGGTTTCCTCCGGGTGCTCCGTTTTCCTCCCACAGTCCAAAAATGTGTGGATTAGGTTGATCGGTAATGCTGAATTGCTCCATAGTGTTGGGGGATTAGCGGGATTAATGCATGGGGTTATGGGGATAGGGGCATGGGCAGGATTGTTGTCAGTACAGGCTCAATGGGCCAGATGGCCTCCTTCTGCACTGTAAGGATTCTACAAATTTAGGGCCCCTTGCTGAAAGAAAGGCACCAAATAATGAAGAAAGATGGTGGACCTCGGCTGGTCCCAAAGCTAATCATGTATTTCTTAAAATGCAATCAGTTTTGTAATGCAGTAAATGCCAAAGCCAGTTTGCACCTTGTAAAGTCCCACATCAGCAATGAGATAATGCTTGTTGCTTCGGGGATGAATATTGGCCAGGATATCAGGGACAACTCCCCTAGTCTTCTTCAAAATAGTGTCACGGGATCTTTCATGTCCACCTGAGAGGCTTGTTTGAACCTCCCAGTCAACTAATGGATACACACAAAATGAATACCAATGGAACCCAAAAATATATATCCCATTGTGATCTATCTTATGTCTTCTTATTCATTTTATTCAAATGAATTAAAATAATAGATCAATGATGAACCATTTTGATGAACATATTTGGTTCATCATTGACTTTGCTGTTCTGTATTTTAATTGCATCACGCTAACTAATTCTGAAGGCCCAACTAATTTTCAAATCTTTCTTAATCTGATTTGTAAATAAAACCGAGTATTCCCTTCCACAGTTTGGTCGAGTGAAAGGGGAAGGTGAAGATTCTGACCTGACATTCTTGTGCTTGTTAATATTAAATGAAAGATAGACACAATTAAAAAATGGTATGACGTATGCTGTAAGTGCCAATATATTATTCATCTGTATTTAGCGCTACTCTGATGGCTCCTAAACCCCTAAATTGAGTGGACGACCATGTAAGAAGTGAAATAACTTTTTGTCCTTAGTTAACTTACAAAAGAGGACCTCACATCTCATTCAACAGATGTCTTTGGCTGCACGTCTACCCTGAGCTTACAGAGGTTAAACAGACAGTAAAGATTCAAAGCTTCACAACTCCAGACACAAGGGGCGGGAGGGGTGGGGTGGGGTGTGGGGTGTGGGGTGTGGGTGTGGGGTGTGGGGTGTGGGGGGTGGGGTGGGGTGTGGGGTGTGGGGTGGGGTGTGGGTGTGGGGTGTGGGGTGGGGGTGGTGGGGGTGGGGTGGGGTGTGGGGTGGGTGTGGGGTGGGGTGGGTGTGGGGAGGGGTGGGGTGGGGTGTGGGGTGGGGTGTGGGGTGGGGCGGGGGGTGGGGTGGGGGGGTGGGGCGGGGGGTGGGGTGGGGTGTGGGGTGGGGGGTGGGGTGTGGGGTGGGGGGTGGGGTGTGGGGTGGGGGGTGGGGTGTGGGGTGGGGGGTGGGGGTGGGGTGGGGGTGGGGTGGGGTGGGGGTGGGGGGTAGGGTGGGGCGGGGGGGTGGGGGTGGGGGGTGGGGCGGGGGGTGGGGCGGGGGGGTGGGGCGGGTGGGGTGGGTGGGGTGGGGGGTGGGGTGGGTGGGGGTGTGGGGTTGGGGGTTGTGGGGTGGGGGTTGTGGGGTGGGGGGTGGGGGGTGGGGGGTGGGGGGTGGGGTGGGGTGGGGGGTGGGGGGTGGGGTGGGGGGTGGGGTGGGGGTGGTGGGGTGGGAGGTGGGGTGGGTGTGGGGTGGGGGGTGTGGGGGGTGGGGTGGGGGAGTGGGTGGGTGGGTGGGGGGGTTGGGGTGGTTGGGGGGGGGTTGGGGGAATTCATTGGCATTAATCCCACTGGGCCGGTGAATTGGGCGAGAGTCCCAAGGGATCTACGCGGGCATCAATTGGATCACAACGCCCCCAGCCCGTTCCAGCTGGCGTGATCAGCACGGCGTGATCATTCACATCAGAAATAATTTACATTCATTTTATTCTCATTAGTGAGATGAAAGTTGAATGCAGCAGTCTCCCGGTATGCTAACCCGCACCCGCTCCGACCCCCTCAGCGGGAAGTCACGCAGTTGCAAATCAATAGCGCTCCCTAAAAGCAGGGACCTGGCAACCATAGACTCCGAGGGAGAGTAAGGAGGTTAATACCATTTGTACACTTACCTCGTGGGTGCCCATTGGCAAAGCAGCCGCTGCCAGGGGGGGTGGTGGGGGGGTGGGGGGAGGTGGACAAACAACTACAAGTAAAGTAAAGGAATGAGATAGAAAATCTGGTGAACTGGTGCAACGACAATAATCTCTCCCTCAATGTCAACGAAATGAAGGAGATAGTCATCGACTTCAGGAGGCGTAGTGGAGAACATGTCCCTGTCTACATCAATGGGGACGAAGTATAAATGATCAAAAGCTTCAAGTTTTTAGATGTCCAGATCACCAACAACCTGTCCTGGTCCCCCCCATGCCCACACTATAGTCATGAAAGCCCACCAAGAAACTATGAAAGGTGGTGAATGCAGCCCAATCCATCACGCAAACCAGCCTCCCATCCATGGACTCTGTCTACACTTCCCGCTGCCTCGGCAAAGCAACCAGCATAATTAAGGACCCCATGCACCCCGGACATTCTCTCTTCCACCTTCTTCCATCAGGAAAAAAATACAAAAGCTTGAGGTCACATACCAACCGACTCAAGAACAGCTTCTTCCCTGCTGCTGTCAGATTTTTGAATGGACCTACCTTGCATTAAGTTGATCTTTCTCTACACCCTGGCTATGACTGTAACACTACATTCTGTACTCTCTCGTTTCCTTCTCTATGAACGGTATGCTTTGTCTGTATAGCGCGCAAGAAACAATACTTTTCACTGTATGCTAATACATGTGACAATAATAAATCAAATCAAATCAAATATTTCAAAGGAGGGGGATAGGTGGGGCTCGGGCTGGAAGTGTTCAGGTGTTTTCAACTTTCTGAGCAGCTTTTAGATGTTAAGGGGTCTCCCCTGGGATGGGGACTGCATGGCTAGTCTTCTCTCTGTTGCCTTGAACAGTTTTGATCTCTCTCCCAGCATGCCAATTTCAATGAGCTGTCAGGATGAAGTAGAAAATCTGAAGGAGGGGGTCTGAAGGGAAGACCCTTGGTGTCTCCAGAGCAGTGTGTCACTCACTTGTGGGGGGTGACCTGATGCCAGTGAGGATGGGGGGGCTAGTGGGTCAGTCATGCTAATGCCTGCATGGTGTGGGAGGGATGGCCTGATCATTTAATGGTCAGCAGGAGGGTGGGCGGGGGGAGGGGGGGTGGGGGGGGATGGTGTGAGGGGGCGGGGGGGGGGTCACAATGTCTGTGTGGGGGAGGGGGTCGTTAATTCATTTTGAGATTGGGCCGCCCTTCAACAATGGTACCTGAATCTTGGAGGAGCCAATCTTACCAGCGTCCTTCATGGCACAAATAACCCTAATCTCCTAAAAAATGTCTAATTGTGGGTGGATTGTGATCTGATTCACCCAGTGGGAATCGCACTGCGTTTCCTGCTGAAGACCACATTTCTATTTTTTTTGGGAGAATTGCACTCAAGGTTGGAGAAGTGATTGCTTCAAATGAGGCTCTAACATGGCAACAGTTTGGAGTTCCAATAATCAGCATTTTCACATATTAGATCTTCAACATCCCATTGTGGTACCTTCAGACAGTGCTGTGGATGTCAAACTCACATTCAAATGGTCAGAATGTGTTGACTAGGGTCCTGCCCGCCGATGGGAATTTGGTTTCATTGGCATGTCATTCCGTATCGCCAGATTTTCTGAGTTGTGGATATGACCACCCCCCCCCCCCCCCCCTCCTCCTCCTAAATACCAGGGCCCATATCTTTGTACACTCACAAAACATAAATTTGGGGCGAAAATCTCCGTCTCTTCACGCTGGTGGTATCTTCTGGCCCCGCCAACGATGCACCCCCACCGCAGGTTTCCCGGTGGCAAGGAGTGGAATCAATGGGAAATCCCATCGATAGCGGCAGGACCAGAAGATCCTGCAGCTGGCCAATGGTGCGCCATCTCCCACCACGGAGAAACACACTGCTGGGAGGCCAGTCAAATTTGCCCTTCATGTTTCCTGAGAGGGGAAGAAATGAGAAAGTATTCAAAGAACCAGATGAAGCCAATAGTAAACCATAGATTTCAAATTGGGCCATACATTCACCTGTTGTTCTTTCCAATATCATCTCCCAAACCTGCAACGTCTACCACCGAGAAGCACAAGGGCAGTGGATACATGGGAACACCACCACCTGCAAGTTCCCCTCCAAGCCACTCACCATCCTGACTTGGAACAATATCGCTGGGTCAAAATCCTGGAACACCTTCCCTAACAGCACGGTGGATGTACCTACACCACATTGACTGCAAAGGTTCAAGAAGGCAGCTCACCACCACTTTTTCAAGGGGAATTAGGGATGGCCTAGCCAACAATGCCCAGATCCCATGAACGAATAAACCAAAGAGATAAAGGATTGGTACATTTATAATCCTGTTGATTGCTAGGCTACTATGCCCTGCACCCCAACTGAGTTCCAATCTAGAGCCTTATGCTGGACTCTGACCAAACTCCCCTCCCTTCATTCCCAAACCCAACACCCCCATCAGTCCAGATAGCCAGCCCCTCCCCCGCCAACATGCTCCAAAATCCACGGTGAGCACCAGTTATTGTGATTTCAATCCGGAGAAAGAGGCAGCATTCCAATGTTATCCCAAACAGCAGCTCGTCTACGCTAAATGTGCCTCGCTGACAGCTTCAGAACCTGACATCTGCAATCATCTCAAGCGGAAGGCCTCACTAAATTAACCTTTCCAAAAATCCCTGCTGTAAGCAATGTGCACGCCCAGGTTAGATCGAACCTGACCCACAAGCCTGCACTCGGACAGGTATAGACTTGTTTTTCAGATTGATTTGGAACGTCATATTGCCAGCAAAGTTACTGGCTCTTGCCCACACAATAGTACTTTTCTTTCATGATTAAGACCTCCCCGCACAATTATGCAATCATTTTGTTCAGTATCTACAGTAGAGAATTATATGATTCAGTTTAACACTCAGCTTGCTTTCCTCAGCATTAAGTGGTTATCTGTATTATTGAACACTATAAATAATACATTTCAGGGCCTGTTGTGTGTGTACGTTTCTGATTCGAGTACTGAATTTGTTCATACTTAATTTCACATCGACATGATTTCTTTTTATTGGAAGGACTCTGAAGAATCCATGGATCTGGTTGGCACTGCAGTGAAGTGAGACTCCTGTCTGCTAACAAAGAAAGTATGGACTCTATTCCAACTCATGGGATCATATCCTTGAATGCATTAGGGTGGGGCATCCCACACAGGTGCATCAGAGGTACCCACCCCGGCAGCTGTCTGAAATAATGGAACCGAACCCTTTTCAAGCCAACAATAGTTTCTTTTTTATTACTTGTTCCTGATGGGACAACACCCCAGAGCTAATTGGTCCCCTCTTGACATTTATTAGCTTGGCTGGGAAACACTGCACCCAGTGCGGAGGCGGAGGTGGAGAAGGCAGAGGACCTCCTCATGAACCTGCTCCTGGATCCAGCCAAACGCACTATAAACGGATCCAGACAGCGAGCACCAGAGGGGGGCGGGCAACTGAGGAGGTCATCCGACCGGACAGTCCCTCTACCACTGCTATGTTTGCGGCTGGCTGTCCCTGGAAGAGCATGCAGTGTCCACAGGCACCATCGAGGCCTTCCATGCCTGTTGGGCCCCACAGGGGCCGGGGTGTATTATCAACCCCTTTAATCACATTTTGGTTTGATGTTTTAAGTTTCCTTTCTGCTTTTTTTTTGTTTCAGGCAGTTCTGCCCTTTTTGATGGCTGCCCTTCTTGCTCTTGTCCCTTAGTTTGTTTACTTTAGTTTAATTGTTTCGCCAAAAAGAAGGCTGGGGAACCCTTTGGGCCTATGGTAGGCCCAGCTTGGAATGGTAAGGTTGCCAACTCTCCCAGAATGGCCGGAGGTCTCCGGCACTCAACATCAATCTCCTGGTGCCCATTGAAAGCAATCCGGGAGATTTTGAAGCGTTACTTTAGCAAATAAATGAATATGCCTTGAACTGGTACTGACATGGGTCACATGCGCATACTGCACTCATATACATCATTGTCCATTTTCTTATCACCATGAAGGTTACAGGCTAATCTCTCAGATGTAGTTGTAAATAAGAGTTTTCGTGAGTAATAGAGTGGTGACAGTCATGTCTCTGGGTGCTGGTTTGCTCGGTCGGAGATCAGAGGCCTGTTCAGCAGAAGTCCCTGGCCTGTGAGTTGAGTGTGGCATAAGTGGGCAGAGGGAGTCAGTGCTTCTGCAGGAAGCTGGCACGGGAGTGAGGCCATGGCCCTGGGCATGGGGCGCACAGGTAGTGTTCTCCGCCCAAGCTGCAACATTCTAACCAGGAGCAGCTAATGTTACAATGCTGGTGTCCATCAGGAATGAACAGGCCACTGTCATCCCCAGCCAGAGAGTGGCACCTGAGGCAGCTGGGGCTTGGAATTGTCCTTGAGAAGCCTCTGAATGTGTGTGTGTGTGTGTGTATGTGCTTGTGCATGTGTATGTTTGTGTGTATGTTCATGTGCGTGTTTGTGTGTGCCAGCTCCACAATGACACGCAAACCATGATCCTGACTAACAGATCTACTACAAAACCAATTCACTTTTGGGCTGGGGTCATGCAAGGCTGAGCCATCGCACTGACGCTGTTCTCGATCTTCCTTACTGGAATGCTTCATCTCACCCTCAGCAAGCTCCCCGCTGGAGTACAGCTAAACTCCAGAACAAACGGGAATCTGTTCAAGCTCCGCTACCCACAGGCCAGATCCAAGGTTGGCCTATCCTGAACTACAGTATGCAGACGATGCCTGCGCACACTCGGAGGTCGGGCTCCAAGCTTTCGTCTACACCTTCACTGAGACATATGAGAACATCAAGGCTTACAATCAACACCCATAAAACAAAGATCCTCTATCCACCTGCCCCTGCCACCCAGCACTGAGTCCTGTTATCAAAATCCATAATGAAGCTTTGGACCTTGGGAGCCTACTGTCAATTAGGGCAGACATTGATGACATGGTTGAGTGTGTGCCAGCGCAGCCTTTGGTCGCCTGAGGAAGAGAGTTTTTGAAGACTCTCTTCAAACGAGCATGAGCATGTGTTTGTGCATGTGAATGTGCCTTTGTGCACATGTGTGTTTGTGCATGTGCGTGTTTGTGCATGTGCGTGTTTGTGCATGCGTGTGTATGTGTGTGTGTGTGTGTTCAGACTTGGCGCCAAGTTTGTGGTTTACAGAGATGTAGTGATATCTACCCTCCTAAATGGCTCAGAGACATGGACTATGTACAGCAGGCACCTCAGAACACCGGAGACGTACCACTCGTGCTGCCTCCACAAGATCCTGCAAAGTTATTGGCAGGACAAGCGCACCAGCAACAGTGTTCCAACTCAAGCCAACGTCCCCGGCATTGAAGCACTGACCAGACTCGGTCAGCTCCGCCGGGTGGGCTACATTATCCACATGCCTGACTTCCGAAACAAGAGCTCCGCTCGGAGCTTTGCCATGGCAAGCGAGCTCCAGGAGGGCAGAGGAAAAATGTCCAAATCCTGGCATTCCCTTCCTAAGAGCACTGTGGGTGTTATCTATACCACATGGACTGCAGCGGTTCAGGAAGGCGGTGGGCCACCACCTTCTCAAAGGTAATTAGGGATGGGCAATAAAAATTCTAAGCAAGCTAACGACACCCACATCCTGTGAAAGAGAAAACAATTCAGCTGCATTTACATTGGGAGCCCTTTGGCCGTTCTCTGATTTAACTAAGTCAGATATTTCCTTGGAAAGTGCTGTTTTTCACGGTAGCTTAGGTGCAGCTGATCCTGTTTTGCTGACAGAACAATCTTTTCCATGCAAGGTGCTGATTGAGAAATACCTGGCTGGAATTGTGTGACTGGAATTGTAACATACACTTTTGATGGATTGTAGCTGCCAGCAAAATAAGCACAGCTTCTGCATTATTAACCTAATATGTACCCTGCTGAGTAGGTGAGAGCAGCAAAATACTTCTCAGATGCTGTGGACTGTAAAGAATTGAATAGAGCTGCATTTGAGACATGCATTTGAAGGGCGGCACAGTGGTTAGCACTGCTGCCTCACAGAGCCAGGGACCTAGATTCAATTCCGGCCTTGAGTGACGGTGTGGAGTTTGCATGTTCACCCAGTGTCTGCATGTGCTTCCTCCGGGTGCTCTGGTTTCCTCCCACACTCCAAAAATGTGCAGATTAGGTTGTTTGGGGCCACGCTAAATTGACCCTTAGTGTCCTAAGATGTGTAGGTTAGATGCATTAGCCATGGGAAATGGGTGCGGTTATGGGGAAAGGACGGGAGCAGAGGGCCTGCGTAAGATACTCTGACAGAGAATCAGTGCAGACCCAATGGGCCAAATGGCCTCTTCTGCACTGTCGGGATTCTATGATTTTAATTCAACTGATTATGGCATTAGGGTTAGCTTAGTCACGGTTGCCCTGTTTACTGCAGTGGAACATAGCCCCACAGTTAAAGCTAGCCTTTGAAAGGGCCTGCCTTAGACAGTGTATCCAATGCAAGCTACAAGCTGCACTTCATCACAATTCATTTTTAATGTTTCTCTTTCATTCAAGTTGTCCTTATATAGTTTCTGTTGAAAGCAGTGAATGGAGCTGGAATACACTTTTACAGACCTCTTCCACCTAACGATACACCATGTAAATGCCTGGATAGTGAATGGTGGGTGGCCATTCTTTTGAGTCCAATGCTGTTCTCAATCCATAACTACACAGGTTCTCCCTCCCACAACTGATCATTCAATACAATTTTAGAGATATACCATTGCACCAGCATACATTGACTAAATCACCACAGTCCATGGATCTAGCCAGGATTTTCCATAATCGCAAAGCAGAGAATAAGATCAGGTAGAAATGATGCTTCTGTACTGTTGCAATATATAAATGGTTGCCGCATAACATCACTAAAAAGGAAGTGTGTCATGCGATCCAGTTTTTGTTTCACTTTTGCTTTTGAGCACACTCACACACACAGCTCTGCTACTGATGTGTCTTAAAGCTTTATACCCATGGACATCTGCTCTCATTTGCATAGTGTCAATAAATAAACTCAATGTGTTTACCAATCCCTTATGAGCGATTGGTGCATTTATATCATTGTATTACAACACAACATGTGCTTGCCTGTTCAGGATTTTAAGTCTATTTACTTTAGCAGAGGGAAAATCATGGCTGTAAAGCACACAGCTCTTTGTATTTGATGCTTTCATGGTTATTTCATTGTCATTAGGATGTCTCTGAAATGGATCCAACCCAAATGGTGAAGCATAAAACCAGGCACAGATCTTTTTCTTGAAAGTAGGTTTATTCACAGGATGCAGCCATACAGATCCCCTGCCTCCTAACTGCCATAGTTGACTCTCTTTTTAATAGAAAGGAAACTCATCAAAACTAAATAAAAATGACCCCCCCCTGGTTTCCTCCAGCCATGGTAGGCCTTGAGCAGACACCATGTGTTTCTTCTTTAGCGATGCTCCGGTGCAAAGTTAGCCACAGAAGAGGGGCAGACAGTTGGGCCGGACGACCCTCTTCACCATCCGCTGCCTGGGCCTATTGATGGCTACCTTGGCTGGGCACAGGAACAGATTAACAAGGAGGTCCTCCTGCCCTCTTCCATACTGGGTGGCCAAAGGTCAGGAATGTGGGGCCAAAGTGCAATCCAAAGTGAGGAGTAACTAATTTAAGAAGTTAGAAAGGGGCTGCGATCCAACACAATCCGGGTACGCATGGAACACAGACCCCTCAAGGCCACAGAAAATACAGGCAGCCTGGGAGTCCGTGAACCATCAGACATGTTACTGCCCTGCAACATGTTCCACACCAGGTCCCCAGTGGAAAAGGGGAGGACTCCCATGTACAGAGCTGTCTCTCTTTAGATTCTTTTCAACAGGAATAACAAGCAGGTGGGCAAACTGAATTAAAGTGAAAGTTCCTTAAAGGAGCTCTGTAACAAAAGGCAAACATCTTAAAGGAAACTTGTCGAATCAAAGCATAGTGTAGTTTTGGGGGCTGATAAAGCTCTCCAACCTCTGTGATATCCATTGGGTATGGAAGGCCTCAGGCATGCCTGTGAACAACCTGCACTCCCAACTACAAATATAGCCACATCAGGGAGGCAGGCAGTTGGGCTAGATGACCCCCCCCCCCCCCCCTCCCCAACCCTTGACTGCCCGATGTCTGGATCTGTTAATGGTCACAGTGGCCATGTCCAGGAGTAGGCTTATGAGGAGGCTCTTCTCTCTTCTCCTTGCACCCACCCGCACCCCCGCTCCGCCAACACTGAGTGACTGACTGTTCGGACCGTGGGGCTGAAGTTCAACCAAAAATTGAGAAGCAAGTCCCTCAAAGAACAAAAAACAGAACAGGAACAGGCCCTTCGGCCCACCAAGTCTGTGCCAACACAGATGCCTCTCTAATCTAATATTTTCTTGCCTCTACTATTTAAAAAAATGGGGTTCAATTTACCACAATCTATATATGCATGGAACATGGACTCCTCACGGCTGTAGAAATACAGGCAGCCTGGGAGTCCGTGAACAATCATGACCAATGGGACTGCTGCAAGCAACACCCGCCACACCAGATCCCCGATGGGAAAGTGGAGGACTCTCACATAGAGTGTTGACTCTCTTCATATGTGACCCCAGTCCTTAAACAAACAATGCCCATTGCCCATGTATCCTTAACAACATATTCAGCAAACTGTGGACAGCCTCCACTTACATAAACTAAACAATTCAAAATTTCCAAACTTGTGCTGTTCCACCAGGATTGTCTTGTGAGGATAAAGAACATTTAAACTAGGAGCAGGAGTAGGCCATCTGGCCCCTCGAGCCTGCTCCGCCATTCAAACAGATCATGGCTGATCTTTTCGTGGACTCAGCTCCACTTACCCACCCGCTCACCACAGCCCTTAATTCCTTTGCTGTTCAAAAATCTATCAAATAAAGATTTCCTTCAGCCATTCATCTCCCTGTGACTACACTGTGACTCTCCTGTTGTTTTTCCCACATGAAGGTCAATCATCTCCATTCGCTTTCAAGAGCGTTGCTGAGACACCTTTCCTGTACGTCTGCTCTCCAAACCCTTTAATAGAAATAAACCAAGTCTAATTTTGTCCTAACAATATTGTGAGAAAATAATAGAAACTATTGCATTTCTTTCTTGCTTTTTCTGAGTTTGCTGTACTCTAAAGGGTTAAGGAAGCAGTTTAGAACATTCGCTTGTAGGGTTGAACTCTATTCTTTAAATGTGCATTGGAGTGGGCTTGTTTAACTGGTCTTTAGGTGTGTCAGGCAAGACCTAGCTATGCATGACATATTCAGTCTTGTGTAACAATAAATTTAGCTGTGTTAATAAATCCACAAAACTTGTTTTCAAACAATTAAAATGGGTTTACCCTCTGTCAAACCAACTGACAGACAAATGTCAGATGAGTGCATGGATCATTTGCCTGTTAATAGAACAGCAATTTGGGTTAATGTGTTTTGAAATATTACATTATTTTTTATTTCCTTCTGCTGTTTAAAGAATCACAACGTTATTCCAAAGCACAGCAAATAGGGGTCAACTTCTATCTCTCCCAATGTTACATGTGTCAGGGCTTGTGAAGAATTGAATAACACACTTGGCTTGGATTTATCCACTTCTTGGAAATGCAAGTGGTTAACAAATATTTGTTTCTGAATTCTTTGGATGAATCTCAGGCACCTGTCTTTTGAGATGTTTTTGAAGGGTGACACGGTGGCACAGTGGTTAGCATTGTTGCCTTACAGTGTCAGGGACCTGGGTTCAATTCCGACCTCAGATGACTGTCTATGTGGAGTTTGCACATACTCCCCATGTCTGCATGGGTTTACCCCAGGTGCACTGGTTTCCTCCCACAGTCCAAATGTGTGCGGGTTAGGTTGATTGGCCATGCTAAATTGCCCCTTAGAGTCAGGGGGATTAGCAGGGTAAATATGTGGAGGCTTGTTGGGCCGAATAGCCTCCTTCTGTACTGTAGGGATTCTATGGGCCTGATTTTACCATCACGTTGCGCCCGTTTTTGGGCGCAAAAACTTGGTAAAGTCGGGCGTGAGGCAAATAGCATGATCCGCGCCCACCTCCGCGCTGGTTCCCCCTTTACCAAGGCCCGAAAATGGCCAATATCCATTTGCATGCATTTAAATTGACTTAATGGCTGCATGCCCAACCTTACCGGCACTTTCCCTTTACCACTGCGTTCGCCCATCCAGAATCGGCGTGAAACAGACATACTCTACAAAAGTCCGACTCGGGTGCTCCAGTTACTGAGGAGGTAAGTGCCGAGCGGTCCGACGCCTCTCTGCTTGAGATCGGTGGGGATGCGGGGGGGGTCCGCTGCCTCTCTGCCGGAGATCAGTGAGGGGGAAGAGGAGAAGGGGCCCGCGATCGGTCTGGGTTGCGGGGGGGAGAGGGTTGGAGGGATAAGGGGGGGTCAGTAATGTTGTGGGGGTGGGACAATGTCTGTGGGGCCAGGGGAGGCATTGTCCGGCTCGGCGATGTGGCAGGGGAGCCGCATTTGATCTTTTGTTTTCTGCGCATGTGGAGGCGCCAATCGGAGCTGCAGGTTTTCGGGTGTGTTAAGCCCCGCCCACAGGCTTCTGCAGTGCGATTCGGAATTGCTGATATTTTTTCAGGCAGAGTGCGTATGGGGGGCACCTGAGAACGGGTCTAGAAGTCGGATCTGAAACACTCCCAGTTTCAAGTCCGCCCAGCACTTAGAATTAAAATGGTAAAATAGGGCCCTATGATTCAATTGTCAGCCATGGTTCAGCCGCAACACTCTGCATTGAATCAGAAGGTTATTGATTCAACCCCATCTCCAGAGATGTCAAAAGTAATCTTTGGCTGACATTTCAATGCAGCACTAAGGGAGTGCCACACTGTTACAAGGCCCAATCTTGGTGAGACATGGTGGCTTTGAATGATCCTCACTATTTCTTATGTTCTTATTTGAAAAAGAGAATGGATTCTTTCTGGTGTCCTAGCCAATGTTGGTAACAAAACAAATCATTGTGTCAAATATTTTATTGCTGCTTGTGGGACATTGCTGTTGCATTAGTTGCCATGTTTTTTACGTTCCAGCAGTGACCAGGTTTCAAAAGTTGTTTGTTGTGAATTGCCTTGGGATATCCTGAACTCATGCTAGGCAGTGTAGAAGTGCAAGCCTTTATATTTAATAATTACATTGCATTTACATGGTATTACACTAATTTATTGAAGATAAAAGTAACAGAATTGGGAATGCTTCAAGCCTCCTTTTTTAACATGGGGAGGCAATGGCCTAGTGGTATTATCACTAGACTATTAATCCAGAAACTCAGCTAATATTCTGAGGATTCAGGTTCAAATCCAACCACGGAAGATGGTGAAATTTGATTTCAATTTTTAAAAATCCAAAATTAAGGATCTACTGATGACCATGAAACCATTGTTGTTTGTCATAAAAATCCATCTGGTTCATTGATGTATCTGGTCTGGCCTACACAGTGGCACAGTGGTTAGCTCAGTGTTATGTACCTTAAAAAACAAATTAGTTAGCTTGTTCCCTTAAAACAGTTGCGAAGCAACATGAAGCAGGGATGTCCTTGGTACAATCCTTGGTCTGTGATGACTTGACTAATCTCAGATTGGAGGTCCATGGAGATACTACAGTTGCATCCAGTGTCCATAGGTTAGAATGGGGCCCACTTGACCAATCCTGATCACTAGCTGGTAACTGCTGAGGGAAAAATCAACATGTACCTGAGGCCATCAGGTCACATCTCCTCCAACCCTTTCATGGCCCAACAAGCTCTAGTCGTGGAGAATGGGAAGGTGATAGAGAGCAGCAGTGCCTGTGGGACTGAAGCCAAGTGTGAGTCAGCACCTTCAGCAGAGGAGAGGAAATATTGGCAAAAGAATTATTAACGAGAAAGCAGAGATGCTGCCAAAGCAAACTGAAAGGGGTTCTATTTTACAAAGCTACTAGTCATGGTGTGGAGATTCACCACACCCCAGGGCTGGTGGATTATAATGTTTGTTCAGGGGACTGGCTGAATGTTACCAGTCCTATGGTGATGGGCTGGGAGGTGGGAGCACTGCTAATATGTTGGGGGAAGATGTCGGGTGAGAAGTTGCTTTCTTCCCACCACCATGGCATATAACCAGAGGCTGGCAGCTCAACAGCACAGCCAACCGCTGGGCAGAAAATTAAGCCATTTAAGCGTCCAATTAAGAGAACTTTTCCAGTCCCGGTCAGCATTTTGCCTGCATCAGAAAGACCCGCTATATCAGAAAAGTACAAGGTAAACACTGGCAGCCTCCTAGTGGATTCCCAATGTTGCGGTGGAGGTAGAGGGCGGGGGATAGGGGGCGGTCAGTCTTCTTCCTGGTCACTGCATGGCGTACCAAGGCCCCCCACCCTCACCTCCCTCCCGCTGCCATGGTCAACACCACAACTGAAGTAATGCCATGAGAACCCCCACCCTCTCCCCCGATTGTTCAGGGCCTTCCTGTCCCCAACTTGCTGAAAGAGGCCAACTTCATCTTGAGGGCATCCCTCCTTGGAGGCACCCTCCACCTCATCCTATAGACTCAGCAATGGCCACCACTCATGATGACCGTCTCATTGGACCGGCCGCTCTGAGAGGAAGGTTATTACCCTCAATTGGACACCAGTCTTTGTGACAACCTCTTATTTGGCCACCACCAGAAAAAAGGGTGCCCTAGGATCCCACTGCCCACCAGCAGGGTATTGGGTCCCACATTCATCCTGACAGTGCGACCATTTATGTTTTGACGAAATTCAGCCCATGGTCTTCAGACCCCCCCAAATACCCAAAGCAGTTGCCCTTATTAATTCTTCTCTATTAAAGACCTTAAAGAAATTAGGGACATTCTGAGGGAGGACAGGAAGGAAATGAGGATGGGTTGATTTGACAATTCCTCTAATCATTATTCTCACCTTCCAACAGGGGAGATAGAGGTGAATTCCTGACCATAACAATTCTAATCTCCCCATTTAGGATTATAGGAAGAGTGCCCCAGAAATCATAACGCAGAAGCAGGAACAAACCAGAGCTACATTCATATTACATTCAATTACTGAGCTAATCTGGGCCATAGCCAATGGTGTTAGTGAATAAGAAGTGAGTATAAATTGGTGATCTGTGCATTGTAATTAATCTACGTTTTCATCAAAACAGTGAAAGGGTTCATTATAGCATTAGGTATTGACTTACTTCTCAGTAGAGCTTTCATGTTATGTATCATGTTATGTAACTATGTCATAAAGATACCATTAATTTTTCTCCAAATACACTCAGCAAGTTTCCCTGAAGGAAAAACAGTGCAGATCAGTATTCTTATTTCCCTGTTTTACTGGTGTCCCATTTTAAAGCATGCAAGACCAGTATGCATTTTTTAAAATTATTCAATCGTGGGTCATGGCCAGCATTTACTGCTAATCCCTAGTTGCCCTTGAGAAGGTGGCTGCCTTTTTGAACCACTGCAGTCCACATGCTGTGGGTTGACCCACAATGCTGTTTGGGAGGGAATTCCAGGATTTTGACTCAGCGACTGCTAAGGAACAGTAATGTATTTCCAAGTCAGGATGTTAAGTGGCTTGGAGGGGAACTTGGTGGTGGCATTTCCCCATTTTTTCCTTGGGGGTTAATAGGCAGATGCTGCAGTGTATCTTATTTCTCATTTCCTTGCATAGCTAAGTGCAGTAATCTCTGGTGTTCATATCCATTGTGATACAAGTGATTGGATCAGAAACAGGGAGGTGTTTCACAACAATACCAGATCAGCTCTGGTTCCAATTCCTTGTGTTATTATTTATGTCCGAGTCTGATCAATGCAGTCAATCGCAGACATGATGCAATGGGTATCGGTCAACATTCCTGGGCCGCAGTGCCAGGCAATACATCTCCAGCAACTATTACCTTCACCCTTTGATGAATAACAGATCGCTGAGGTCATACCCAGTGGGAGAGGTGCACTGTCTCAGGTGATCTGCCAAATATAGACCTATGCTCACTGCACCTAAATGGGTGGAGAGAACAGAGCAGTCCAGTTTAATTAATATAGAGTAATTCACTAAAGTCAGTCACTGAGAAATCCTGTGGCAAGGTTAAACAAGCTCTAAGGTTCTTTATACACCCTATATGCTGAACAGGCAACAATTAGAGTGGATATTTCCAAAGCTCCACCATATAGAAAGATTCAGGAGGAGACCTAGTCAGGATACATAACATATTAAATGGTACAGAAGATTAAGCAAAATACACTTCCAAGTAAGTCAAGAAGAATGTAAATATACGTTAATTACAAAAATGATATTGTAAAACACTTTACTTTGAAATGGATACATAATAGGCTGTTTAGGGTAATAATGAATTTAAAATAATTAACTGGACGATGAAACAGATGTGTTGAAAATTGTATTGTGTATGTTGTCCACTTGGGGCTTCTGTACACACATGTATCAGCAGAAGGATTCTGGGAATAAATAAAACAGAATTCAGGTTTGAACAGCACATGCAGTCCTGATTCTGAAAGCTTTGAACTGAATATCTCACTGATTCTTCCCAAGAATTTCCCAACGGCAACAAAGATGGTGAAAAACATGGAAACATTATTTTCAGGTACTGAAACTTTTGGAAGGCCTTTGTCTACTTTCTGCAGCGCGCGTGGTACGGTGGAGATTTAAGGAAATATCAAAGATGTGATAGACACAAACAGGAGGCATCGCAACTCAGGATTAGCAACAGGAAAGTCTGCACAGCATGTATATATATATATATATCTACGACTCTCACCAACTTTTACAGATGCACCATAGAAAGCATTCTTTGATATGGCTCCTTGCTCTGCCCAAGACCGCAAGAAACTACAAAGGGTGGTGAACGAAGCCCAATCCATCACACAAACCAGCCTCCCATCCATTGACTCTGTCTACACTTCCTGCTGCCTCGGGAAAGCAGCCAGAATAATCAAGGACCCCGTGCACCCCGGACATTCTCTCTTCCACCTTCTTCTGAAACCATCACATGACATATGCCATTCTTCAAACTCTGAAAACACCATTTGGAGGCATTAAATCCAATTTCAACATTGACATTCAGATTAAGTACATTAGTCAAATGAAACTATACCTGATGTCAGATGATATCCCACCCCTGAGAGCAACATCCACCATATTTAAGTGATTATGCTCTGAAATGAACATTTTTTATCTGGTGAACAAATCTTTCACATAGAATTGAATGGATTGTTAAATTAATACAACAATTTGCAAATGTAACCGTGTTCTGGTGAAGTCCAATGTTCAAGTCATGCTTAAGTGTATTGATTATACTTTTGGAAACAAACCATTGAAACATGCAATGCCTCTCATTTACTAAGAAGAGGAAGGTTGTACTGTATTGAAAATTGCATTATGCAATTGTCCATTTAAGGCTACACACACAGACACACACATGTGCACACCCACACACACCCACACACACACACACACACACACATACCAGCAGAGGGAGTCTAGAAAAAAAAATCCACGTTTTAACAGCCACATAGTTCTGATTCTGCACGCTTCTTACTGAATATCTTACTGTTTCTTCCCAAGAACTTCATAGATGGATGTTTTTTCTCTTCCACTGACTCTTCCCATTGTCTTTATGTTTTTCTCAGCATTTCCGTGTGCCATCTCAATCTATAATGGCAGGTGGAAAGTGATGAAATGCTATCTCGGCTGCAGCCAAAAAAACTAAATTACTCGCTCATTTTTCTTCTTCTCTTGAAGTAAATAGAAAGTTAAACAGGGGTCGGATCTGATAGTGTCCACTTCCCACTGGCTGGGTCGGTTAAAATTGCTCACCAAGTGCCAAGTTAATCAACCATGGGTCACTTGGAACAGAATGTAACTAACCGATTCATAGCAGTATAATTATTTGATGTCCCTAGTGTAGACAGAAGTATTAATGGAGGATTATTGCAGTTAATGCAAGCTACGCTGGGAATGAGAAGAGATCTGTGGACGGCACAGTGACAAAGTGGTTAGCACTGGTGCCTCACAGCGCCAGGGAATCAGGTTCGATTCCTGGCTTGGGTCACTGTCTGTGTGGAACATAGAACATAGAACATAGAACATTACAGCGCAGAACAGGCCCTTCGGCCCACGATGTTGCACCGACCAGTTAAAAAAAAAACTGTGACCCTCCAACCTAAACCAATTTCTTTTCGTCCATGAACCTATCTACGGATCTCTTAAACGCCCCCAAACTAGGCGCATTTACTACTGATGCTGGCAGGGCATTCCAATCCCTCACCACCCTCTGGGTAAAGAACCTACCCCTGACATCGGTTCTATAACTACCCCCCCTCAATTTAAAGCCATGCCCCCTCGTGCTGGATTTCTCCATCAGAGGAAAAAGGCTATCACTATCCACCCTATCTAAACCTCTAATCATCTTATATGTTTCAATAAGATCCCCTCTTAGCCGCCGCCTTTCCAGCGAAAACAATCCCAAATCCCTCAGCCTCTCCTCATAGGATCTCCCCTCCATACCAGGCAACATCCTGGTAAACCTCCTCTGCACCCTCTCCAAAGCCTCCACATCCTTCCTGTAATGTGGGGACCAGAACTGCACACAGTACTCCAAGTGCGGCCGCACCAGAGTTGTGTACAGTTGCAACATAACGCTACGACTCCTAAATTCAATCCCCCTACCAATAAACGCCAAGACACCATATGCCTTCTTAACAACCTTATCTACTTGATTCCCAACTTTCAGGGATCTATGCACACATACACCTAGATCCCTCTGCTCCTCCACACTATTCAAAGTCCTCCCGTTAGCCCTATACTCAACACATCTGTTATTCCTACCAAAGTGAATTACCTCACACTTCTCCGCATTAAACTCCATCCGCCACCTCTCGGCCCAACTTTGCAACCTGTCTAAGTCTTCCTGCAAACTACGACACCCTTCCTCTCTGTCTACCACACCACCGACTTTGGTGTCATCAGCAAATTTGCTAATCCACCCAACTATACCCTCATCCAGATCATTAATAAATATTACAAACAGCAGTGGCCCCAAAACAGATCCCTGAGGTACACCACTTGTAACCGCACTCCTACACGTGGAGTCTACACGTTCTCCCCGTGTCCATGTGGGTTTTGTCCGGGTGCACTGGTTTCCTTCCGCAGTCCAAAAGATATGCTGGTCAGGTGCATTGGCCATGCTAAACTTCCCCTCAGTGGAACCCGAACAGGTGACGGAGTGTGGCGACTGGGGGATTTTCACAGTAACTTCGTTGCAGTGTTAATGTAAGCCTGCTGGTGACACTAATAAATAAACTAAACTCATGGTTTAATTCTCTGCCCTTAAAATTGTTCTAACATTTTTCTTTAAAAAACATGTCTGGTCCAGAATGGACCATTCATCATAGAAACCCTACAGTACAGAAAGAGGCCATTCGGCCCATCGAGTCTGCCCAGGCCCTACCCCCATATCCCAACATATTTTACCCGCTAATCCACACATCCCAGGACACTAAGGGGCAATTTTAGCATGGCCAATCAACCTAACCCGCACATCTTTGGACTGTGGGAGGAAACCGGAGCACCCGGAGGAAACCCACGCAGACACGAGGAGAATGTGCAAACTCCACACAGACAGTGACCCAAGCCGGGAATCGAACCCAGGACCCTGGAGCTGTGAAGCAGCAGTGCTAACCACTGTGCTACCGTGCCGCCCATAAATCAGCTGTGAATCTGCTGTTCTTATTTAAAGGAGAATACCATCCAGCGATGAAGAGCGCCATTTTTGACCAGGGCTCCCTAACATGGCTGCTTTACAGTGTCTGTAATGCTGACGAGATGCTCCAGGCTGGTATGGGTCTTTTCCTTCATTGAGGAAGACGTAATGAATCTTGCACACTCCGGGCACAGGTTCTAAATGCTCAAAACATTTCCAGCATGGAGCGTCACATGCTGAGCAGGGCACAGATTTCAACCAATAATACAACCCACAGGTTGCCAGAACACAATCAGGCATTGAGGTACTCTGGCACCATGCCCGTCACTTTCTTCCATCGGGAAAAAGATACAACAGTCTGAGGTCACGTACCAACCAACTCAAGAACAGCTCCTTCCCTTCAGACTTTTGAATACACTTACCTCGCACTAAGTTGATCTTTCTCTGCACCCTAACTATGATTGTAACACTACATTCTGCACTCTCTCATTTCCTTCTCTATGAATGGTTTGGTTTCTCTGTATAGCACGCAAGAAACAATACTTTTTACTGTACATTAATACATGTGAAAATAATACATCAAATCAAAATCAAACCATCAAGTCAGCATCATTTCACAAATGAATTTCTGTCCTGGCCCCAAGTTTTTTTTTCATGTTTCATGGGAAGATGGGAATAGGAATTCACCATTCAGCCCCTCAAGCTTGTCCCACCATTCAATCCATATTAATTTCATCGACTCATTTTGGGTTCATAACCCTTAATACCCTCGCTGAATAAAAATCTATCCAGCCCAGTTTTAACACTTTCAATTGACCCTCCCCCCACCCTGACCTCAACAGCTCTTTGGGGAGTCAATCCCACATTTGCGCTACATTTGATATGAAGCGTTTGTTTTTCTAACATCACCCCTGAGCGTCCTAACTCAAATTTTAAAGTGATGCTTATGTGTTCCAATGCGAGAGTTACAATGCAGGGGCAGCAAGGTGGCACAGTGGTTAGCACTACTGCCTCACAGCACCAGGGACCTGGGTTTGATTCCCAGCTTGGGTCACTGTCTGTGTGGAGTTTGCACATTCTCCCCGTGTCTGCGTGGGTTTCCTCCGGGTGCTCTGGTTTCCTCCCATAGTCCAAAGATGTGCGGGTTGAGTTGAATGGCCATGCTAAATTACCCCTCTGTGTCAGGGGGACTAGCAAGGATAAATAGGTGGGGTTATGGGGACAGGGCCTGGGTGGGATTGTGGTTGGTGCAGGCTCGATGGGCTGAATGGCCTCCTTCTGCACTGTAGGGATTCTATGTAACACTATTGTAACCTTGGAATACTGGAAACTTGTTTTCAATCACAACTTTACTATGTATGAACCCTATGAGAAACTTTTGGCAAACATGTGAAGTAAGGGAGGAATGCATAACAGGCAGAGCTACTCTGTACCTGGTGTAACATGATACAAAGTTATGAGTTGTTTCAAACCATATAGTGAGCTTTCTGTAATTATCTCTTGTGCCTTTGTATTACAGAGTAAGAACACGCTTACTGCAGTATCCATGTGAAAAAAAACCTCAAAAGCAATATTGTTTAGCAAACACAAGCCAAAAAGAAAAGGCGCAATGGTTCCTAATGTAACACTTACCTGCTTTGTTATAAGCCACCAACAATCAGCAAGAACGGTGGTGACAAGTAACATAACACGGGAAATATTATATCTGTCTGGTCTTAATAGAAACATTGATCAAATGTCTCTTAATCATAGTACTGAATTATATATTCAGACAATAATAAGCATTATGGTCAGAAAACCATGAGCAAATGTTTTGCAGTGCTCCCAGGAAAGGTACAGCACAAGTTAAATTCAGAGCAAATCTCCCTCAACACTGTCCCACCAAACACCCCGAGGACAGGTACAGCACAGGTTAAATTCACAGCAAAGTTCCCTCTGCACTGCTTGCCTCCTGGACTTGCAGAATCTCACTGGCTGTCCTGTCTGGAGACAATACACATCTCTTTAACCTGTGCTTAATGCTCCCTCCACTCACATCTTTAAGACCTGGTTGGCTGTAGGGATTCGCATTCTAATCAGTATTCTGTAACTTGATTTTTGTGTCTCTGTGCCCTGTTTGAGAGCACATTTCCACTCCATCTGACGAACGAGCAGCGCTCCGAAAGCTAATGGTATTTGCCAACAGATAAACCTGTTGGACTTTAACCTGGTGTTGTTAAAACTCTTACTATATAAAATTTAATGCAGAGATACGTGAAGTGATTCATTTTAATAGAACCATAGAATCCCTTCAGGGGAGGCCATTTGGCCCATCGAGCCTGCACTGACAGCAATCCCACCCAGGCCCTATTCCCGTAACCCCATATATTTATCCTGCTAATCACTACGGGGCATGGCCAATCAACCTAACCCGCACATCTTTGAAGTGTGGGAGGAAACCAGAGCACCCGGAGGAAACTCATGTGGGCACAGGGAGAACATGCAAACTCCACACAAACAGTCACCCGAGGCCGGAATTGAACCCAGGTCCCTGGCGCTGTGAGGCAGCAGTGCTAACCACTGTGCCACCGTGCTGCCCTAAAGGGTGATAGGAAGAACGCAGCCTCTACGGGAATCGTAACATTGCCCTTAACAAATTTGTGTTGGCTTTCCTTAAATAACCCACATTTGTGCCAGCGGAGATTCACACGGATGATCCCAGGAATGGTAGGCCTGACATACGATGAACGTCTGAGGATCGTGGGATTATATTCATTGGAGTTTAGGAGGTTGAGGGGAGATCTGATAGAAACTTACAAGATAATGAACGGCTTAGATAGGATGGACGTAGGGAAGTTGTTTCCATTAACAGGGGAGACTAGGACGCGGGGGCACAGCCTTAGAATAAAAGGGAGTCACTTTAGAACAGAGATGAGGAGAAATTTCTTCAGCCAGAGAGTGGTGGGTCTGTGGAATTCATTGCCACAGAGGGCTGTGGAGGCCGAGACGTTGAGCGTCTTCAAGACAGAAATTGATAAATTCTTGATTTCTCGAGGAATTAAGGGCTATGGGGAGAGAGCGGGTAAATGGAGTTGAAATCAACCATGATTGAATGGTGGAGTGGACTCGATGGGCCGAATGGCCTTACTTCCGCTCCTATGTCTTATGGTCTTATGGTCTTATGTTGATTTTGTCCCAGATTATCGTTCCTATAACCTTCCCCTCCACTGAAGTTAAACTGATTGGCCTGTGGTGGCTGGATTTATCCTTACACCTTATTTGAATTAAGGTGTAATGTTTACAATTCAGTGTTGGTAATGCCATTGATTGCTTAGATTGCAGTCTAGGTTTTATGTTCAGATCTTTTGGACTGGGCTTTGAACTCACAACCCTCTGACTCGGAGTGCTACCATTGAGTCATGCTCCATGCCACACAGGTTTAAAGGTGACCTTAGCATGTAGGAAACAGTGCTTTGAAAGTTTAGTTGTGGCATGAATCAATTCCAGCCTCCCGGACTACCTGGATCCACTACAGTTTGCCTACCGCTGCAACAGGTCCACAGCAGACGCCATTTCCCTGGCCCTGCACTCAACCCTGGAACACGTGGATAGCAAGGACACCTATGTCAGACTCCTATTCATTGACTACAGCTCAGCCTTCAACATTATTATTTCCACGAAACTCATCTCCAAACTCCGTGGTCTGGGCCTCGGCACCTCCCTCTGTGACTGGATCCTGAACTTCCTAACTCACAGACCACAATCAGTAAGGATAGGCAACAACACCTCCTCCACGATCATCCTTAACACCAGTGCCCCACAAGGCTGTGTTCTCAGTCCCCTACTATACTCCTTGTACAACTATGACTGTGTGGCCAAATTCCCCTCCAATTCGATTTTCAAGTTTGCTGAAGATACCACTTCATAGGTCGGATCTCAAACAATGACGAGACAGAGTACAGGAATGAGATAGAGAATCTGGTGAACTGATGCAGCAACAATAATCTCTCCCTCAATGTCAACAAAACAAAGGAGATTGTCATCGACTTCAGGAAGCATAGTGGATAACATGCCCCTGTCTACATCAATGGGGACAAAGTAGAAAGGGTCGAGAGCTTCAGGTTTTTAGGTGTCCAGATCACCAACAACCTGTCCTGGTCCCCCCATGCCCACACTATAGTTAAGAAAGCCCACCACTGCCTCTACTTTCTCAGAAATTTGGCATGTCAGCTATGACTCTCACCAACTTTTACAGATGCACCATAGAAAGCATTCTTTCTGGTTGTATCACAGCTTGGTATGACTCCTGCTCTGCCCAAGACCGCAAGGAACTACAAAAGATCGTGAATGTAGCCCAATCCATCACGCAAACCAGCCTCCCATCCATTCACTCTGTCTACATTTCCCGCTACCTCGGCAAAGCAGCCAGCATAACTAAGGACCCTATGCACCCCAGACATTCTCTCTTCCACCTTCTTCCTTCGGGAAAAACATACAAAAGTCTGAGGTCACGTACCAACCGACTCAAGAACAGCTTCTTCCCTGCTGCTGTCAGACTTTTGAATGGACGTACCTTGTATTAAGTTGATCTTTCTCTACACCCTAGCTATGACTCTAACACTACATTCTGCACTCTCTCATTTCCTTCTCTATGAATGGTATGTTTTGTCTGTACAGTGCGCAAGAAACAATACTTTTCACTGTATGTTAATACATGTAACAATAATAAATCAAATCAAATCAAAACACTGAGAAAAGGTTTGAACAACTCTTTCCTCGAAGAATTTTGCATGTTATAAAATATAAAGTTCTATGATAATAATTAGGACAGACTTTGAATTTGCCACACATAGAATTCAAATCCATTTCCATTTTCTCTGACCTCCCAGTGCAAAAGACCTGAACACAAAATCTAGACAATCAATACCCTGCGAGTTACCATTGACCAGAAACTGAACTGGACCCAGCCATATAAATGCTGTGGCTACCAGAACAGGTCAAAGGCCAGGAATCCTACGGTGAGTGACTCATCTCCTGACTCTCCAAAGCCTGTCCACCATTTATAAAGCACAAGCCAGAAGTGTGATAGAATACTCTCCACTTGCCTGGATGAGTGCAGCTCCAACATCATTCAAGAAGCTCTATCTAGGACACCATCTAGGACAAAGCAGCCCACTTATTTGCCACCTCTTTCACAAACATTCAACCCCTCCACCTCCGATGGACAGTAGCAGCAGTGTGCACCATCTACAAGATGAACTGCAGGAACTCACCAAGGCTCCTTACACAGCACCTTCCAAATCCATGGCCACTACCATAGAGAAGGGCAAGAGCAGCAGATAACTGGGAACACCACCACCTGGAAGTTCCCCTCCAAGTCACTCCATATCCTGATTTGGAAATACATCACCATTCCTTCACTGTTGCTGGGTCAAATTCCTGGAATTCATGGAAATTTCTTCCTTTTTAGTCACATAACCTTGAGGGAGAAAGAAAGATGTGAACTCAATAATCAACAGCTGTATTGTGTAGTTACCACTGTTTCGGAATATCAGAGTCAGCCAGCTCAGTAGTGCTATATTAACCAGGCGGCACAGTAGCAGAGTTGTTAGCACTGTTGCCTCACAGCGCCAGGGAACCAGGTTCAATTTCCGGCTTGGTCACTGTCTATGTGGACCTTGCACATTATCCCTGTGTCTGCATGGGTTTACTTCAGGTGCTCCAGTTTCCTCCCACAGTCCAAAGTCCAAAGATGTGTGGGTCAGGTAGATTAGCCATGCTGAATTGCCTCTTAGTGTTGAGTGGGGGCTAGCAGGGTATATACGTGAGGCTACGGGGATAGGAACAGGGTGGGATTGTGGTCGGTACAGATTCAATGGGCCGAATGGCCTTCTTCTGTAGGGATTCTATGGAAGTGATTTGTGCCAGGTATGCCAGCTGTTCCAGATGAGGTGCAGTCAGTGATTGCAGTGTAGAAGGGAACATCAGCACCTTAAAATATTTTGGGGCAATATCTTTTATTTCTGATTGTTTGCTGTGCTGTGCCACAATTTTTCAAGAAAATGTAAATTAGAATAGTGAATCTGCTTTCAACCCACATATTTACGAAGGAGTGCAGCAAGGTACTATTCCTTGTGAGTAGAGAAGTCTTCAATCATCTTCTTGGAATGTTTGTCTTGCTCTAGGAGGCAAGGATTATAGTCGGATATCAGTCTCATTAATACAGTCCAAGTTGCTGTCCGGCCAACATTATTAATTTCATACCACAAAATGTGGCAAAGGCTGGAAGTCTAGTGGGGGGATCCTTTTCCATTTTCTTATCGCCTGACCTGAAGTCATATTCAAACCGGTACCTGTTTCCCTCTGGATACCTTGATGATCTGGATACCTTGCTCACTGTCCGTGTCCGGGTGCAAGTGGTGAATGCCTGCGGGCATCAATTCTGCCCTCGTCAAATACTCATACCAACACACTTCCCAGTGAAGGCCCATGGCGAATGATCTGGAATGGGGCCACCGACAGATCTTTCCTCTCCATGACTTAGGGAGATACTAAAACCAGCACTGTATTAGCTTACCTTCCAATATTTCTTGAGATTGGCAAATCCAACACAAACTGGTGATCAAGTGAAGAATCTTCCTGACCTGCGCCAATAGGAACTCCACATCAATTTCTACAATAATACTGCATTTTGTCAATGTAAGTTTTGAAGTCCAGCGTTGCCTTTCTGGAATAGCAGTCAAATATTTATTCAAACTCTGTTTTAAACTGACCACTCCTGCTGTTTTCTTAGAGCCAGGTAGTTAGAATACCTACAGTGTGGAAAGAGGCCGTTTGGCCCATCAAGTCTGTACCGACTCTCCGAGAGAGCATGTTACCCAGGCCCTATCCTCGTAACTCCACGTATTTACCCCACTAATCTCCCTAACCTACACATCTTGGGATACCAATGGGCAATTTAGCATGGCCAATCCACCTAACCTGCACATCTTTGGACTGTAGGAGGAAACTGGAGAACCCGGAAGAAACCCACGCAGACACGGGGAGAACGTGCAAACTCCGCACAGACATTTATTACTAAAGGTAAAGTCGCCATAGTCCCAGATAGCCACAGGGTACTGTCCCCTTTGAAGGGGAGAGCTGACTGGTGGTGATTTTAACCTGAGGATCACCATACCTCAGGCGAGGGGCAAGGTTAAGAAGGCAGGGTCTTCATGAGTAACTTCAGCCGGTACGGGAATTGAACCCACGCTGTTGGCGCCGCTCTGCATCACTAACCAGCCAACAGACCTAACCAACTCCCCAAAATGACTGGAGCCAGCAACATATAAAAGTAACTTACATCTGTAAATTTCAACCCAGACCCGAGTTGAATACAGAAAAAGGTGCTGTGGCCAAAATGGCACATTAAGCCTAAAATAACAATTAACCTTGCTGTATTGTTGCCAATAGTGCTTACAAAAGGGAGATCTTATAAGAAATGGCAATTTATTTTTCCTGTTGCATTGCTGCCATGGTTACAGAATGAGCAACTTTTTAAACAACACCTTCTCTGAGAACATAGTTTCTCAGGCTGAGGGGAAAGGTGGTGTTTATAACAGTAAATAGCCCAATATGCCTTCTCTGCTAACCTGTATAATTTCCTTTTACTGCTGACTTGCACATTGGAGACAAAACAAAACCAAACCAGCTATTGACAGCTGTTGACAGAAAGAACAAAGTGGGATGTACTTGCTGCCCATGCCTTTAGCTTTTACTCGTTCATTTTTCTTCCATAAAGACGGGAGTTCTTTTTTGAAGCAGTTATCAGCCTATCCATCTCTTTCAGTTCCAGTTAATCCTCATGAAATCTGCCTCGCAGCTAATCTTTCGAAACAAAAACTGGTGTGGGGACTCAGTGAATGTTTTGTGGCATGATAGCTGTGAGTTCATGTGATAGTTTACCTGCCAAACAACATAGTTGGATAGCAACAAGGTGCAAAGAGGCAGATTCACAGCAAAGCACTGGGTTATGAATCACCTTTCCACAACTGTGCCAGTGACTTTGGAGAGGAGAGTCACTTGGAGTAACAACTTAATGCCTTTAATTACATCTTAAATTCTCCTTTTCCCTCCAAATAATGGAAATTGGAAACCTGAGTAAACCTTGACAAATGGGAGCTTCCCTGTCAGAGCGTTTACTGGTTAATGCTTGTCTGTCGACATTATGGGCTCATCCCATATTGTTGCCCTAGGGAAGAGTTGCCCCACCTGTTAACACGTAAATATGCCAGGTATGCTTCAATCATTACATGCAAGATCTTTGGTTCTATTCAGGGAATAATAACAGATGTAATCTTAGACTAATCTGATTCTCAATAGTTTTTTTTTATTTTCTTCATCTCAAAACGATAAAAGAAAGGTAAATGCAATATTAAATATTCAGTGAAGATCCACCCTATCCATTGTTGCTGTGTTATGACTAACACTGACCGGTGATCTCACTGTGCACCAGCCCAGAGATAGATTCCAGAAAGCAAAGGGCATGGGTCAGGTGAAAGGAACCTGACAAACTGGGATACCTTTTTTTCTTTTGATGTCGCGGGGCATGTCACATTCCAAACGTACATAGAATCCAGCTGTGTTTGTTTTCAAAGCGGCTTTATCTTCATCGCCAAGGACTGGCCATGCACTAGAACTCAAACTGTGACCCTTTCTATTTAAAAGGAAAATCAAGCCTTTCTTCCTGAAGTCAAGACATGTGAATATTTGAATTAAAATGGCTTGAGGTCATTTGTCAGGTTTGGGGTGGGGCTGGGATCTTCATTGTCATTCTGGCAAATCACGAGTGCATTAATTAATTTGATTAACTTCAATCAAAATTAATGTCACCCGCTTATTTCGGAATTTCCAAGTTATGTAAAGTTGCAAACTCATCCCTAATCCTTGCGAGGAGCAGCCAATATCTTTAATAGGAAGCACATCAGTTGTTCACTTAGCCAGAAAAGAAAACAATCTTTTTGCAAACTCTCAGCTGAGCATTTGGCAAACATATATATATATATATATGTTTTAGAAATCCAGCGTATTAAGGTGGCAGGAATATTGTGGTGAGGAACCTTACAGATCAGAGAGAGTCAAGTTCAATTGGCAGGCTGTTCTTCGTTTAATAAAATGTCTGAGAGAACTTGACAAACATTTCAAAATGGCCATCACACAAAACGCAATAATATTCAGGTTTTCTAGTTGTTTTCAGTCAGAGTTACAATTCAGGTGCTACAATTAGCCACTGCACACAGGTTAGAGGAAAGGCACTGTTTAGTGAAAGTTCCCACTTCTGATCGCTATCCGGTGACCTCTGTTGGCCTGTGTGAATGTATGGATTTTGAAGGAATACATGTTCATATTTGGCTGTGATGCTTCCTGTATGTGAAAGAGAAAAACAACAGAAATTTAAACAGTAATAAGTTTAATTAGTTGTATTTGATATGGGGTTATGAATATAAGTCTGTTCATTTTTTTTCATAAGGCATTAAGTACTTTAGACGATTCAAAAGTTTTGAATGGGTTTTCATGAATGGGAATAGTTTTAACTATAGTTAAGGCTGCAATAGGTATTCAGACTTTTATTTCATCTCAATATGGCCCCTGAGGTCCTCTCATGTTGAATACTGGGTGAGTTTACCAAAAGAAATGAAATAGAAATTGCTGGAAGTCTGCAAATCTCTCTAAAGGATTTTCTAATAAGAGGTATTAATAATGGGTGGAAGGAAATCAAACCTAATCAACAGGAACATAGAACTCAGGCAGAGGGCGAGATTTGGACTTTTAAAAATGACCAGCAGGGGCCAGGTGTGGAAGTCCCACTCCCATCTCTGACAGATTGCACTTTAGCAGATAGGACAAAGCCAGCAGGCCATGACTCAGCTGGGCCATTTGAACTTAGTGTCAAGTTCAAACAAACACCATTTTTGCTGCAGCCTTGATACACAATGAGGGAGGAGTAGTTTTTTTAAAAAGTGTATGGGTGGAATTTTCCCGTCCAGCCCGCCATGGGAATTGTAGTGGGTGGGACACGGACCATGCAAAGATTACTTGACCTCAGGTGGGTTTTTCCGGCCTTGGGGTGAGCGCAGCCGGAAAATTCCACCTTAGGTAAATGTTCATGACAGGTAGATAAGGTCAAATTGTGAAGTTATTTAAATCCCCAGCCCTTAAACAATAGGTTGCCTGTATCAGTGAGAGATTTTTTAAAAATCTAGTCTAACAGTTACTGTAGTTGTTTGTTGACATTACAGTAAGGGTTATCATTATGTCTTATTAATGCCTGGTTGCTTTCCACAACCTATAATTATCCCAGGGGTATGGGGGAGGGGGGGTGGGGGGGGGGGTGGTGGTGCGGGTTCCTATGGTCACAGTTTGGTTAAAGGATTAGTTGTCTTTGATGTGGGGTTATGAATACAAGTTTGTCCATTTTATTTCATAACGCATTAAGTACTTTAGGGGATTCAAAAGTTTTGAATGGATTTTCATGAATGGGAATATTTTGAATATAGTTAAGGCTGCAATAGGTATTCAGACTTTCATTTCATCTCAACATGGCTCTTGAGGTCCTCCCATGTTGGATACTGGGTGAGTTTGCATGGAGTGTGTAAAGGGCAAAGGGTGGGGGAGGCATGGCTTGGTATGAGTTGGCATTAAGTTGGCAAGGGGCTATAACAGGCTCTGGGAGTGGCTGGGGGTGAGGGTTTGCATGAATTGGCAATAAATTGGCATTGGGTGCCATAAGACACCATGGGGTGGATGGAAGGCATGAATTGGCATAATTTGGCATGGGAGCAGAGAGGTAGCATAGAGACAGGATGGGGGGGGGGGAGGGAGGGTGGAATTATGGAGTGTGTATGGTAAGGAAGAGGGGGCTAAATTTAAGGAAACAACTGAAAAGGTCCCACAGAACTGAGCAGGTCTTTTAAACTGTCTGTTTTGGCATAAGGCAACTCTCATCGCTGCCTCCAATCTGCTTCTGGGGATGCGAAGTGGGGGTGGGGGTGGGGTGGGGTGGGGGGGGGGGGGGCGCAGGCGCCATTCCACACTTCCCCCCACCTCAGGCAAAAATCAGGTCTGACGGGACACTTATCTCCCAAGGCAGATGTGATGACCAGATCATTTCAATATTATGGTTAAATCTAGAATTCATTGATTTCTGTCCCTCATATATTCCCTTACAATTGTACTTCATGGACATAGACATGGCTTATGCCCATTCTGGAGTGCCAACATTGTGGTGTGTCAACGGACTATTCCTTGACTATTCTGGAAATTCCTATTATCTTTCCCTGGTAAGCCCAACATTCACTTTACTGAAGAACCCAGCACAGGAGGAGAGGGATTAATGACCATATGTAAATTGGTGTTTTGTTGAGGGAAATTTAAAAAATGATTGACCTTCTTCTCCAATACAAATCAATAGGTCTTAGATGTCCCCTCTGTCGCACAGTTTCCACCTCCTCATTGAAGCTGATACCTGTTCGGTACATTTAAGTGACTTCTATCTTGACTGGATACAACTGCAAGAGTTAACATGCTGCAAAGCAGTGACGATTACAAGGTGTTTGACCCCCCTTTGGTTTGGAGCAGCAGGCATTCATAGCCCAAGATAAAAGCAAAATACTGCAGGTGCTGGAAATCAGAAATAAAAACAGAAAAGGCTGGATAAACTCAACGGGCCTGGCAGCATCTGTGGAGAGAGAAACAGAGTTACATTTCAAGTCTGTATGACTCTTCAGAGCTAAAGAGAGGGAGAAATCTGAGGATTTTATAGTGTGAGAGAGGGAGCGGGGGGAGCAAAATAGAAGATCAGGGATCAGTGTGAGCAAGGAGAGCTTCACAAAGATGTTTAGGAAACAAGTACAAAGCAATGTTAAGGAGTTTAAAAGGTGCTGATGTTGGTATAAAGGTAAGTAACAGAATGTGTTAATAGGAGAATAAAGGTCAATACTCAGTGAAAACAAAAGCAAAGGACAAGTGACAGATGACCCTGTGGGGGAGAGTCATATGTACTCGAAATGTTAACTTTGTCTCTTGTTCCACAGATGCTGCCAGATCTGCTGAGTTTATCCAGCATTTTCTGATCGAATTCATATTCCTGGTTATCTACTGTTTTACAGTTAGCTACCACTTAACACCCAGATATCACTCCTGGCCAGAAGACAGCTAGGTGCTAGGAGGTAGCAACAACTGTAAACTCACATTTTTTTCTGAACAATCACCATCAATTTAGTGCTAAATGTAAATATATTTATGATATTAAAATAAAGGCGCGCCCAAGCTATTGGCAGATTTGCTGCAGATTCCACATTCTCATGCCAGAGAATTTAGTGGGGAGTTGCCAATGCCATCAATGTTGGCATTGAGGTGCCACAGAATTTAAGGACTCCTCAGATAATTTATTTACATTCTTTGCGTGAACACTTGTTAAATAAATTGTAAAAGATCACCTTACTTCAGTATAGCCAGCAATCAGTTAACATTTTGCATTTCAAAACACCCCTACGAAGGGTAATGTTCTCAAGTATCATTGCCCAGTGCTTCCATTTTCTACTTTGCAAAAGGTTCACGTGATACTCTGTTACTCTCTCGCTCTTAACTTTGGATTTCCATTTGGCCTATTGCCAAATGTTCCAAATGTATTTTTAAGTTGGTGCTGACCGTGGCACGCTGCACTTAGGAGCACAAACACTTGAGATAGAGTAGAAAGAGAGCATTCTTCCTTCACAGGCTGGCACTCTCAAGCACCTCCTACTGGATAGTTGGGGTGCAGCACTGACAGTAAACTAGGTCACCCACTCCATTGGTTAAGGGATCTGTGTGACTCACTGAGGGCTATATGCAGAGAGTGTAAAAGACATAAAACAAATTGGGATAGCCTCTTTAAGTCTAATTGCAGTTTTAAACACTTCTTTAGTTACTCGAAGTGACTTGAAAGTATCAGGCACTGCACCACAATGTGGGACTTTGGGCTGGATTTTAATTTACCTGGCCTCTTGGGAGTGTGGTTGGGTGGGGTGGGGTGGAAGGAGATGGGGTCATCAATAGAATTCTCACACACACACACATACACACACTGTGAGGTTTGCCATCAGGAGGTTATCCTGACTGATAGGCGTGGCGTGCCATTGGATAGGCAGCAGTCCAGAGTAGGCTGCAGAATGAGGTAGGTCAGCGCCAGAGAGGGTGGATGATGATTGTCTCTGTTGGGCCTCTCCAAGATGTGGAGATGCCGGCGTTGGACTGGGGTAAACACAGTAAGAGTTTTAACAACACCAGGTTAAAGTCCAACAGGTTTATTTGGTAGCAAATACCATTAGCTTTCGGAGCGCTGCTCCTTCGTCAGATGGAGTGGAAATGTGCTCTCAAACAGGGCACAGAGACACAAAATCAAGTTACAGAATACTGATTAGAATGCGAATCCCTACAAGCAACCAGGTCTGAAAGATACAGACAATGTGAGTGGAGGGAGCATTAAGCACAGGTTAAAGAGATGTGTATTGTCTCCAGACAGAACAGCCAGTGAGATTCTGCAAGTCCAGGAGGCAAGCTGTGGGGGTTACTGATAGTGTGACATAAGTCCAACATCCCAGTTTAGGCTGTCCTCATGTGTGTGGAACTTGGCTATCAGTTTCTGCTCAGCGACTCTGCGCTGTTGTGTGTCGTGAAGGCTGCCTTGGAGAACGCTTACCCGAAGATCAGAGGCTGAATGCCCGTGACTGCTGAAGTGCTCCCCCACAGGAAGAGAACAGTTTTGCCTGGTGATTGTCGAGCGGTGTTCATTCATCCATTGTCGTAGCGTCTGCATGGTTTCCCCAATGTACCATGCCTCGGGACATCCTTTCCTGCAGCGGATCTCCTCTGATAACCAGGAGTGGGTGGCTTGGAGGTGGGATTGTGTTTGGATTGTGATTTTTTTTAACCCATAACACTTGCCCCCTCCCAAAGTCACCAAATTTGTGGTTAGAATTCACACCATTCAGTTGAATGGGTTGCTCCAATTCACACTTGCATAACATCAATGAGGCATTTTTGAGCAAAGAAAGAGATTAATTAAGTCCTTATATAAAGAGTTGATGAGAGAAAGGATCAGCCTTTCACCTTTGAGCTTTTAATTTTTAGTATCTCAGACATAAAGGCCTGAATTTTCATTCCCGAGGCAGGTAGTGGGAGAAAGTGCCCACAGAGGTGGGATCTTCACTGCCGGAGGCAGGAGTGGACTGGGAGCTGGGCTAGCAGACCCGGTAAGTATTTTGGAATGTTCATGCAGCAGTAAGGATACTTCAGCTGTGTACAATAAAAGGACTAGCTTCACATAGGAAATCAAAGAAAAAGGTTTAATAAAGAAACTTAATTAGTCCAACACTTGGGGCCATGCCCTGAGCCGCACAAGCTCTCCACAATTTTCATCTGCTTTCTATATATAGAAAACCTACAGTGCAGAAGGAGGCCACTCGGCCCATCGAGTCTGCACTGACAACAATCCCACTTAGGCCCCAACCACCTAACCCCACATATTTACCCTGTTAATCCCTCTAACCACGTATCCTGGGACACTAAGCGGTAATTTAGCACGGCCAATGCACCCAACCTGCACATCTTTCAGCTGACCACCACATCATTGTGGCCATTGGTTACATTGTCTACCAGGTCAGCTGACCCTCACAGCATGTTACCACCAGTTACATTATAACAGACTCTAATTTTATCATTGGTTGCATTATAACACAGAAAGAGCCACAGAGGATGCCGAATGCCAAGACAAGCTGTTTAAAAGGCTGTCAATCATCCAGACAATAGGCCATTAAATAGCAGAAACCACAAAATCTTGAAACCACTTTACCTTGTGTAGATAAACATTGTGAAATTGACATCAGCGTTCAGAGAACCAGAGCTGTCAATCAAGTAATATTTTCCATCGTGTGCAGCTGTTTCTAAAAGAACAATGGCTGTCTGGGCTCTCAGCCAAGCCTCATTATGTATGCTTGGTTGAGAGCCCAGAAATCCATTATGTTTGTTGAAGCAGCTGCTCCACAGAGAAAACACAGCTTAATTGGCAGCTCTGGCTGTCTGACCTCTGACATCAACTTCATAATTTTTTTTTATTCATTCGTGGGACATAGGCATCGCTGGCTGGGCCAGCGTTTATTGCCCATCCTTAGTTGCCTGAGGGCAGTTGAGAGTCAATGAACTGCTGTGGCTCTGGAGTCACATGCAGACAAGACCAGGTAAGGACGTCAGATTTCCTTCTCTAAAGGACATTAGTGAACCAGATGGGTTTTTCTGACAATCGACAATGGTTTCATGGTCATCAGTAGATTCTTAATTCCAGATTTTTAAAATTGAATTCAAGTTGCACCATTTGCAGTGGCGGGATTCGAACCCGGGTTCCCAGAGCATTAGCTGTGTTTCTGGATTAATAATCTAGCGATAATACCACTACGCCATCGCCTTCCCCAGAACAATAATAAATAATGCTTATTTATTTAAGGTAAATTGGTTTCAAGCATTTGTTGTTTCTATGATTGATAGCTTAAAGTGACTGGATGATTGACACTTTTATTGCCTTGTACTAAAATTACTTTTTTTAACATAGTAGAACATAGTGAAAAAGTTACTTTTTAAGGCTTTTATTTAAACACTTCGGACTGTCACTATGGAGTTCATTGTTTGGGATTTTGTGCTTCTGTTCTTATCAGATGCGAATGGTGACGGGGGTGCAAAATCTCATGAGAGGCTCAAATTTACATCAGTAGGAAGTCTGCTTGAGATTGTCCCACACCTGCCCATCAGTGATATAATATGGGAATTCCTACATTCAACATTGGGAACCTGATTATAATAAATTTCAAAGTAATTATCGGGCCTCTCTGCCTGATAATCCCACCCTGTTTGATAATCCATTCACGTTAGTGTGTGAATTATGGCTGGAATTTCACAGTGGGTGGGCAGACCTACTGGAAGGGCACAGGTGAGTGCACCACTCAGGGGGAAACGGGTCATGCTGGGCACTGCCAAGGGGAGTGCATGGGCAGTGTCCCCCCCCCCCCAGCATGATGTTGTGGCACCCACCTGTTTAATTTCTTTTACAAAATTCCAAGCAATACAGCGGAGAAAGCCGCCAGCTCTCTATTTCCCCCACATTGCAACACTGCAAAAAACACCCTTTGTTTCAATATAGTGTACAGTGGGTCAATGCCATGGGAGTGCCATAGCTTGGCATGGGGGTGGGCATGAGGAAGACCTTTTAAAAGTTTCCCTTATGCAGTCAAGGGTTCATAACTCCTCTAAAGGGCAATGAACCACATAGAACATAGAACATTACAGCGCAGTACAGGCCCTTCGGCCCTCGATGTTGCGCCGACATTTGAAACCAATCTAAAGCCCATCTAACCTACATTATTCCAATATCATTCATATGCTTATCCAATGACCATTTAAGTGCCCTTAATGTTGGCGAATCCACTACTGTTGCAGGCAGAGCATTCTACGTCCTTACTACTCTCTGAGTAAAGAACCTACCTCTGACATCTGTCCTATATCTATCACCCCTCAATTTAAAGCTATGCCCCCTCGTGCTAGCCATCACCATCCAAGGAAAAAGGCTTTCACTGTCCACCCTATCTAATTCTCTGATCATCTTATATGCCTCTATTAAGTCACCTCTTAACCTTCTTCTCTCTAACGAAAACAGCCTCAAGTCCCTCAACCTTTCCTCAAAAGACCTTCCCACCATACCAGGCAACATCCTGGTAAATCTCCTCTGCACCCTTTCCAATGCTTCCACATCCTTCCTATAATACGGCGACCAGAACTGCACGCAATACTCCAAGTGTGGCCGCACCAGAGTTTTGTACATGACCTCTTGGCTCCGAAACTCAACCCCTCTACCAATAAAAGCTAACACACTGTACGCCTTCTTAACAACCCTATCGACCTGGGTGCCAACTTTCAGGGATCTATGCACATGGACACCGAGATCTCTCTGCTCATCCACACTACCAAGTATCTTACCATTAGCCCAGTACTCTGTATTCCTGTTACTCCTTCCAAAGTGAATCACCTCACACTTTTCCGCATTAAACTCCATTTGCCACCTCTCAGCCCAGCTCTGCAGCTTATCTATGTCCCACGATTGTATAAAAACCTGGCCCAACTTCATGAAAATTGCAGAGGAACAAGAGATGCATTTCTCCAAAATGCAGCGTGCCAGGTCAGAGGTGCCAGGTGCTGCCTTTCGACAGAAACCATCCCACACCCTTTAAAGGTATTCCCAAAAATCAGACAGCATAGGGATGAGGTCAGGAATCCCAGAATCAGTTTGCCTCCCAAGTCACCCAAACACAGTAAAAATTCAGCCTGAATTAACACCTTTTCCCTTTCTCTGTGAGCTGTTCATGTTCTAACTAAAGTAAATATGGCATTCTAAATCTCTTAATCATGAACCCAGAGCACACTACTGGCAGTAATTGGCATTATATTGGGAATCTCACACAGGCTAGGAATAGGTATGTCACACTGGTGTAGTACAGGTCTACTTTGTGAGCCTGAGGCCTGTTGTTGGTAGTGTGGAGAGAACTCATTCTGGTTATACTTGATGCTGAGATTGAGCCTCTGATACTTTCAGTGAGGAGGCTTGGTTGGAGGAAGCAATAACTTGACTAAAAGTTGATGCAGACCTTTGTTAGTGAGATTGAAGGGCAACCAGAGACTTCAGGGCGAGAAGGTACAGCACTGGAATTAAGGACTGATAATTATTGCATACAAAAAAAATAAAGCAACCTATTCACATATGGAGATGTCCAGTTTAAGCCCAAATGTCGGTATATGAATCGGACTCAATGATTAACCTACGCCTGTCCGATACATTGTAGGAAGCAGCCAACTTCATATCCATTTGAATGATTGCTGAATGCAGCCAAGTGTTAACAACACCTTTCTTTGTATGTGAACATCATCTGGGGCCTAATATCATAACTTGCTCGCACCAATTAAAACTTGGCCTTTACTGCTTAAAGGGGCAATGCGTTGTTGCTTCAGCAAATGTTGGTAACCATGCAGGAAATGAATCTGATCTCAGAAAGATGGCGTAACAAGGGAGAGAGACATCCCGTGAGATACCGAGATGTTACAATGGAGGCTTCAGTGGAGGAAGTGTAAGGTATTCAACTGTTTGATTATATGTATCTGTTGTCTCTTCTCTGCTCTATGTGGTGTTAGTTAAGCTTGGGTGTAGTGACTGAGATAGAGAAACAAAATTGAAAGAAGCAGCTGGAAACATTAAAAAAAACACACATAAACATTACTCCTGTTCAGACATAACTGGTGTTACCTTGGAATATCTTTGAGGCACAAAACACAACAAGTTTGAAAGTAAGAGAAACATTTTGTGGTCTTAGGATACCCTCCAGACACACTCAAGAAGCAGCAGGAGCAGATAGCCATGGAGGTCACTGTTAGGAATCAAGTTCCGAGGACCTGAATGCAGTTCCGGAAGAATTTCAATAACCTTACATGAGTGATCAAGGTCAGTGAATGTATCGTCAAATGCTATATCCCACAAACTGCAACACTAGCCTCACACACCATTCATTTAATCACACCCCATCACTCACTTACCAACAATCTCAATGATTCAGGATTTATACCCAACATTTATATGCTACACCTCATGCCCTCACACTTAACACTGTAATAAGCCTCAGATCCAAATCTCTCAACTTGCGCACTCTGCCAGCTATTCAACTATAACAGCCTCCTGAGTCAAACAGATTGCATCACCCTCACTGACACACCACCCTCTCATTTTTTCTTTCTTCTTTCATGGGATGTGGGTGTCACTGGCAAGGACAGCATTTGTTGCCCATAAAGTAAAAAAAAAGTTTATTTATTAGTAAAGGCTTACATGAACACTGCAATGAAGTTACTGTGAAATTCCCCTAGTCGCCTGTTTGGGTCAATGCACCCTAACCAGTACGTCTTTCAGAATGTGGGAGGAAACTGGAGCACCAATTGCCCTTGAACTGAGTGGCTTGCTAGGCTATTTCAGGGGGCAGTTAGGTCTGGAGTCACATGTAGATCAGACCAGGTAAAGATGGCAGATTTCTTTCCCTAAAGGGCATTAATGAACCAGATAGATTTTTACAGCAATCGACAATGGTTTCATAGTCACCATTACTGAGACTAGCTTTATATTCCAGATTTATTCTTGAGTTCCAGTAGAGTGCTCATGATCTGTATTATTTCATAAAACAATTGATTGAAACAAATGAACAATTCTTTCTCTAATACTTCATGTGTTTTGAAATAAAGCAGCTTAGCATTTCATATCAGGGAGATTTGGTCAGTGTTTTTCTGCTCGGAGAGATCACTAGCAGTGTGAAGCTGGAACATCTGGACTCAAGGAGGATCACTTTAACTTTGAGCCAAAACGTAAAATGGTCAATATTGGATGAGCCTCCTAAAAGGACATTACTTCCAAGTTTCATTAACTTCATTGGAAACATTGCTCAAATGTGATCCCCAAAGTTAAAATAATCACCAGGGGTGTAGAGCTGCTGGAGCGGACAGGACCAGCGCGACGGCATCTCCTATTTAAAGGCTTTATTATCCCCTTTATAATCTCCTTTGCTGATTAGCCATCCATTATGCGCCTCAGTTGATTTTTCTTTCTACCGATCTCAATGGAATCCACTCCATTAACTGGATTGTCAATCTGACTTTCATCCTCATTGCCTCCAAAATTGAAGCTAATTGTTTCCATGAGTAACACATGCAGGAGCTTTGATTCTCTGATAGAAGCAGTCAGAACTCATAGAATCATAGAATCCTACAGTGCAGAAGGAGGCCATTCGGCCCATCGAGTCTGCACCGACCACAATCCCACCCAGGTCCTATCCCATAACCCCATGCATTTACCCAGACGCTAAGGGGCAATTTAGCATGGCCAATCAATTTAATCCACACATCTTTGGACTGTGGGAGGAAACCGGAGCACTCGGAGGAAACCCACGCAGACACGAGGAGAACATGCAGACAGTGACCCAAGCCGGGAATCAAACCCGGGTTCCTGGTGCTGTGAAGCAGCAGTGCTAACCACTGTGCCGCCCTGGAGGGAAATCTTCTCGCAATCATGTGGGGCTATGTGACTTGTCCCAGAGATTAACACAATCTAATTGGAGCATTAGAAAGGGAACGATCCTTAGCAAAACAGAGGCACTGTGAATGCCACACAGAAAGGTATTTTGTTTTATCTGGAGCTACTGCTCACACCCTTGACCAGGAAAGATATACATCCAGACCAAACAGTTACATGACAGGAGAACAAAAGAAATACTGTTGAATTTGGATGGGTGGCCTGAAGTAATGGTGCCGTATCATTATGTGGTGGGCGAATGGAGTGTTTTCTCAGTATATTCCTCTGAAAATAACGGCCTTGATTCAAAAGCATGTTCAAACTAGTTTCTCCTCTCTTTGGATTTACCAGTATTAGTAAGTTGCAGGGATTCACTGCAATATGGCTTATCAATGTGTTATACAGAAAGACAAAGTGTGCACAGGCTGGAATTCCAAAATAAAAAGAGACATTGTGGAAACATTCAGCAGGTTAAATGCTAATGTCCAACCTTATCGTCTGACTAATGGCATTTTATGCTCCTGTATATCAAACATTGGTGGTAGAAGATTTGAGGCTCAAAAACTATTTAAAAGGATCCTCAGTTATACCCAGGTAAAGCACAAATCAACTATTGGAGGTACAGTGGGATTTTGAGAGTTAAAAGGATTTATAAATACTTGCTGGTTTTGAACTGTTTCCTGATGGGGTCCTCCTTGGAATCCAACACAGGCAAGACAGGGGAAGGAGAAAATGGAAGAAAATGTGCTCCCAACAGAGTCAATAGGCTCAGAACAACATACTTGCCGTCCCCAGAGGAAGGTTACTTAAAAAGCTCTTGATCTGCAGGGAGGCAATGGCAAAGCTGTGTCACATCCTGTGAGAAATGGCCGATGGTCAGCAGTGCATTAAAACAAGACTGTGCCCAGTTTGCTGCCATGGCGTTGTGCTGTTATATTAAACCACTATTGAAAAATGCACCTTCCCTGACCACTGCAACTGTATATCGACTGTTGTTGATAGCAGACATGTGGTAATGGGGGTGTTTGCCCCTCCAGTCTGCCAATCAACTGTTGGGCAGCGCTGTGCTCTGGGTAGTAGGATGGAGAGAAGCCTCTAAATATCTCAACAAGTGTCCCAAATAAAGTTTGCAACAAACTGGCTGCTGCCTCAAGATATCACAAGGCAGCAGTAACCAACTTGCTTCCTTGTAATCATTGAGCTGCCCTCTGGGGGAATACATTTGAAACTGGCAGTTCAACTCAACTCATTAACAATTGGGGCAATGCCAGAAATTGGGACAGGGCCCCCAGCACTTTCTGCCAGCAGTCATCACTCTCATCTCACCCGCCAGTGGACCCACATAGATGCCACCCTGTAAAACCACTGGAAGGTCAGACAGTTAACTGCAGATTCCACGCTTATTAAGCATTTCTCACTTGCTTTGTGCCCAAACCTTTTGAGTTTTTTGGACCCAATTCATTCACAATTCCCACCTTTACCTGCATCATTATTGATTCATTGTGATAACTCCCATGAGTACCATGGGAAATCGCTAATTGACTTCATTGAATACGAGTTCCCTTGGTAACGGGCATTGGCCTGCCCAAGTGGAATTCATCACCTAAGCCCTTCTTAAGTCAGACACCGGGAAGAGCCTGCAGAACTATTAACCCGGTTGGGACTTGTGTATGTACACCATGGAGCATTGTGATCAACAATAAATACCATTCCTTTCCAGTCGGCTTCCTGAGTTATTACACTCATCATGGCAGGTTGGTGACTCTCAGTTCAAAGAATCATAGAATCCCTACAGTACAGAAGGAGGCCATTCGGCCCATCCAGTCTGTACCAACCGCAATCCCACCCAGGCCCTATCCCCATAGCCTTTATTTACCCTGCTGATCCCCATGACACTAAGGGTCAACTGAGCATGGCCAATCAGCCTAACCCGCACATTTTTGGAGTGTGGGAGGAAACAAAAGCATCCGGAGGAAACCCACGCAGACATGGGGAGAATGTGCAAACTCCACGCAGACAGTGACCCGAGGCTGGAATTGAACCTGGGTCCCGGGCGCTGTGAGGCAGCAGTGCTAACCACTGTGCCACCGTGCCACCTGAATGACAATGTATCTGGCCAAAAGAGAATCGACATGTGTCTAATTACCTGAAGGTGTGGAGATCTGCTAAATGAATAATTGGGCGGAGTAGGAGGATTCACAATGTGTGTACAGGAAATGCTAAATTCAGCACATCTGAGAAAGGATCACAATGACTGTAATACAGCTAATTGCTATGAGTCAAACGGAGCAATTGCCCCACCTCTCATGTCAACATTACCTTTACACAGTCTCAGGATATGTATGAATTCCACTGTTGAACATGTACTGGTGTGGCAATGCACTGAGTCTGACCACTGCAACTGTATAAATGGAAGGTGGTTGCGATTCTACCCTTTATTTGAAAATGTTCTGCAAATAACTTTGCTTTACATCACATGAATTGACAGATTTTGAAAACTGCATTGACAGGGGTGTAGCCTGAGAAAGAAAGGATTTATGCTGTAATCACAACATTCATTCAACACAATATGTCGCTGAGTCATTCTACCGCGAATCCAATGCTATCTTAACCATCGTCTCTGTTCTATTTATTTAGGCAGTAAAGCCCATTTCATTTGGTGGAGATAGATTGCACTGAACGTTTCACAGAAGTTCGAGCGGTACGAGACTGTGCACCCAATTAAAGCATCAGAGATCAAATCAAACCAGAGAGACAAATTGCTCAAATTCCCACCTTGACTGGGATTCAAGTTTAGCTGCTCTGTTTGCACACATTTCACAAACTGTTACCTGAATCTGCAGCCTTGTGTTGAAGTGCTTCACATTGGAGGAAAGACTATCAGCCCCATCTACTAGAAGCATCCCTCTATTGGTTGGCCAGAACATTTCCCTGAGAGTGGTCATGGAGAACCCAAGGGCAGAACTATTCTGCTCTCCTAACCAAGAGTCTGCAAAAGGAAAGATTTGAGATCTAAAAGCTGAAATTCACCAATAGAAAACACACCTTAATAGAAAATGTTTTGACCTCGGTCTGAGGAAGGATGTCCTTGCTATAGAAGGAGTACAGCGAACGTTTACCAGACTGATTCCTGAGATGGCAGGTCTGTCATATGAGGAGAGACTAAGTTGGTTAGGATTATATTCACTGGGGTTTAGAAGAGTGAGAGGGGATCTCATAGGAACTTTAAAAAATTCTAACAGGATTAAACAGGGTAGATTCAGAAAGAATGTTCCCGATGATGGGGGGTCCAGAACTAGGGGTCATAGTTTGAGGATAAGGGGTAAAACATTTAGGACTGAGGTGAGGAGAAATTTCTTCACCCAGAGATTGGTGAATCTGTGGAATTTGCTGCCACAGAATGTATTTGAGGCAAAACTTGTGATTTCAAGAAGGAATTAGATATAGCTCTTGGGGCTAAAAGGATCAAGGGATATGGGGGCAGGGGGGGATCAGGAAATTGAATTTAATGATCAGCAATGATCAAAATGAATGGTGGAGGAGGCTCGAAAGGCTGAATGGCCTACTCCTGCTTCTAGTTTCTATATTTCTATTATGTGAAACAACACCAGCCTTGTAATTGCGAGTAATTCAAAAAATACATAACACACATGCAATGAAGATGCTTTAACATTCCTAAAACAGCTGAGATTCCACTTAACCATGAGAGATTTTAGTTTATAAATCCAGCCTAACAAAATGGTTCATTTACCAAGTCTTGAAAAGCCTGGGGAACTGTTACGGTGCATCACAAGAATATTTTGGGTGGTGGGTGAGGGAGTCAGCGCATCTTACCAAGATTTTTCCACTTTCTATTTGCAATTATTTTTTCATGAAAATTTGCCAAGTGAGGAGTTTTGACTTCTTGATTTCAGAGCAGAATTTCTAAAGTTAGCTCTTATATTCTCTCATTCAGTTAAGCGCAGCAGTGAATAAATCAATGTACCGTAGCACGGAGAATATTTGCAAACTAAAGTCCTCAATGTAGAGATGGAGCCATGAAGATACAAATGAAATGAAACTGAAATAAATATTTAGTGATATAAATAACCTCAGGAAATCTCACCATAAATTCATTGGAAATAGGAGCAGGATTAGGCTTTTTAAAAATTTTTGCCACAAGTCGGCTGACATTAACACTGCAATGAAGTCACTGTGAAAATCCCCTAGTCGCCACACTCCGGCACCTGTTCGGGTACACTGAGGGAGAATTTAGCATGGCCAATGCACCTAACCAGCACGTCTTTCGGACTGTGAGAGGAAATCAGAACACCCGGAGGAAACCCAGACAGACACAGGGAGAACGTGCAGACTCCGCACAGACAGTGACCCAAGACCGGATATCAAACCCAGGTCCCTGGCGCTGCGAGTCAGCAGTGTTAACCACTGTGCCACCATGCACCCCCCCGCCCCACACACCCCTCCCCCCTCTCATGATCCCCTGTGTCTGTTCTGCATTTAATAGTACCAAGGCAGAGTTTCTACATTAACTCCACTGCCCTCTTCTCCCCACTCCCCATATCCCTTGACTTCCTAACAGCCCAAAAATCTCAGTTTTGAACACACTTAACAATTGAGCATTCCCAGTTCTCAGAAGTAGAGAATTCCAAAGAATCTCAACCCTCTGAGTGAAGAAATTTCTCTTTATCTCAGCCTCCTGTGCCAAGACTGGTACTGGACTCCTCCTTGTGTTGTGCTCCTTGTGTTGTGCTCAACTGCAGGGAAACATTACACATCTTCAACAGAGAGGGCAGCAGAGAGGGCTCCACAATACTTTGTTCCATGAAATCGAATGCAGACATTCTGGCAGACTTTACGAATGTACAAAGAAATTAATTGTAGATATCTATCCGCATTCATCTGTAGCCTGCTCCATCGAAATTCTCATTCGGGTCCTCTGCAGCAGGACTCACGGGCAACCTCACCCTCCAAAGAGCTGGCATCTGTGCTGTCCTTGTCCCATGCCCTGTCTTGTACTGGTGCCCTTATCTCGCCATGTGCTGGTCTCACCTCCATAGGACCCTCTAAATTACAGGGTCAGTGTCTGAGCTCGTGACTGTGAGTGTGAGAATGAGTGATGGTGTTTCTTCTTCATGTGTCTTTCTGCTCTTCCACTTCTTTGCTTCCCACCATTACCTGGGCATGTTTCACTTCTTGGGTATCTGCAATGAGAAAGGCACAAGGGTAAGGTTGTGGTCACGGGAGGAGGGGGAAAGCAGAGAAATGCCTGTTTCCACCATCTGCAGCTTGGGATTCCAAAGTGATGGTGGGAAGTGGGATGTGAGAGGAGGATTAGGTTTGATCTACCATCATCTTCAGTGGTTTCAGCTCATGGTCTCAGTATAACTATTTGAATGATGGTGAGCATTGCATCATGCACGGGCATGAAGGTATGCAGCAGTGCCAGTCTTCTGCCAGCTACCCACTCTCTGGTGGGCACCACCTTGTCCTGCAATAGAAAGGGAAGTGTAACAATGATTGTGGTGCAGTGTGGCTGTAATGATTGAATAGCTGGCAGTGTGTGCAAGCTGTGAGATGTGGGTGTGAGGCCTGCAGCAGTGCTAAGTGTGTGACGGTAAGTTGAAGCTATAAATGTCCGGTATAAGTGGTAACTGAAAGAGATTGTCATTAGGTGAGTAATGGTGTGGGTATGGCACATTGAGTGGTGTCTGAGGCTAATGGTGCATTGGTGGGAAGTGGCATTTGAAGGTGCACTCACTAACCTTGATCAGACTTTGTGAGGACATTGAATGTCCTACGGAACTACACCCAACTCCCTGGTGCTATACTCTTGGCATTGACTACCGCAGCTGTCTGGTCCCACTGCCTTCTGAGACTTTGTCTGGAGCGTCTCCTCGCCCACCAAGGAGTGATGCCAGCTTTCCTCCTCTACACCTCCTCAAGCCTCCAGTGCAGAGACTCCTGGAGCCTACACTCCACCACCTTATGCTGTCTTTCCCATGTCAAACTCGCTCCTGTATTGGATTGCAGCACCCGCTCCAGCCACAATGTAATTCCCTCTTAAAAGCTGCGTGCTGACTTTAGGTGGTTCCAGTAATCTTGAAGTTATGCTAACCGCTCACAGTTTTGCACCATCTGCTCAGACACACAGCCACTGAATAATAGCTTTACACTCACATCATGCAGTAACTGGCCCCGAGCTGTTTTAAGCACAGGTAGTGACGTGACATAAATGTTATGATTGAAACACACTCAGCTCTGTGTGTGTGTGTGTGTGGGGGGGGGGGGGGGGGGGGGGAGTTGTGTGTGGGTATGTGTGTGTGTGTGTGTGGGGGGGCGGGTACTGCCAGTGGAAACAGATGATTTGGTGCTAGATCGGGGGGATTTTTTAAAGAAATTGCGGATAGTGTTGGTGGTTTTGACATCAGGAACATGCTGCTTAACATGTAGCTTCCAGTTCCAGCATCGCCCTCTCCCCCTTCACTCAGGACCAGCAGTAGTTTGGATTCCTGAGGCAGGTCACAACGAAAGGATGCCTCTAAGAATGTAAAAAAAAACTATGGCAAGTTTTTTATATATTCTGGATGAGAGATCCAACATACCCTATTCTGCAAAGTTGTAAGTCATTTGTTTAAAGTTTAAAGGGGGGAGAGGCTAGCGGGCCCAGAAACTTCAGTCCCCGACCCGCCAATGACATTGTAATAATTTATACAACTCCGTGCCGATTTCTGGCACGGAGCTGAAGGCGTGGGAAATCCAGCGGCCAGAAATGCATGGAGGCCATGGCGCCCAGCGGGAAGCCCGCTACACGGCCCCCGCTTGAGTCTCCTGGCCCAGGGTGTAGAGAAAGATCAACTTAATATATGGTATTTCCATTCACTGGATTCAAAGGCTGATGGCAGCGGGGAAGAAGCTGTTCTTGAGTCGGTTGGTACATGATCTCAGACTTTTGTATCCCCTTTCCCAATGATGGACAGAAAATTACCCAGTTTGCACATCCAGTGTCACAGAAAGTGAAGACTCTACTTTGAGATGTGGGAGTGCTTGATAAAGGATATGATGACCTTATCGAACAGATCACTGCTCAAGCCAAAATCTACATTAAATATCACAAGACACTAACGTGTCCTGTTGTGAGCTTGTCATGAGTCAGGGAGTTTAACAATGTGGTGGCAATGGACTTGAAAGATTGGAACAAAGATAAGGGTATATATATGCTACACTTCATAGATATGGCAACCAGATTTAGTCTATCCACCGTTATACATAGTAAAGACACAAAGACCATTGTTGATAATGTCATGGAGAAATGGGTAAGAATAGGAATGGGAACACCAGTGAAGTTCCTGATAGATAATAGTGGGGAATTTGCCAATGAGGAATTTCAAGGTATGTGCGAAAATCTAAACATTGTAGTTACACATTCAGCAGTGGAGAACCGATTTGGTAATGGTCTTTGTGAAAGAAACCATGTGGTAATACACAACATGTTACACAAAATATTGACTGATCAACCAGATTGTAAATTATAAACGGCGATGGCATGGGTGGTGCACACAAAGAACTCTTTGCAAATGGTTGGGGTGTACAGTCCATACCAGTTGGTATACAGAAGAAATCCAAAATGCCTTCCATGCTATCAGATGCTCCCCCTGCTCCAGAAGGGACTAGCATTAGCTCTACCTTTTCGGCTCATCTGAATGCCTTGCATGTAGGCAGAACAGCTTTCATCAAAGCTAAGGTTCCAGAGAAAACCCGATGGTCGTATGTGGTACGTGAAGCAATTTACTATGTGTGAAACAGTCATGGGTCTAGACAACAGAATGTGAGAAAGCATACAAGGATGTCAAAGATGCTTTCCGGATTAAAATGAACCAATGCTTCAGGCTTTATGCAAAAGCCTGAAGCATTGGTTCATTTTAATCCGGAGATACCATTACTGCGTGCTTGCGACGCATCACCTTATAGAGTAGGGGCAGTAGTTTCACAAATTATGCCTTCGGGAGATGAATGACCAATTGCTTTTGCTTCATGTAGTCTGACCAGTGCTGAATCTAACTATGCTCAGCTAGAAAAAGAAACATCAAGTACAACTTCTGGTGTACAAAGGTTTCATCCTTATTTATACAGTCGCCATTTCACATTGCTGATTGATCATCGACCCTTAACTACTATTTTTGGGCCATATAAAGGAATACAGTCATTAGCTGCTCGCAGATTGAAAAGATAGTCACTGATCGTATCTTCACATTCGTACAATATAAATTGCTGATACATTCTCATGCTTAACTTTACCTATCGATGGGCGGCATGGTGGCACAGTGGTTAGCACTGCTGCCTCAGAGCACTAGGGACCCAAGTTCAATTCGCAGCTTGGGTCACTGTCTGTGCGGAGTCTGCACGTTCTGCCCGTATCTGCAGGGTTTCCTCCGGGTGCTCTGGTTTCCTCTCACAGTCCGAAAGATGTGCAGGTTAGGTGCATTGGCCTTGCTAAATTCTCCCTCAGTGTACCCAAACAGGCACTGGAGTGTGGTGACAAGGGGGGGTTTCATGGTAACCTCATTGCACTGTTAATGTAGGCCTACTTGCGACACTGATAAATAAACTTTAAAACTTTTAAACTATTGAGCAGATACCACCAAATAGTATTGCTAATATCCATTATCTTTCGCTAGCAGATAGTTTGCCTGTCACAGCTTCTGAAGTTCAGAAACATACCAGAAATGATCCTGGGATGGAGAAGGTGATGGATATGATATTGAAAGGAACGATAGCTGGAACACATTGTACGCATGCTGATTTGCAACCATGGGGGTGGTTTTCCCAAAAAGAAACTAAGTGCCCAACGAACAGGAAAACGGAAGATTTTTCTGTCCACTTCTGGGCGTGCTTAGTCTGTTGAAGTTCTGGCAGTCTGCGTTTCAGAGTCTGTGGGGATTCGTGTCGGTAAGCGGGGGGGGGGGGGGGGAGGGGGAGAGTCAGAGCCTAGACCCACCCGACAGTCTGACATCAGCATGCAAAGTGGATCACCTCGGCGCATATGCGCCAGCCCCCTCAATCACCGGCCTTCCCGATCTCAAATTAAATGATATTCAGCGTATAAAATCCACATCTTATGATCCATCAAACAATGGATTTGCTGAAAGATTCTTGAAATATTCTTTAAAAGCTTCAAAAGAGCAAAATTCGTTGTCATGTTGTGTGAATAGCTTTTTGTCATCTTATACTACTCCTGCGATTACCCGAAGTTTACCTGCAATACTACTCTTAAAGAGAAAGTTGAGAACTATATTTGATTTTTTATTACCTCCAAAAACTTCAGGGATAGTAGAGCATCAACAGTAATCTCAAGTTGGTAGATGAGAAGTGATGGCAAAACAACGCTCATTTCAACAAGGAGATCGAATGTTAGCGTGCAATTATACCACGAGGGAGAAATGGGTACCAGACATAGTTTTAGCAAAAACAGGTCCAATTTCTTACAAGATTCAAACCGAAGGTGAACTAGTTTGATGATGCTGTGCTGACCAATTGTTGTTGAGTCAAAATGATTTCTCAGAATCATCTCCAGAAATACCAACTTCTTTAAGAACATAAGAACATAAGAAATAGGAGCAGGAGTAGGCCATCTAGCCCCTCGAGCCTGCCCCGCCATTCAATAAGATCATGGCTGATCTGACGTGGATCAGTACCACTTACCCGCCTGATCCCCATAACCCTTAATTCCCTTACCGATCAGGAATCCATCCATCCGCGCTTTCAACATATTCAGCGAGGTAGCCTCCACCACCTCAGTGGGCAGAGAATTCCAGAGATTCACCACCCTCTGGGAGAAGAAGTTCCTCCTCAACTCTGTCTTAAACCGACCCCCCTTTATTTTGAGGCTGTGTCCTCTAGTTATAACTTCCTTACTAAGTGGAAAGAATCTCTCCGCCTCCACCCTATCCAGCCCCCGCATTATCTTATAAGTCTCCATAAGATCCCCCCTCATCCTTCTAAACTCCAACGAGTACAAACCCAATCTCCTCAGCCTCTCCTCATAATCCAAACCCCTCATCTCCGGTATCAACCTGGTGAACCTTCTCTGCACTCCCTCCAATGCCAATATATCCTTCCTCATATAAGGGGACCAATACTGCACACAGTATTCCAGCTGCGGCCTCACCAATGCCCTGTACAGGTGCATCAAGACATCCCTGCTTTTATATTCTATCCCCCTCGCAATATAGGCCAACATCCCATTTGCCTTCTTGATCACCTGTTGTACCTGCAGACTGGGCTTTTGCGTCTCATGCACAAGGACCCCCAGGTCCCTTTGCACGGTAGCATGTTTTAATTTGTTTCCATTGAGATAGTAATCCCATTTGTTATTATTTCCTCCAAAGTGTATAACCTCGCATTTCTCAACGTTATACTCCATTTGCCATATCCTCGCCCACTCACTCAGCCTGTCCAAATCTCTCTGCAGATCTTCTCCGTCCTCCACACGATTCACTTTTCCACTTATCTTTGTGTCGTCTGCAAACTTCGTTACCCTACACTCCGTCCCCTCCTCCAGATCATCTATATAAATGGTAAACAGTTGCGGCCCGAGTACCGATCCCTGCGGCACGCCACTAGTTACCTTCCTCCAACCGGAAAAACACCCATTTATTCCGACTCTTTGCTTCCTGTCGGATAGCCAGTCCCCAATCCACTTTAACACACTACCCCCAACTCCGTGTGCCCTAATCTTCTTCAGCAGCCTTTTATGGGGCACCTTATCAAACGCCTTTTGGAAATCCAAAAACACCGCATCCACCGGTTCTCCTCCATCAACCGCCCTAGTCACATCTTCATAAAAATCCAACATGTTCGTCAAGCACGACTTTCCCCTCATGAATCCATGCTGCGTCTGATTGATCGAACCATTTCTATCCAGATGCCCTGCTATCTCCTCTTTAATAATGGATTCCAGCATTTTCCCTACTACAGACGTTAAGCTGACCGGCCTATAGTTACCCGCCTTTTGTCTCCTTCCTTTTTTAAACAGCGGCGTAACATTAGCCGTTTTCCAATCAACCGGCACTACCCCAGAATGCAACGAGTTTTGATAAATAATCACTAACGCATCCACTATTACCTCTGACATTTCTTTCAATACCCTGGGATGCATTCCATCCGGACCCGGGGACTTGTCCACCTTCAGTCCCATTAGTCTACCCAGCACTGCCTCTCTGGTAACATTAATCGTATTAAGTATTTCTCCTGCTGCCAACCCTCTATCGTTAATATTTGGCATACTATTTGTGTCCTCCACCGTGAAGACCGACACAAAAAACTTATTTAAAGACTCAGCCATATCCTCATTTCCCACTATTAACTCCCCCCTCTCGTCCTCCAAGGGTCCAACATTCACTCTAGCCACTCTATTCCTTTTTATATATTTATAAAAACTTTTACTATCATTTTTTATATTAATTGCTAGCCTAGCTTCATAGTCTATCCTTCCTTTCTTTATCGCTTTAGTTCCTAGTGTTGTAAATATTACTTCGGAGGACTTTGTTGAATGAGTTGCCTGATGATTGTGTCTATGCTGTTCATCTAGCAGAAGGAATTCTTCAGTTGCAAGCAATAAAAAGAACTTACTTCGGTAAGTAAATCAAAGAAAAAGGTTTAATAAAGAAACTTCATTACTCCAACACTTGAAGCCACACCCTGAGCCATACAAACTCCCCATAATTCCCAACTGCTTCTTATTTATACTCGGTCATCTCGTCAGCTGACCACCACACCATTTTGTCATTGGTTACATTGTCTACAATGTCAGCTGACCCTCACAGCATGTTACCATTGGTTACATTATAATATATGTTACTATACCAAGTGAGGATGATGCAGAATTAGTTCAAGAGAAGTGTCTACTGATGTTTGAAACTAAACTTCTAAGGTCAAGGACAGCCAACCTAATTCGAACCCTGTTAGAATTTTATAAGTTTCTATGAGATCCCCTCTCACTCTTCTAAACTCCAGTGAATGTAAGCCTAACCGACTTAGTCTCTCCTCATATGACAGACCTGTCTGTGAGAACAACCAGCTCCTGGGTGCGGCTGCATGGAGAAGATCCACATGGGAGTGGTGCACCCATCTAGTACTGCAGGCGGGGTTCCAGGGTCCAGTCGCCGGAGGCCTCCCTCTTCTCCTCATCTCCTCCAGCTGCCCAAGTCCTTCCCCAGCTAAAGTGCCGACAATGCCACATTGTCTAGAATGTTCTGGACTGGTGTGATTTCCTGCTGGCACCGCAGATGGTTGAAGCTTTCAGTTTGGGGAGTGGGTTGAGGTCCGGAAAGGGGGGATTCCGGTCGGGCCTTCATCTGCATCTCATTAGCGGGATGTAAAATGGTTTCACGCTGGCCTCTGACGGAAACTGTAAAGCACCACGGCGGGTGGGAGTGGAAGATCCCACTGCCATGTTAAGCTGACAGGAAGCTGATCTATGAGCTCCCCACTCCCCCACACCCACCATTAAACCCACCACCGGGAATATTCTGCCCATCATTATGAATTCTGCTTCTGCTGCGCTTTTGGGTGTTCTAACAACTCTGTGCAAAGTATCATTTCCTCCCCTCTCTCTAAGTCTATGCCTTCTGGTTACCGACTTACCCACCAAGGAAAATAGTTTTCCTGAACCTACCATAATTTTGAACGTCTCCGTCAGACAATACTTTAAGAGAATAATTGAAACCATTTTGTTTTTAGAAGGAAATTTGAAGGTGCAACAAGGTAAGGAGCCAGGTAAGCCTGTGAAGTCGGTGCCCCTAGTGACAATAACAACAGGTTCCACAACAGCTTCAGGGACAACAAGGTTGTGAAGCCTATTATTAATACACCAGCAGAGTCATCCAATCCAGTGCATTGCAATTACCTGCCTGCAAAAGCTCGGAGTCATTGTATTGCAAATTACATGGTGCACACTTGCTGTTGACTGAATTTTATTCACCTTACAGCCAATGCCTGCCACAGGATTAGTTAAAAGGGTTTTTTGGCAATTCAAGAGGATTAATATGCATGGTGAATATTTTAATTTCAGCATATGACATGCACTATAAACGGAAGAGTAACAGGGTCTGGGCTGTTGTGTCCTTAAAGCAAACATAAAGTGAGGGCTGTTGAATGAGTAACGTACAGTTACTACAGACCAATGACTGGCTGTTGGAGCCACATGCAAATTAGGTTGTGTTTAGTGTGGAGACTGATTTGAAACTGATCTCCCCAACACTGGCAGCTTTTAAATATTGAGAATGAACACTGCCAACATCCTAGTGATGCATCAGCCAGTGCTTTTTGTTATGTAAATATCCATACGAAGCAGAATAGCAGGTGCAACATCCAGACTGGGGAATTTTGTCTCTGCTGTTTTCCTAATCCACCTGCAGCTTTTCTCAAATGCTTTTTTAAGAAGACCCTTAAGGTTTACAAGCACTATGATTAAAATCACGAAATTTCAATGATTTATGTGGGAAGAGTAAATGCTGGAAACATGGGCGGGATTTTCCGGTTGCACCCGCCCCGAGACCGGAAATTCTTGTCCAAGGTCAACACACCTCCCAAACAGTCTGTCAAATTTTCTGGCCTGTCTGTGACAAGTGGGACTAGAAAATATATCCCAACAGTAAAAACATTAAAGCTACAATTCCAATATTTTCTCATTTTAATTTTTGATTTCAGCCATTACTCTTTTTGCCTCTTTTACTGCCTGTTCCTTTCAAAAATTACATTTATTGTCTTAACCTCTCCCGCATGGTGGCACAGTGGTTAGCACTGCTGCCTCACAGCGCCACAGACCTGGGTTCAATTCCGGCCTTGGGTGACAGTCTGTGAGGAGTCTGCACGTTCTCCCCGTGTCTGCGTGGGTTTCCTCCGGGTGCTCCACACAGTTCCACTCTCTCAAGATGTGCTAATTAGGTTAATTAGCCGTGCTAAATTACTCCTTAGTGTCAGGGAGATTAGCAGGGTAAACACGTGGGGTTATGGGGTGCCTGGGTGGGATTGCTGTCAGTGCGGACTTGATGGGTCAATGGTCTCTTTTCTGCACTGTAGCGATTCACATGTTGCGAAAACTTGGAGATGGAAAGACAGCAGGTGGTACCATCACAAGTCAGCACAATCCTGTCTACATCCCAAAACATATATGTACTTTTCAGAAAGGGGATTCACCAGACACCGATCAAGAGTGAGAACCCGGGTTGATCTGCACTTCCCTCTCAGAACACTGATGCCAATTGCAATACCCACACTGTTGCCCCAGCTAACATCACATAAAGTAGCCAAAACTAGAGTTAAAATCAAAGTCCTTCCTTGTTTGTATAGCTGGGTGTTACACGACACATTGCACTGGCCCATCAGAGGGCCATGATTCCTTCCTATAAAGTTAGGTAACATGAACGCCCTATTTGTCACTGAAGATTCAGCTACTTCAGTTTTCTCCTTACAAATTTAACTTAATTTCTTCGTAAAATTGGATTAATTCCCAATGATGACTTTATTAATTGTATAGATACTATTTGCAAAACATATATACTTGCGGCTGAGTTTAGTTGTAGTTATATATTTATAATACGAACATGTTAGAAAGTTAGATTGACTTAATGGGCTTGGTGCCCATGTGCCCTTAATCATGTGCCCTGTGATAAACAAAATCTTCACAGCACTTGCCTAAACTGCCAGCAGCTCAGATTACAAGCTATTTTAATTGAAGTATAAAACACGATGAATATAAAGGGGTAATTGTACATCGGACGCACAATGCTTCCAAGCACTGCATCAGATTCAAACATTCTGAGCTGGAATCAGGGCCTCTTATATTTCTGGATCCTGTAATAAGGATAAATATAATGACCTCTCAATAATTCACTCAGCTCTTCCGTGACTTCACCTGCATCTTGGTTTCCAAAACTATCGTAATCTGCCAAATGTTGTGCAGCTTTCCCAGTGCTAACAACCAGTGGCCAAAAGGAGGCCACATCCCATCAAGGGCAGACAAAGATACTGATGATCACACAAGTACAGAAGAAGGCCCTTCAGCCCATCATGTCAGTGCTGGTCCAACTGAAAGAACTATTCGGTTTGACACACACTCCAGTCCCACCCACACCTGAAAAATTGTTCTTTTCAAGTAATTATCCAATTCTCTTTTGAAAATTCCTATTGAATCTGCTTCCACCACCTTTTCAGGTCGTGCATTCCAGATAATAACAGACAGAAGGTATTTGATCAGTAACTGCAGTTTGAAGCAGCAGTGATGAAGTGTGTTCTGCTGATGTCGGGTAATGCATGTGAAATTTGATAAGATCTGTTTTTGAGGGATGAGCATGTAGTCCCAGTCATGGTGTGACAGGGTGAAAGACAGTTCCTTGTGGCATCTTGCATTTGCGCATCTATTTAGTCTAGTGAATTACTGGTTGCCCTTGTCCTGTGAAACTTCCTGATGCTATTGCCTTTTTTTTTGACTATTTGACACAGCATTTCCTCTGCCCCTCCAACCCCCTCATTAAGCAGCACGTACAGTTGTCCTGTGGGAAGGTGCGCTGCAGAAAACACCTCTAAGGCCACAGCTGAAAATGGAGGTGTTCTCAGGTAGAACTCATAGAATTGCTACAGTACAGAAAGAGACCATTTGGCCCATCGAGTCTGCACCGACCACAATCCCATGCAGACCCTATCCTTGTAACCCCAAATATTTACCCTGCCAATCCCTCTGACACTAAGGAGCAATTTACCATGGCCAGTCAACCTAACCCACACATCTTTGGACTATGGGAGGAAATCGGATGAAACCCACACAGACACGGGGAGAACGTGCAAACTCCACACAGACAGTCATCCGAGGCCGGAATTGAACCCAGGATCCTGGCTCTGTGAGGCAGCAATGCTAACCACTGTGCCACCATGCCACTTCCCATTTTCTGCCCGGCAACTTTCAAACTACCCTTTTAAATAACTCAGGTTGCAGCTCAACCCTCGCTGACTACGCTCCCGCGGACATGGCCAATTCAGGGCGGGAACTTGCTGCAAATGAGGCCAACGTCGAGACCATGTGGACTCATTCACAGGTCAACAACAAAGAGAAACCCCATGCCAATGCCAAAATTAAACCCAGCATGAGATCAACATTTCTGTTTGGTTTGCTTACAGTGATTTGTGGTCACTACTTTTCATTTCTAATCACAAGTAAACAGGGGACTATCAGTTAAACAGTACACTGGTACTTCACATCAGATATTACACTGTACAGAATTCACTCTGCCATCCTTTCAAACCCATCAGTGTTGCATTAACAAGGTATAGACTTGTGGCCGCGTTTAACATGACTGAGCTGGTGAGCTACAATCATTAGGAAAGAAAATCATTGAAATGCAAAGTACTGAAAGTTCTGATTGGTATCAGAGTGCAAATAACATTGAAGAAGTAAATATTTAGTGACACTGTGAACCGTTCCCTTTCACCAGTCCTTCAGGATCTGAAAATGGGTCCGGGAAGGAATTATTACAAGTTATCATACCTGCCTTTGGCGCTTAGTAATAATTCAGACAATTCAGAAATGAAAGAGGTTGACCTGCCGGGAATCATCTGCTCTGAGGAATTGTTCAGTAGAGTTTCATTTCAGAGAATGGCCATGTATTCAAGTTGCCCATCTCTTATTCCTTGTCCCTGACCCTAACCTACAGGTTGTAATCTATGATTCCACACAAAAAAAGACATATGGGACCCATGTACAGAAAGCACACACACACACCTGAGGCTGACACATGCTGCAAAAAGCTTGTGTTTCCTAGAATCATAGAATGGTTACAACACAGAGGGAGGCCATTTGGCCCATCATGCCCGTGCTAGGCCTCTGATGGAGAAATCACCTGCCTATTCTCAGTAACCCTGCATATTGTTCCTTTTCAGATCATCATCCAGTTCCCTTTGAGTGTCTCGATTGAATCTGCCTCCACCACACACCCAGGCAGAGCATCCCAGATCCTGCCCCTTTGTTGCTTGTTAAAGATCTTCCTCATCTGGCTTTTGCTCCTTTTGCTGATTACTTTAAATCTGCACCCTCTGGTTCTCAATCCTTTCACCAGTGGGAACAGTTCTCCCTATTTACTCTGTCCAGGCCTCTCATGATTTCAATACGTCTATCAGCTCCCCTTTCAGCCTTCTCTTCACCGAGGAGAACAGGCCCACTCCTTCTCCACCCCATCTACACAACGGACATTCCTTGCAGCAGATGGGTGGCACGGTGGCACATTGGTTAGCACTGCTGCCCCACAGCTTCAGGGACCCGGGTTCAATTCCGGCCTTGGGTGATGGGCTATGTGGAGTTTGCACGTTCTCCCCGTGTCGGCGTGGATTTCTTCCCACAGTGCAAAGATGTGCAGGTTAGGTGGACTGACCATGCTAAATTGCCCCTTAGTGTCTCAAGGTTAGGTGAATTAGCCATGGTAAATATGTGGGTGACAGGGATAGGGCAGTGGGAGGGAGCCTGGGTAAGATACTCTGACAGAGAGGTGGTGCAGACGTGATGGGCTGAATGGCCTCTTCTGCACTATTGGGATGCAATAGGAATTCTCTGAATATTCCAGCAAGTGGGGTTCCTTCTGGATAACAAGGAAAAGTATGTTTTGATTTCTCGGTGGAGCTCAGATTCTTTTTATAATAGATGTTTTTATTTCTCTATTTTTAATTATACATTATCTCCTGTTGCACACATTTACTGGAAAAAACATGAACACTGCAGGTGGAGAGTGAGGTTTTAACTGAAATGTTATCCTGAATATGTACGTGGAAAAGTAATGCAAAATCAGATAACTTTCACTTGATCTTTTACACTGAAGGTCGATGTATAAATGCTGTAACTTATATAGAGTATTTTACATTAGAATTGGAAGCATTTTGACCAATTACCTCTTCTGCAATTATTTCAACATATTTTGTCCTTCCGAAGCTTCTAAATCCTCTCTTGAAAGAAGGATAGATTGTGGATTTCTGAAACTACTCTGACAGTGACAAGCAAGCTAGGGAGGAGAAAAGAATGCTTTCTGTGCTATTTTGGAGCTTCACCTCTGTTGATCATTTTATTTTCCAGTCTGTCACACCTTTCTGATCACATCATTAATAAATGACTTGAGGAACAGTCATTACAATCCACTGGCCAATGGGATTGTCTGGCAGCTGGTGCTTAATCACCCTTAACCATTGGACCACTGGGCCACTTGTTACAAGCGGTGTAAAAATATGAATTATTAAAATTAAGAGAGAGAACACAAAAAGGTTTAGATGGATTAGATACCATTACGTAAAAACTGAGCTTTTAATAACCTCTGACGCATGAAGAGCCCATTTAGCAACACCAGTCTTTAACATCAGTGATGACTCAGGGGGGCCTTGGGCACTATGTGGATGTGGCATTGAGCTACATGGTCCAGGAAAGCCTTTAGAATCCACCTCTAGTCTGGGCGAGCTGACCTCTAGTTCTGTACTTGCAGAGTAGAAAATGCCCCAGCCAGGGACAGAAGAATGATTCATCCCTTCCTGATTGCTACCTTAATTATTAGGAAGTATTTGTGTGTGTGGAAATCTAGAAGTCCCATCAATGTCACAATTTCACCGACAGTGCAGGAACACCAAACTTTCAGAGTCATTCACTTTACAATTTTACTGACATAAATATGGGCCCGATTTTAAACCATTCAAAATCATCCAATTTCATAGAATTAAAATTGGGTCCTTTAAAGTCCTAGGTTATCTTCAGGAAGGCAGCAAAATTTAGTTATAGTTAAATATGTTTAGGAGTTTATAAAGTTTATTTATTTATTAGTCACGAGTAGGCTTATATTAACACTAATGAAGTTACTGTGAAAATTCCCTAGTCACCACACTCTGGCGCCTGTTCAGGTACACTGAGGGAGAATTTATCATGGCTAATGCACCTAACCTGCACATCTTTGGAGTTTGGGAGAAAATCGGAGCACCCGGAGGAAACCCACGCAGACACAGGGAGAATGTGCAAACTCCACACAGACAGTGACCCAAGCTGGGAATCGAACCCAGGTCCCTGGCACTATGAGGCAGCAGTGCTAACCACTGTGCCACCATGCCACCCTGAGTTCAGGTTGATCCTATGTTTCTATAGATGTAGCTCTAGGGGCTAAAGACATCAAGGGATATGGGGGGAAGGGGGATCAGGATATTGAATTCGATGATCAGCCATGATCAAAACGAATGGCGGAGCAGGCTCAAAGGGCCGAATGGCCTTCTCATGCTTCTAGTTTCTATGTTTGTAAGATCCTAAATGTCCAATTCTTCCACATAAATATATTGAAAGCATTGGTAATCTTCTATAATCAGACATCTTTTGTTCGTAACTGAGTGAAACGAAAGTACATTTCACATGACATTCCTTTCTCCGACTACTTTCAAAACTAACCGTACATTCTTACGTTTACAACGCGACTGATTAAAAAGTGATCCTCTTCATGATTGTTATTAGTTTGTTGAAAGGCTGATGTGAATGATGAGGGAAGCTTCTTATTAAAATACAAATGTTACAGTTGTGTTGATTGTTCTGCAAGTAGGAGCAAAATGACGTTGCAATGCGAAGGGTGACAATCAAAAATATTTTATAGGATGAATTCACCATCACTTCAATATTTGCTGCTTGACTGTTTTATTTTTGCTCTCATCTAATTTTCTCCTCATATTGAGGGACAGTTCCCCGTTCCAGCAAACTCTCTGGTGTCTTGTCCAGTGCATGCCTGAGACTGATGGAGAATGTTAGATTTTCCTAATTGCAATGTGGACACAATTGATCAAAAGAATTGGTGGGGATCTGTTCCGTCAATATTTTCACCCATTTACCTGCCTGGCTCGGTTTAATTCACATGGAAAACACAGAGTGATTTGCAGTTGATTTTAGACAATTTAAACCCAATATAATTTGGATGGTCCAGTGTATTTATCTAGACACCTCACCTGTATAAATGGAGACTCAAGGTTGCTGGCCTGTACTGTTTATTGAAGTGTATTTAAAATTTAAATCCTCTAGGTGGAATCTAATAAGAATTTGGCGGAGTGTCTGGAGAGAAAACTGGTGTGGAACACTCCAGTTTTACTGGCCAGTTTCTTCTCCAGATATCTTTTCCCTTTAGCTGCTTAATAAAAAAGTGGGCATAGTTTGTGCTATCGCTCTGACAAGGCGGAGATTTTAGGTGCTGAGGTTGGGTGTCTGATGCACTATCAATCAAGCAAAGACTAGTTTCTATGCAAGAACAAATAGGCTTTTATTCGCAAAAGACTTGGAGCACACCCATGCTAATGAACTGGTCCGGCGACTGAGGCAGGGGGGTTGGGAGCAGTCACCTTTATACCTGGACCAGGGGGGAGGAGTCTCAGGCAGGGCCGGCAGGGGCATGCCCAGGCATGTCATACACACATACAGGCAATAAGCTTAACAGTGGTTTACCACAGTGTCATTTCTAAAGGGGTCCCCAATCACTGAAACTAAAATTACTCCCACCCCACCCCCATCACAGTGGTATCTGTGGCTTTCTGCTGCCCACCCCCAACCCCCCAGCATCCCATCCTATTCCCCCCACCCCCAATCATTCCCGGTATCTCCATCCCCATCCTATTCCCCCCCCCACCCCCGATCATCCCTGGCATCCTCATCACATTCCCCCCCTGCCAAACACCCCCATCCCATTCTGCCCCCATCACCCCCGATTCTCTCCCTTGATCCACCACCCCATCATACCCAGCATCACTCCCCCTTCCCCACACACTTGATCATCACCAGCAACCCCATTTCCCCCTCCCACCTGCCTTCCCATCATCCCTGGCATCGCCCCCTCCACCCTTTCCTGCACACCCAATGATCTCCGGAATCCCCATCCCCCCTGCCCGCCCCCCTCCCCCACCCCACCATCATTCCCAACTGTTCCCCTTCCCCTGCCTTCCCGATCATTGTCAGAATCCCCATCTCTCCATGTCCTCTCCCTCCCCACCACAAATAGATAAGTCCCCACGTGGGAGGCTCCCCCTAGAGCCGGCTGCGGAAAGGCACTTCGAGGGGGATCTGCACACTGAGGTAATATGGGCTGAAGTTAGAAATAGGAAAGGAGCGGTCACGTTGTTAGGAGTTTACTATAGGCCCCCAAATAGTAATAGAGATGTGGAGGAAGAAATTGCTAAGCAGATTATGGATATGTGTGGGGGTCACAGGGTAGTTGTCATGGGGGACTTTAACTTTCCAAATATTGATTGGAACATTTGTAGGTCAAATAGTTCGGATGGGGCAGTTTTTATGCAGTGTGTGCAGGAGGGTTTCCTGACACAACATGTGGCTAGGCCGACAAGAGGTGAGGCCACATTGGATTTGGTACTGGGAAATGAACCGGGCCAAGTGTTAGATTTGGTTGTGGGAGAGCACTTTGGAGATAGTGACCACAATTCGGTGTCTTTTGTTATTGCAATGGAGAGGAATAGGGCCGTACGGCAGGGCAAGGTTTACAAGTGGGGGAGAGGTAATTATGATGCGATTAGGCAAGAATTAGGGGGCATAAGTTGGGAACAGAAACTGTCAGGGAAAGGCACTAATGAAAAGTGGAACTTTTTCAAGGAACAAATACTGGGTGTCCTTGATAGGTATGTCCCTGTCAGGCAGGGAGGAAATGGCCGAGTGAGGGAACCATGGTTCACAAAAGAGGTGAAATGTCTTGTGAAAAGGAAGAGGGAAGCTTATGTAGGGATGAGGAAACAAGGTTCAGATGGCTCGATTGAGGGTTACAAGTTAGCAAGGAATGAGCTGAAAAAGGTGCTTAGGAGAGCTAGGAGGGGGCATGAGAAGTCCTTGGTGGGTCGGATCAAGGAAAACCCCAAGGCTTTTTACTCTTATGTGAGGAATAAAAGAATGACCAGGGTGAGGTTAGGGCCGGTCAAAGACAGTAGTGAGAACTTGTGTATGGAGCCAGTAGAGATAGGCGAGATGATGAATGAATACTTTTCTTCAGTGTTCACCAAGGAGAGGGGCCATGTTTTTGAGGAACAGAAGGTGTTACAGGCTAATAGGCTGGAGGAAATAGTTGTTTGGAGGGAGGATGTACTGGCAGTTTTGAATAAACTGAAGGTCGATAAGTCCCCTGGGCCTGATGAAATATATCCTAGGATTCTTTGGGAGGCAAGGGATGAGATTGCAGAGCCTTTGGCTTTGATCTTTGGGTCCTCACTGTCCACGGGGATGGTGCCAGAGGACTGGAGAGTGGCGAATGTTGTTCCTCTGTTTAAGAAACGGAATAGAAATGACCCTGGTAATTATAGACCGGTTAGTCTTACTTCGGTGGTTGGTAAATTGATGGAAAAGGTCCTTAGGGATGGGATTTACGACCATTTAGAAAGATGCGGATTAATCTGGGATAGTCAGCACAGATTCGTGAAGGGCAAGTCGTGCCTCACAAATTTGATTGAATTTTTTGAGGAGGTAACTAAGTGTGTTGATGAAGATAGGGCAGTTGATGTCATATACATGGATTTTAGTAAGGCGTTTGATAAGGTCCCCCATGGTCGGCTTATGATGAAAGTAAGGAGGTGTGGGATAGAGGGAAAGTTGGCCGATTGGATAGGTAACTGGCTATCTGATCGAAGACAGAGGGTGGTGGTGGATGGAAAATTTTCGGACTGGAGGTAGGTTGCTCGCGGAGTGCCACAGGGATCAGTGCTTGGTCCTCTGCTCTTTGTGATTTTTATTAATGACTTAGAGGAGGGGGCTGAAGGGTGGATCAGTAAATTTGCTGATGACACCAAGATTGGTGGAGCAGTGGACGAGGTGGAGGGCTGTTGTAGGCTGCAAAGAGACATAGATAAGATGCAAAGCTGGGCTGAAAAATGGCAAATGGAGTTTAACCCTGATAAATGTGAGGTGATTCATTTTGGTAGGACTAATTTAAATGTGGATTACAGGGTCAAAGGTAGGGTTCTGAAGACTGTGGAGGAACAGAGAGATCTTGGGGTCCATATCCACAGATCTCTAAAGGTTGCCACTCAAGTGGATAGAGCTGTGAAGAAGGCCTATGGTGTGTTGGCTTTTATTAACAGGGGGTTGGAGTTTAGGAGCTGTGGGGTTATGCTGCAACTGTACAGGACCTTGGTGAGACCACATTTGGAATATTGTGTGCAGTTCTGGTCACCTCACTATAAGAAGGATGTGGAAGCGCTGGAAAGAGTGCAGAGGAGATTTACCAGGATGCTGCCTGGTTTGGAGGGTAGGTCTTATGAGGAAAGGTTGAGGGAGCTAGGGCTGTTCTCTCTGGAGCGGAGGAGGCTGAGGGGAGACTTAATAGAGGTTTATAAAATGATGAAGGGGATAGATAGAGTGAACGTTCAAAGGCTATTTCCTCGGGTGGATGGAGCTATTACAAGGGGGCATAACTATAGGGTTCATGGTGGGAGATATAGGAAGGATATCAGAGGTAGGTTCTTTACGCAGAGAGTGGTTGGGGTGTGGAATGGACTGCCTGCAGTGATAGTGGAGTCAGACACTTTAGGAACATTTAAGCGGTTATTGGATAGGCACATGGAGCACACCAGGATGATAGGGAGTGGGATAGCTTGATCTTGGTTTCAGATAAAGCTCGGCACAACAGTGTGGGCCGAAGGGCCTGTTCTGTGCGGTACTGTTCTATGTTCTAGCCCACCCCATGGCACCGTCCCCTGGCCAACCTGTGTCAGGGGGCAGTGCCATGGAACATTGCCCTGGGGTGGCGGGGGGTGGGGGCGAATTATAGTGTCCTTTGTTTCCCTGGTGAGATCCCCTCAATCGGTTCACATCTAGATGAGCCTGTTGTAAATCTCACCGATGTGACGTTATGTCGGTAGGACACGAAAATCTCGTAGGCGGGGTGGGGGGAAATCTGGTGAGGGGTGTTTCATTATACTTAAATTTATTTGAATGTATTGAAATCAGGTTCTGGTCCATATGTCACCAGTGCGGGTGGCAAAAATCAGAGATTGCGATCTCATTGGCAAGATTTACAATTTCTGGGTTTTGCTGGATCTTGAGCCCTCATCGTTGATCCCGTGGGCAGACAGTGTGGGCTCAAGATCCCGCCCACATTCTTTTTTCCTTTCCTCTTTCCACTTCCTTGATTGGGAAGCTTTAGGTCAGGAATTCTGGCTCTGCACATCCATGATACTTGAACAATGGCTTTCCCAGTGGAAATCCCACTTACTTCACATGTTTGGGAAAAAAAGAGGAGTAATGGAAGGATGCAAGGTACGTCAATCTCCAGCAAAAGCAAACTTAGGTCACACACCTCCACCTACATTAACAGTTAGAGGTCCACTCGATTGTCAATGGCTGCCCAATCCAGGTCAGCATAATGGCATGGTGGCACAGTGGTTAGCACTGCTACCTCACAGTGCCAGGGACCTGGGTTTGATTCTGGCCTCGGGTCACTGTCTGTGTGGAGTCTGTATGTTCTCCCCGTGTCTGCGTGTGTTTCCTCCGGGTGCTCTGGTTTCCTCCCACAGTCCGAAAGACATGCTGGTTAGGTGCATTGGCCATGCTGAATTTTCCCTCAGTGTACCCGAACAGGCACCGGAGTTGTGGTGACTAGGGAATTTTCACAGTAACTTCATTGCGGTGTTAATGTAAGCCTACTGGTGACACTAATAAATAAACTTAAACTTTAGGTAAAGGTGTGCCAACTTCTCCAACGTCACTACAGCTAACCACATGCTAGCAGTGGCAGTCATTGCTGCATCTTGAAGTCCTCTTCCTTTCTGATTTGATTTGATTTATTATTGGGATACAGTGAAATGTATTGTTTCCTGCGCATTATACAGGCAAAGCATACCATTCATGGAGTACATAGGGGAGAAGGAAAGGAGAGGGTGCAGAATATGGTGTTACAGTTATAGCTAGGGTGTAGAGAAAGATCAACTTAATATAAGTTAGGTCCATTCAAATGTCTGATAACAGCAGGGAAGAAGCTGTGCTTGAGTCGGTTGGTGTGTGATCTCAGACTTTTTGTATCTTTTTCCCAATGGGAGAAGGTGGAATAGAGTATGCCCGGGTACGTGGGGTCCTTGATTATGCTGGCTGCTTTTCCGAGGCAGTGGTAAATGTAGACAGAGGATGGTTTACGTGATGGGAGGATGGTTTGTGTGATGGACTGGGCTACATTCGCAACCCTTTGTAGTTTCTTGTAGCTCCTCTACATCTTTCCAACAAGGTGCAATGCTGTCCTATAAAGAAAGTGCCTTGATGTATTCAGCAGACTGCCTTCCTTGCTATCACCACGTTCTGCACCACCTCTCCTTCACCCACCATCAATTAGGAAGTTGAAGTGTGTTGCCACTCGATTACATGGCTGCACTTATGGTTTTCCTGCTTCTTTTGTGTTCACCAGGCGTCCTTTCTAAACCCGGAATTGAAAAGGCTCAAATGTGTCAGCAAAGTATCAGCAGCCTTTATCCTGCTGCTTAGCACACTTTACAGTTGACTGTTACTTTCCTTGGACACCCTACTCATGTGTAAAGTCCTTGATGACAGTTTCTGGAAGCAGATTATAAGCATGCTTTAATCTCTGTCACACTGAGTTAATATTGCCCAGCCCTAACAATTAACCTCGAGGATGGGAAATTATTAACTGAAAAGCATGTAAGTGGTACTCTAAGACAGAATGCCTATTTGGAGAGCTGGTGCAGACACGATGGGCCAAATGGCCTCCTTCTGTGCTGTAACATTTCTGTGAATATCTCTTTTGTCATTTCAAACAGCAGAACACATTCTCATACTACGCCAATTTGTACAGGCAAACTAAGGGAACATAATCAGGGTACGACAAAGCATTGTAATTTATGTGTGTGCAGTTGAAAAGTCTTCCTTAGGTAAAGTCTTGGAGAACCACAGAGTTCTATCCATGATGAATAGAAAGTGAACATTATAGAAGCCTTCTTGTGTTCCAAGGATGTCTCCCCTTTGAAGCTTAAGCAATTCCTTTGCTGAACTGAGGTCAACAAAATATCAACAGTCTGAGCAGTTTATTTGGCAATTGATTAATGGCCCATAACTGGTTGCATTTCCTTTCACAACAGCTATTTCATTTACAATCTGATAATAACTTGAAGTTGCATTTTTTGCTGCCCCCCTCAAGCAAAGAGAGAAACAATGAACAGCTCCTTTAAGGTTATGTTAGCTTCTGTGGAGACAGGTGAACTATCAGTGATCATTTCAGTTTCTACGAAAACATTTGAAGTCTAAATTGGAAGCTGATTTCTAACCATTCAGATGAAATATCATGCCTCACAGGATGGAAGTTCAGTTCTTACCAATGCCACTCTTCCATGGTTACCAGTTTGGTTTAATTATTCCATGATCCTAACTGCACTTTGTTACCTCGTTCATCACCTTTTGTTGTCAATATTTCTAGCTATAATGACATTGAGCCTCCTCCTTCCCCTCTCAATGGCTTCATCCCTTCTTAATAATCACGAATCTGCAGCTTCTAACTTTCCCTGTTCAGATGGTCTCAACAAAGCCGACTGCTTGGATCCAGCTACCTATTTCAGACCCGCATTATTGCAACTAGCTCCACCGTAACACATTTATAGACCAGGATCGGAACATTGCAAAACCTATCTTTTTAAACCTGCCTCTTTGCAGAGCTATAATTACCATTCAGAAGGTGCGATTTCCACTCATTCATAATGAATAGGTGGAAGATCTAGTTTGAATTTCTCATTTTAGGAATGCTTTGATGCATATAGCGCTGTTCAGATCCTTATGACATCCCAAAGCACATCATAGTCAATGAAGTACTTTTGACGTCTCGTCACCATCTTAATGTAGGCAATGTTTGTAGTCAATTTGTACAAGTACAGGATCCATAAGTGGAAGTGAGATAAATGGCTGGATAATCTGTTTTTACGAGTGTTTGTTGAAGAGGGCTTTTGGCCAGAAGGGCAGAATTCCCCTTCTCCTTTTCAGACATTGCAAAGGACCATTTATGTCAATCTAAGAGGGCAGATGGAACTTTTTTTAATATCTCATCTAAAAGACATCAGCAGAATAGCACTGAAAATCTCAGACTAGATTACGCATCCTAACCTTGAAACCATGACTTTCTGATTCAGCTATGACTAATAGACCATAGTCATGATGTGGAGATGCCGGCGTTGGACTGGGGTAAACACAGTAAGAAGTTTAACAACACCAGGTTAAAGTCCAACAGGTTTATTTGGTAGCAAAAGCCACAAGCTTTCGGAGCCTTAAGCCCCTTCCTCAGGTTAGTGGGAATTCTGTTCACAAACAGGGCATATAAAGACACAAACTCAATTTACAGAATAATGGTTGGAATGCGAATACTTACAGCTAATCAAGTCTTTAAGATACAAACAATGTGAGTGGAGAGAGCATCAAGACAGGCTAAAAAGATGTATATTGTCTCCAGACAGGACAGCCAGTGAGACTCTGCAGGTCCAGGCAAGCTGTGGGGATTACAGATAGTGTGACATGAACCCAATATCCCGGTTGAGGCCGTCCTCATGTGTGCGGAACTTGGCTATCAGTTTCTGCTCAGCGACTCTGCGTCATCGTGTGTCGTGAGTTGTGAGTCGGCCTTCACGACACACGATGGCGCAGAGTCGCTGAGCAGAAACTGATAGCCAAGTTCCGCACTGGCTGTCCTGTCTGACGACACCACCGTAGTGGGTCGGATCTCAAACAATGACGAGACAGAGTACAGGAATGAGATAGAGAATCTGGTGAACTGATGCGGCAACAACAATCTCTCCCTCAATGTCAACAAAACGAAGGAGATTGTCATCGACTTCAGGAAGCGTAAAGGAGAACATGCCCCTGTCTACATCAATGGGCACAAAGGAGGGGAATTTGGCCACACAGTCATAGGTGTATAAGGAGTATAGTAGGGGGCTGAGAACACAGCCTTGCGGGGCACCGGTGTTGAGGATGATTGTGGAGGAGGGTTGTTGCCTATCCTTACTGATTGTGGTCTGTGAGTTAGAAAGTTCAGGATCCAGTCACAGAGGGAGGTGCCGAGGCCCAGGCCACAGAGTTTGGAGATGAGTTTCGTGGGAATAATAGTGTTGAAGGCTGAGCTGTAGTCAATAAATGGGAGTCTGACATAGGTGTCCTTGTTATCTAGGTGTTCCAGGGTTGAGTGCAGGGCCAGGGAAATGGCGTCTGCTGTGGACCTGTTGCAGCGGTAGGCAAACTGTAGTGGATCCAGGTAGTCCGGGAGGTTGGAATTGATTCATGCCATGACTAACCTTTCGAAGCACTTCATAATAATGGATGTCAGAGCCACCGGCCGATAGTCATTAAGGCACGCTGCTTGGCTTTTCTTAGGTACCGGGATGATGGTTGTCTTCTTGATGCAGGTAGGGACCTCATATTGTTGTAAAGAGAGGTTAAAGATGTCTGTGAATATCCCCGCCAGGTGATCCGCGCAGGATCTGAGTGCTCGTCCGGGTACCCCATCCGGGCCTGTCACTTTCCATGGGTTGATCTTCAAGAAAGCTGCTCTGACCTCTGCAATGGTGACCCCAGATACAGGTTCATCCAGGCTTCCAGAATGGAGGGCTCTCGCTGACCTCTTGCTCAAAACGGGTTTAGAATGCATTGAGCTCATCAGGGACGGGTGCGTTGGAACCGGCGATTTTACATGCCGTCATCTTGTAGCCTGTTATGTCTTGCAGACCTTGCCATAGTCGGTGGGGGTTGGTGTGGCTAGCCTGGGAAACTAGCTTGGTCTGGTACTGTCTTTTGGCATCTTTGATGGATCTCCTTAGATCGTATCTGACTTTCTTGTATAGGTCAGTGTTGCCTGACTTGAATGCCTCAGACCTGGACTTCAGCAAGCAATGGATATCTCTGTTCATCCATGGATGAAAGTGCCTTTGGACATTTTATTTTGTTAAAGGTGCTATATAAATATATGTCCTTGTACTATAAATTCAACTTTTTAAAACTGAACCTGACCAGCCATATAAATATTGTGGCTACTAGAGCAGATCAGGGGCTAGATGTCCTCAGCTGACTCCGCAAAGCCTACTCACTATCTACAAGGCACAAGTCAGGAGTGTGATGGAATACTCTCCACTTGCTTGGATGGGTGCAGCTCCAACAGCACTCAAGAAGCTTGAAACCATCCAGGACAAAGCAGCCCACTTGATTGCTACCCCTTCCACAAATATTCAATCCCTCCACCACAGCCGAACAGTGGTAGCTGTGTGTACCATCTACAGGATGCACTGTAGTAACTCACCAAGCCTTTTCAGATAGCATCTTCCAAACCCGCAACCGCTACCATCTAGAAGCCATGCATGGTAGACACATGGAAACACCACCACCTGGAAGTTCTCTTCCAAGCCACTCAGCATCCTGACTGGGAGATCCTAAATGAATACTGGGAGATCCTAAATGAATACTTTGCATCGGTATTCACGAAGGAGAGGGGCGTGTTAACCGGGAGTGTCTCGGAGGGAGGTGTTGACCCGTTAGAGAAAATCTCCATTACAAGAGAGGAAGTGTTAGGTTTTTTAGGGAACATTAAAACTGACAAAGCCCCAGGGCCTGATGGCATCTATCCTCGACTGCTCAGGGAGACGAGAGGTGAAATTGCTGGGCCTCTGACGGAAATCTTTGTCGCTTCTTTGGACACGGGTGAGGTCCCTGAGGATTGGAGGATAGCGAATGTGGTCCCGTTGTTTAAGAAGGGTAGCAGGGATAACCCAGGAAATTATAGGCCGGTGAGCTTGACGTCCGTGGTAGGGAAGTTGTTGGAGAGGATTCTTAGAGACAGGATGTATGTGCATTTAGAACGGAACAATCTCATTAGTGACAGACAGCATGGTTTTGTAAGAGGGAGGTCGTGCCTTACAAATTTGGTGGAGTTTTTTGAGGAAGTGACAAAAACGGTTGATGAAGGAAGGGCCGTGGATGTCGTCTATATGGATTTCAGTAAGGCATTTGACAAAGTCCCACATGGCAGGTTGGTTAAGAAGGTTAAGGCTCATGGGATACAAGGAGAAGTGGCTCGATGGGTGGAGAAATGGCTTGGCCATAGGAGACAGAGGGTAGTGGTCGAAGGGTCTTTTTCCGGCTGGAGGTCTGTGACCAGTGGTATTCCGCAGGGCTCTGTACTGGGACCTCTGCTATTTGTGATATATATAAATGATTTGGAAGAAGGTGTAACTGGTGTAATCAGCAAGTTTGCGGATGACACGAAGATGGCTGGACTTGCGGATAGTGAAGAGCATTGTCGGGCAATACAGCAGGATATAGATAGGCTGGAAAATTGGGCGGAGAGGTGGCAGATGGAATTTAATCCGGATAAATGCGAAGTGATGCATTTTGGAAGAAATAATGTAGGGAGGAGTTATACAATAAATGGCAGAGTCATCAGGAGTATAGAAACACAGAGGGACCTAGGTGTGCAAGTCCACAAATCCTTGAAGGTGGCAACACAGGTGGAGAAGGTGGTGAAGAAGGCATATGGTATGCTTGCCTTTATAGGACGGGGTATAGAGTATAAAAGTTGGAGTCTGATGATGCAGCTGTATAGAACGCTGGTTAGGCCACATTTGGAGTACTGCGTCCAGTTCTGGTCGCCGCACTACCAGAAGGACGTGGAGGCATTGGAGAGAGTGCAGAGAAGGTTTACCAGGATGTTGCCTGGTATGGAGGGTCTTAGCTATGAGGAGAGATTGGGTAGACTGGGGTTGTTCTCCTTGGAAAGACGGAGAATGAGGGGAGATCTAATAGAGGTATACAAGATTATGAAGGGTATAGATAGGGTGAACAGTGGGAAGCTTTTTCCCAGGTCGGAGGTGACGATCACGAGGGGTCACGGGCTCAAGCTGAGAGGGGCGAAGTATAACTCAGACATCAGAGGGACGTTTTTTACACAGAGGGTGGTGGGGGCCTAGAATGCGCTGCCAAGTAGGGTGGTGGAGGCAGGCACGCTGACATCGTTTAAGACTTACCTGGATAGTCACATGAGCAGCCTGGGAATGGAGGGATACAAACGATTGGTCTAGTTGGACCAAGGAGCGGCACAGGCTTGGAGGGCCGAAGGGCCTGTTTCCTGTGCTGTACTGTTCTTTGTTCTTTGTTCTTTGTTCACTGTCGCTGGATCAAAATCCTAAAACTCCCTCCCTAACAGCACTGTGGTTGTACCTACACCACATGGATTGCAGTGGTTCAAGTAAGCAGCTCACCCCCACCTTCTCCAGGGCAATTAGGGATGGGCAATGAGCGCTGGCCTCGCCAGTAACACTCACATCCCAAGAATTAATAAAAATAAAGCACTTACAAACTCAGTACAGCTCTGCATCCAGACTGTACTGGACAGGAGTTCCCTTTAGATTGCAATGGTTTTTCAGTGTAATTCGCTCAATATCAGCCAAACCAATGCGAAAGATCAAGGAATTTTAAGTGCAAATTATGTTCAGTATAAATCAAGTTTCCGCCATCTCTTGCACCAGTTTAAGAGACACAGTTCCCTTGCCCACAAGTCTAGCCATGTTCCCGGGATAACTTCATCACCAGTGTGTGTTCCCACACACTTGCAGCCTCTTGAGCAGGCACTTAAAATTAAGCCACAAATGCTAATAAGCACATCTTAAAAGATTTTGAGAACGGTGGCACAGTGGTTAGCACTGCTGCCTCACAGCGCCGGGGACCTGGGTTCGGTTCCTGGCTTGGGGTCACTGTCTGTGTGGTGTTTGCAAGTTCTCCCCATGTCCGCATGGGTTTCCCCCGGGTGCTCCGATTTCCTCCCACAGTCCGAAAGACGTGTTGGTTAGGTGCATTGGTCTTGCTAAATTCTCCCTCAGTGTACCCGAACAGGTGCTGGAGTGTGGTGACTAGGGGATTTTCACAGTAACCTCATTGCAGCGTAAATGTAAGATGACTTGTGATTAATAAATAAACTTAATTCTACTTACTTTTATTGAATGTACTAAGAAACTGACTACTGTATGTGAATGGAACTAGCAAATGGTTTTGTATAGTTTTTAAAGTCATGTTCAGTTATTTAAAACCAGGAGACTAGAAATGTTTTCAAAAGCTTATTTTTATGATAAGTGCATTCTCAGCAGCAGCCCTCTTAAATAGAAATATTTTAATGCAAAAATTGTTTTTTTTTAGATTAAGTATTAAAACGTTGTATTATTGAGGCAGCCTTTGTTCGTTAATATACAAATGGGATTGTGCAGAAAGTTGAGATAATACTAAATCCACAGCAATTTTGAATGTAATTTGCATCTGGCTCACCAATTACGCCCAAAGTGGAAACTCTTGGCTACAACAATTTTGCTTTCATTTTTACATTGGTTTTGGTTTAGCTAATCTTTTATGAGCATGTTTTTTATATAATGTGGCAGTTTTTATAGTGAATGTTTTATTCCCTGTGCTCCTTCTGACTTATCCTATTGTTTCAGGAGTTTCTAACATTTACCCGTAGCAATCTCTTGGCAGACAATATTTCAATGTTCGATGCTATCCCCCGGCACTTTTAGGTAATGGATTGTTTTCTACGCTTTGAAATCTGTGCAATATACTTGACCTCTATTTGTTGCTTTTCTTCTTTTGATGTGTTGTCCATTCACTGCTAACCAAATAGTTGACGTTATCCGTCAGTGTTGTGCTGGGTGGAGGACTTCATTGTCATTGTCAACAAGAATGCATTTCCAGTGTTACTTCACTTCATAAAAGATGTCAAGCAAAACATACATCCGCCAAATGGATTTTCAACAGCCCTCCTTAGAGTGAGCAAATGAAGGTGACATCTTGATGTTCTCTGTTCAAATGACTATTAGTAAGGAACTGAAGGCACAAAGGCAGTGGCATTTTGTAATAGATTATTAGAATCGTAGAATCCCTACAGTGCAGAAGGTGCCTTTGGCCCATTGAGTCTGCACTGACTCTCTGACAGAGTATTTTACCCAGGCCCTCTCCCCCGCCCTATTTTTGTATCCCCTTACATGTACCATGGCTAATCCATCTACACATTTTGGGACACTAAGCGGCAATTTAGCATGGCCAATCCGCCTAACTTGCACTCTTTTGGACTGTAGGAGGAAACCGGAGCACCTGGGGGAAACTCACACTGACATGGGGAGAATGTGCAAACTCCACACAGACAATCACCAAAGGCCAGAATTGAACGTAGGTCCCTGGAGCTGCCAATTCTGCCACATCTCTGTGCCATTTGCAGCAGTTATGTGTCTTGAAAATACATGTATTTCTATATGTATCTATACAGAAATTTACTGAGAAAAAATGCATGAACCTTACCTGGCTAACCATTAGATATCTTCCAGAAACAGTGTAGCAGATCACATCTTCCTGCATAGTTACAGGACAGCGATGCAATGATTGTAGGAATCCATTTATATTAATGCCAGTGGAAGTTCTAATGCATTACATAGCCACTGTCTGTAGTCTATGTTAAAGATCCAATTGTACTAATCAAATAGCGCATTGTCTTGCTGTTCAGGCCAACACTGATTCCACAACAATCACCTTCAAAATCAAATTAACTGGTCTTCTGGTATTAATGAGATCATGCTCTGTGCAAAATTGCTGCCTCATTTACCTACCTACCAGTAAGTATATTTAAAAGTAATTTGTTTGTATGTAACAGCTTTTCTTTATTTTTTGTCTAGCACTGCCTGTGTGTAGTTAGAGTCTCCATTAAGTCATCCACACGCGTCTCCATTAAGGATGGTCAGCTCAGCACCTCACTGTACCGCAAGCCCACGGATAACCTCACGATGCTCCACTTCTCCAGCTTCCACCCTAAACACGTTAAAGAACCCATCCCCTACGGAAAAGCCCTCCGAATACACAGGATCTGCTCGGATGAGGAGGATCGCAACAGACACCTCCAGGCGCTGAAAGATGCCCTCATAAGAACAGGATATGGCGCTCGACTCATCGATCAACAGTTCTGACGCACCACAGCGAAAAACCACACCGACCTCCTCAGAAGACAAACACGGGACACGGTGGACAGAGTACCCTTCATCGTCCAGTACTTCCCCGGAGCGGAGAAGCTACGGCATCTCCTCCGGAGCCTTCAACATGTCATTGATGAAGACGAACATCTCGCCAAGGCCATCCCCACACCCCCACTTCTTGCCTTCAAACAACCGCGCAACCTCAAACAGACCATTGTCCGCAGCAAACTACCCAGCCTTCAGGAGAACAGTGACCACGACACCACACAACCCTGCCACAGCAACCTCTGCAAGACGTGCCGGATCATCGACACGGATGCCATCATCTCACGTGAGAACACCATCTACCAGGTACACGGTACCTACTCTTGCAACTCGGCCAACGTTGTCTACCTGATACGCTGCAGGAAAGGATGTCCCGAGGCATGGTACATTGGGGAAACCATGCAGACGCTACGACAACGGATGAATGAACACCGCTCGACAATCACCAGGCAAGACTGTTCTCTTCCTGTGGGGGAGCACTTCAGCAGTCACGGGCAATCAGTCTCTGATCTTCAGGTAAGCGTTCTCCAAGGCGGCCTTCACGACACACGACAGCGCAGAGTCGCTGAGCAGAAACTGATAGCCAAGTTCCGCACACATGAGGACGGCCTAAACCGGGATGTTGGATTTATGTCACATTATCAGTAACCCCCACAGCTTGCCTCCTGGACTTGCAGGCGGTCCTGTCTGGAGACAATACACATCTCTTTAACCTGTGCTTAATGCTCCCTCCACCCACATTGTCTGTATCTTTAAGATCTGGCTGGCTGTAAGGATTCGCATTCTAATCAGTATTCTGTAACTTGATTTTTGTGTCTCTGTGCCCTGTTTGAGAGCACATTTCCACTCCATCTGATGAAGGAGCAGCGCTCCGAAAGCTAATGGTATTTGCTACCAAATAAACCTGTTGGACTTTAACCTGGTGTTGTTAAAACTCTTACTGTGTTCACCCCAGTCCAACGCCGGCATCTCCACTTCATGTGTGTAGTTACACATGGAATATTTAGGACATTCGGCCCCGCAGGCCTCCTCTGCCATTTAATCAGATCATGGCTGATCTTCTACCTCAACGCCATCTTCCCTCACTATCCCCGCATCCTTTGATATCATCGTTATTTAGAAATCTATCGACCTCTGCTTTGAACGTGCTTAACGATTGAGCCTCCACAGCTCTCTTGGGTAGAGAATTCCAAAGCTTCTGACTGAAGAAATTTCTCCTCATCTCAACCCTAAAGGCCTACCTCTCATTTTGAGACTGTGTCCCTGGTTTTAGACACTTCCAACCAGGAACAACATCCTTCCTGCATTTACCGTGTTGAGCCTTCTAAGAATTTTGTACACTTCAATCAGCTGAAGGAAATCAGCATTAGTAGAGAAATGGTTTTGGGGAAATTGATGGGATTGAAGGTATATAAATCGTCATCTCAGAGTACTTAAGGAAGTGGCCCTGGAAATTTATTTATTTATTATTTATTAATCACACGTAGGTTTACATTAACATTAAAATGAGGTTACTGTGAAAGTCCCCTAGCGCCTGTTCGGGTACACTGAGGGAGAATTTAGCATGGCCAATGCACCTAACCAGCACATCCACAGGGTGTGGTTGCTGATCAAAGAGGGTCTGGTGGACTGAAGTGTATTTGTTTCAATGTGAGAAGTGTAACAGGTAAGGCAAATGAACTTAGAGCTTGGATTAGTACTTGGAACTATGATGTTGTTGCTAGTACAGAGACTTGGTTAAGGGAAGGACAGGATTGGCAGCTTAACGTTCCAGGATTCAGAAGTTTCAGCTGGGACGGGGGGGTGTAAAAAGGGGAGTTGCAGTAGGGGAGCAGTTCGGGAATAGTGACCACAATTCAGTAAGCTTTAAGGTACTGATGGATAAAGATAAATGTAGTCCTCAAGTGAAAATGCTCAATTGGGGGAAGGCTAATTATAACAATATTAGGCAGGAACTGAAGAATGTAGATTGGGGGCAGATGTTTGAGGGCAAATTCACATCTGACATGTGGGAGGCTTTCAAGTGTAAGTTGATAGGGATTCAGGATCCTGTAAGAATGAATGATAAGTATGGCAAGTTTTGGGAACCTTGGATAATGAGAGATATTGTGAGCCTAGTCAAAGAAAAAAAAGAAGCATTTGTCAAAGCTAGGAGGCTGGGAACACACGAAGCAAGTGTGGAATACAAGGAAAGTAGAAAGAAACTTAAGCAAGGAATAAGGAGGGCTAAAAGGGGACATGAAAAGTCATTGGTCAATAGGATTAAGGAAAATCCCAAGGCTTCTTATACATATATAAAGAGCAAGAGGGTAGCCTGGGAGAGGGTTGGCCCACTTAAGGGTAGGGGAGGGAATCTATGCATGGAGCCAGAGGAAATGGGCGAGGTATTAAATGAGTACTTTGTGTCAGTATTCACCAAAGACAAGGACTTGGTGAATAATGAGTCTGGGAAAGGATGTGTAGATAGTTTGAGTCATGTTGAGATCAAAAAGGAGGAGGTATTGGGGTTCTTGAGAAACATTAAGGTAGACAAGTCCCCAGGGCCTGATGGGATATACCCCAGAATACTGAGAGAGGCAAGAAATGAAATTGATGGGGCCTTGAGAGAAATCTTTGTATCCTCACTGGCTACAGGGGAGGTCCCAGAGGATTGGAGAATCGTCAATGTCGTTCCTTTGTTTAAGAAGGGTAGCAAGAATAATCCAGATAATTACAGGCCGGTGAGCCATCAGTGGTCAGGAAATTATTGGAGAGGATTCTTCAAGACAGGATTTACTCCCACTTGGAAATAAATGGACCGTATTACTGAGAGGTAACATGGTTTTATGAAGGGGACGTCGTGCCTCATTAACCTGATTGATTTTTTCGAGGAAGTGACAAAGGTGATTGATGAAGGTAGGGCAGTGGATGTTGTCTACATGGACTTCAGTAAGGCCTTTGACAAGGTCCCTCATGGCAGACTGGTGCAGAGGGTGAAGTCGCCTGGGATCAGAGGTGAGCTGGCAAGGTGGATACAAAACTGGCTCAGTCATAGAAGACAGAGGGTAGCAGTGGAAGGGTGCATTTTTGAATGGAGGGCTGTGACAAGTGGCGTTCCTCAGGGATCAGTGCTGGGACCTTTGCTGTTTGTAATATATATAAATGATTTGGAGGAAAATGTAACTGGTTTGATTAGTACGTTTGCAGATGACACAAAGGTTGGTGGATTTGCGAATAGTGATGAGGGCCATCAGAGGATACAGCAGGATATAGATCGGTTGGAGACTTAGGCGGAGAGATGGCAGATGGAGTTTAATCCAGATAAATGTGAGGTAATGCATTTTAGAAAGTCTAATACAGATGGGAAATATGCAATAAATGGCAGAATCCTTAAGAGTATTGATAGGCAGAGGGATCTGGGTGTACAGATACACAGGTCACTGAAAGTGGCAACGCAGGTGGAGAAAGTATTCAAGAAGGCACATGGCATACTTGCCTTCGTCGGCCGGGGCATTGAGTTTAAAAATTGGCAAGTCATGTTGCAGCTTTATAGAACCTTAGTTAGGCTGCACTTGGAATATAGAAACCCTACAGTGCAGAAAGAGGCCATTTGGCCCATCAAGTCTGCACCGACCACAATCCCACCCAGGCCCTACCCCCATATCCCTACATATTTACCCGCTAATCCCTCTAACCTATGCATCTCAGGACTCTAAGAGGCAATCTTTATCATGGCCAATCAACCTGACCCACACATCTTTGGACTGTGGGAGAAAACCGGAGTACCCGGAGGAAACCCATGCAGACACGAGGAGAATGTGCAAACTCGACACAGACAGTGACCCAAGCCGGGAATCGAACCCAGGTCCCTGGAGCTGTGAAGCAGCAGTGCTAACCACTGTGGTACCGTGCCGCCCAAATATAGTGTTCAATTCTGGTCACCACACTACCAGAAGGATGTGGAGGTTTTGGAGAGGGTACAAAAAAGATTTACCAGGGTGTTGCCTGGTATGGAGGGCATTAGCTATGACGAAAGGTTGGAGAAACTTGGTTTGTTCTCACCAGAACGACGGAGGTTGAGGGGCGATCTGATAGAAATCTACAAGATTATGAGGGGCATGGACAAAGTGGATAGCCAGAAGCTTTTTCTCAGGGTGGAAGAGTCAATCATTAGGGGGCATAGGTTTAAGGTGCGAAGGGCAAGGTTTAAAGGAGATGTACGAGACAAGTTTTTTTATATAGAGGGTGGTGGCTGCCTGGAACTCGCTGCTGGGGGAAGTTGTGGAAGCAGATACAATAGTGACTTTTAGGGGGCATCTTGACAAATACATGAATAGAATGGGAATAGAGGGATATGATCCCTGGAAGGGTAGGAAGTTTTAGTTCAGCCAGGCAGCATGGTTGGTGCAGGCGTGGAGGGCTGAAGAGCCTGTTCCTGTGCTCTAATTTTCTTTGTTCTTTGTATCTTTTGGACTGTGGGAGGAAACCGGAGCACCCAAAGGAAACCCACACAGTCACAAGGAGAACATGCAGACTCCGCACAGACAGTGACCCAAGCCGGGTATCGAATCTGGATCTCTGGCGCTGTCAGGCAGCAGTGCTAACCACTGTGCCACCGTACTGCCAAAATAGTGGATCCATTGGTTATATTCCAAAAATCTTTGGACTCTGGACTGGTTCCTACAAATTGGAGGGTAGCTAATGTAAGCCCGCTATTCAAAAACGGAGGTAGAGAGAAAACTGGGAACTATAGACTAGTGAAACTAATATTGGTACTGGGGAAGTTACCAGAGTCCATTATCATGGATTTCATAACTCAGCATTTGGAAGGCAGTGGTATAATCAGACTAAGTCAGCATGGATTTACATTGGGGAAATCATGCTTGACGAATCTATTGGAATTTTTTGAGGATGTAACTAGTGGAGTTGACTGAGGAGAATCAGTGGTTGTGGTTTAGACTTTCAGAAGGCTTTCGACAAGGTCTCACATAACAGACCACTATGTAAAGTCAAAGCACATGGGATTGCAGGTAACGTCTTGAGATGATAGAAAGCTGGTTAGCAAATAGGAAGCAAAGAGTTGCTATATGGGTCTTTTTCTGATTGACAGTCAGTTACTGGGGTTCCGCAGGGATCTGTGCTAGGACCCGTGCTAGGACCCCAATTGTTCACTTTATACATTAATGATTTGGAAGAGGGAACTAAATGTATTATTTCCAAATTTGCAGACGATACAAAATTGGGTGGGAGGGTGAGCTGTGAGGAGGATGCAGAAATACTTCAGTGTGATTTGGACAGGCTGAGTGTGTGGGCATATGCATGGCAGATGCAGTATAATGTGAATAAATATGAGGTTACCCACTTTGGTAGCAATAATAGGAAGACAGATTATTACTTGAATGGGTGTAAATTGAGAGAGGTGGATACTCAGCAAGACCTTGGTGCCCTTGTGTATCAGTCACTGTAAGTAAGCACGCAGGTACAGCAGGCAGCAAAGAAGGCAAATGGTATGTTGGCCTTCATAGTGAGAAGATTTGAATATAGGGACAGGGATGTTTTGCTGCAATTATATAGGATGTTGGTGAGGCCACACCTGGAGTATTGTGTGCAGTTTTGATGTCCTGTCTGAGGAAGGGTGTCCTTGCTATAGAGGGAGTACAGCGAAGATTTACCAGGTTGATTCCTGGGATGGCAGGACTAAGTCAGTTAGGATTATATTCACTAGAGTTTAGAAGAGAGGGAATCTCATAGAAACGTATGAAATTCTAACAAAGTTAGGCAGGGTAATTGAGGATAAGGGGTAAACCTTTTAGAACTGAGGTGAGGAGAAATTTCTTCACCCAGAGGGTGGTGAATGTGTGGAGTTCACTATCACAGAAAGTAGCTGAGGCCAAAACGTTGTCTCATTTCAAGAAGAAATTAGATATAGCTCTTGGGGCTAAAGGGATTAAGGGATATGAGGGAAAGGGGCGGGGGGGTCGGGGGGGATCAGGATATTGAATTCAATGATTAGCCATGATCAAAATGAATGTTGGAGCAGGCTCGAAGGGCAAATGGCCTACTCCTGCTTTTAGTTTCTATGACCACTCATTCTTCTAAATTGAACAGAATATAGGCCCTGTTTCCTCAAAAGACAATCCTGCCATCCCTGGGATTAATCTGGTGAACCTTCATTGCACACCCTCTGTGGTTCATATATCCTTCCCAGGTAACTGCTCACAAAACTCCAGGTGTGGTCTCATCAAGGTTGTACACAACACTTACTTATTTCAATATATTCAAATCTTCTTGCAATAAAGACTGAAATTTGGCAGCAAGGTAGCACAGTGGTTAGCACTGTTGCCTCACAGCACCAGGGACCCGGGTTCAATTCCCGCTTGGGTCACCATCTGCGTGTTCTCCCGGTGTCTGCGTAGGTTTCCTCCGGGTGCTCCAATTTCCTCCCATAGTCCGAAAGATGTGCTGGTTAGGTGAATTGGCTATGCTGAATTCTCCCTCAGTGTACCCGAACAGGCATCAGTGTGGCAACTAGGGGATTTTCACAGTAACTTCATTGCAATGTTAATGTAAGCCCACATGTGACACTAATAAATAAACTAAACTAAAATGCCATTTGTCTTCCTACTTGATTGTTGCACCTGCATGTCAGCTTTCAGTGATTTATGAACAAGAACACCCAGGTTTCTCTGGGCATTTTCCAATCTCTCACCATTTAAGAAATATTCCGTATTTCTGTCCTTTCTACTCAAGTGGCCAACTTAACATTTTTCCACATTATATTCCATCTGCCACGTTTTTGCCACTCACTCAGTCTGTCTAAATCTCCTTGTAGCCTCTTTACATCTTCCTCACAACTCACATTCCTACCTAGTTTTCCTACCGCAAACCTGGAAATATTACATTTGATCTCCACATCCAAATAATTGATATTGATTGTGAATAGCTGGGGCCCAAACACTGATCCTTACCCTACCTCACTAGTCACAGCCTCCAAAACTGAGAATGATCTGTTTATCCCTACTCTCTGCTTTCTGTCCATTAATCATAGAATCCCAACAGTATAGAAGGCAGACATTTAGCCCATCGAGTCTGCACCAACCACAACTCCACCCAGGCCCTATCCCTGTAACCCCACATATTTACCCTGCTAATCCTCCTGACACTAAAGGGCAATTTATCATGGCCAAACAACCTAACCCGCATATCTTTGGACTGTGGGAGGAAAGGGAGCACCAAGAGGAAACCCACGCAGACATGGGGAGAATGTGCAAGCTCCACATAGATAGTGACCAAGGCCAGATTTGAACCCGGGTCTCTGGCCCTGTGAGGCAGCAATGCTAACCACTAGGCCACCATGCCACCTCAGTTAACCAATTTTCAATCCCAGTCAGTATATTTGACCCAAACACATGAGCTCTTATTTTGTTTCCTGTGTGTCACCTTATCAAAAGCCTCAATTCAATTTTTTGAGATTAGTGCCAATTAGTATTACTGTCATGTTATTAAATCTAGATTCACTTTTACCAACCTTGCATTCTTAATAACTCCATGCTCTGAGTTAGAAATGTAAATGACGTCTCACTGTATTTAATTTTGATAAAATCTGAATACGGCATTAAATAACTTTATGTTCCTAATTGCATGGAACCTATTATGCTCATGCAGCAAGCTTATACAACTTACAAGGGGAGGCAGTGGTGTAGTGGTATTGTCACTGGACTAGTAATCCAGAAACCCAGGGTAATGGCAGGTAGTGAAATTTGAATTCAGTAAAAATCTGGAATTAAAGATCTAATGATGACCATAAAACCATTGTTGTAAAA